>NC_056736.1:213908327-214230827 GCF_019279795.1 Protopterus annectens | reverse complement strand
AATTGTACAGGTTATAGGTCACATTAAAGGTGGGAAAAGTTTTGAAATGATTTATTGTCGTCTCATTTTTTTATATCACAAAAACCTGGCATTTTAACAGGGGTGTGTACACTTTTTTATATCCATTGTATGCATCAAAATTAAGCATGGCATGGCATGGCATTGCATTATAAATAGTATGGATAACCACAGAAAGTATAATGCCAAGGAAAAGGAGTCCAGTAGAGATTTGAATCAACAGATGTTGCACACCAAGAAATTTATTGAGCACTTTCATCAACAAAGAAACCATGGGACTTCACCACTCATACTGTTGATCATTAATTAATTCAGATAATTGATAAAATTTTTTAAAGGAACCAGGCTTATAAAAATAACTACATGGCACAATGATTAATAAAAAAAAACAACAACAATAAATATTCAAGATTATTATTAGCACAACCCCCAAAAATATTTTTATTGTAATTGAATTATAATTTTATATCCTTCACTGAAGTAGAGGTTGGATAGACATGGGCTCATTCAAACCAGGGAAAGTGTTTGCATATAGCTTGAACTGTTAAAGCAGTTCTCCAAAACAGCCTTCAAATCATCATTACTAGACTTTGTTTAACCTGTTCCAAAATATCAAAATACATTTTGTTATATGTTAAAAGTGTGGTTATACAAGTTGGTTCTCATTTGTATTCAATATACAATAACAGTGTTCATAAATTCTCTTTAGTATGTTTCACTCAGTTTTACCTGCCCACATTAAAAGCAGATTCTCCTGAGCAGTTAGCTGTATAAACTATACCATTAGCTTAACACTTATAAAGTTTCCCCTTCCAAAATGTACAGGCACTGATTACAGTACCTACAACAAGTAATATTATACTTGTGTGTAAGAAAAACTGCTTTATTATTATGAGCAGATTCAAACAATTTATTAAAATTGCAAACTGTTTTATATATAAAAATGGTTCTAATCCCAATAACTTGTAAATCATAGGGCTTGCCCTTAATATATTCCAATTTTTCCTAACAATATTTGTAATATCTGTAGAAAGGTGATTGTGTTGGATCACTGAGACTCATTCAAAACCACTGGTGGTGTCCTTACAAGTGATATCAGATAAACCCACTCCCAATAAAGGCTTATATTTGGTCCCCCACTGAAATAATACCTTGCTGCTGATGTCTGTTACCAGGTCTTCTGGGTTCCTTCTAGCAATGAACATATTAACCACAGTATCTAATTCACTAGCAACATCCTCTTTATGTGAGGTCATTCTAGCTATCCATTGCATTGCCCTTTTACTAAGAATCCTTTTCTCCAGTATCGGGTGACAACTAAAAAAATGTAAGTAGGACTTACCAAAAGTTGACTTCCTATAGATTTTTGACTTAAAACCTCCATTCATATGCATAATCTATGTATCCAGATAATTAATCTCTGTATCTTAAAAAAATATGTCATCTTGTTCAGGTATTCCATCAGTTGGGTAATATAAAAATCAGGACCATCCCATAAGATAAATATGTCATCTAAAAACCTAAAAATACAGAATTGAAAGCATATCTCTTTAACCCAGGCAAGTAAAACAAGGTTACCATATACTGGGGAACAAGATGCACCAGTAGCTACTCCCATGGTTTGTTTAAATAATTCACCTTCAAAAAAAAGATATAAAAAAAAAAAAGTTGTCGTATAACACTAGGAACTTCCTTTCTACTAATAAATTGATTGTGTTGATCAAAAATGACTTGCACTCTATCAGCCTTTTGTGAAATAATTCTAGTTCTTCATCCTTGGGTATAACTGTAAATAAATCCATGACGTCAATTGTCACAAAAGTTGACTTCTCTTGCCATAAGTCATTCTTGAGTCACCCTAAAAAATCCCATGAATCTTTTAGTAAATGAGGAGCCATATTGTAAATAGGCTTTAACCATCTATCTATTAGGATAGCCAAAGGGCAGGTTTTTAAACCCTGGCTGCAACTATTGGTCTAAAAGGGGGGGTTATAATATCCTTGTGGATTGTGGATGGTGGATGGGTGTATATAAGGAAGGGTGTTACTAATCATTGTATTCTGATGAAATCTGTTGTTTTCTTTGGTCAGGAAAGTGCTGAATAAATTACTTGGTGTGCATATATAGATAGATATAGATACACACACACACACACACACACACACACACACACACACACATAGACTGCCAGCTTCCTGATGTATTCTGATTGTAGGCTTTTCTTTATCATATTTAAAACACTCTTCACTAGTCATGGCTTCTCCTTTCAGTACTTTTTTACATCTCCATTTCAAGTCTCTCGTGTCTCTAATAATTGTGCACTTGTAGTGGTCAAACTGCTGAGACTTCATGGAGAAATCTGCCTTGGCAATCCTTTCTGTAAAGGTCTAATAATTTCTTCCTCCAAGTGATGTAAACTAAATATTTAACATTTTGTGAAGTATACATAAAGGAAGAAGAATGAAGCAAGGAGTGTGGAGTAATTAAAACAGCAAGAAAAATATATGACTTTTGTATAAGTAATGGCCTGAACACAGGAAAACATGTCAGGTTTTCCAAAGTATTATTCTGTAAGATATCATGAAGCACGTATTGTGTGCAGGTTTTGTACTCTACATTTATTTTTATTCCTTATGGTTTATTGACATGCATTGTTTTTATTATTTCTTAATTCTGTAACTCCGAGAATAGCTCCTGGGCAATGACTGAGATAATTCTCTTTGAATCTATGCATTATAGTCAAGTACCCAAATTCAGAAATAGTCAGACAACAAACAAATAAACAAAATCACAATCAAACACTAAAACATATTAACAATCAAATAAATACATGAAAATAGTAAATATTTTACAGGAATATTGTGCATCAATGCAAGAGGAAGGAGCATTGTAACTAGTAATGACAAAGAAATGAGGACAAGAAGGAAATTAGAACACAAAGCTAATAAAAATTTTCATAAATAATTTATTAAGAAAGTAAAACATAGTGGGGGGAATTCAGTAAAGCCTACATGGTCATTTCTGACCGTGTGCGCATCGCGGCCAGAAATAGTTTTAGATTCAGTAATCTCCGCAAAGCGGTGCACACTCATGGAAAAACATGAAAACTTCTGTGGCATGCAAATTACAGCACAAGTAGTTGAACTGTATGCTAATGAAGCAAATCAACATGGTGGAGTGATTTAACAAGCTGTAAAGCAACTGTGTAGACTCCGTGCTTGTGTTGCCCATGTATTCAAAAGTTTTCTGAATACAGCCACGGAAAGGAGTTTACACTGAAAAAAGACCAACTAAGAGTCCATAGATTTGTACAGAGCTGACTGTAACATATAGCCCAATACACATTATGACATTATCAGACATGGTGGATGCTAGAAAATTAGATTAACAATAGCAACAATTCCTTAGGTGCCGTGAAATAAATGCAGCTTTGCTCCCCCACCCCCAAATGAAGAATGTACTCATAACTAATGTAAACATAACTATTCCTGTGACAGCATGTGTATGTGTAGGGCTAGAGTATACAAGTTCCTGGGTTCTAGTACAGGGTCTGTAACCTTTCCTCCACTTTGTGACCTGCATGTTTGCACAATATCACAGGAATGGATAAAATAATAAGACAACTTGTGTTTACCTATTTATTTAGGTGTGCATCATGCACTAATGAACACCAACGTAGTTAATATATTCAATAAAGCAGAAGATGTTTTTCATAGATGCTAATTACAGCATAAGCAGGTGATTTTCAGTATGATGGAGCAATTCAACAAGCTATAAAGCATCCAGGTAACCTCCATTCTGTTTTTTTTCCTGAATATTTCAATACCATGGGAGTAGAGACAAGGAAATTCTAGGTTTCAAATAATTGTGTCAACTATTCATTTGCAAGGTAAGTCCTTAACCTAGAATGTATTCTATAATAATAATATTGCATATCCTTTTATTTCTTAACTTGATGCATTAATGAAGTAAAAAGAGTAAATAGTGGTGGGGTTGTACAGAAAGTATCTTAACATGTGGCAGCAGACACTTATTTTACTTATATATATCCATTACTAAGTTTTTTTCTTCTTCTTCTTCTTTTTAATTGCACTTTTTGCATGATATGCTGCATAGCACACACAGTGGAAGAGGGGAATGGCTGTATTTATCTGGTTTGCAGGAAGCACGGCAGACTACTCAGGAAGCAGACATCCAAAAACAGAAAACAGATTCAATTAATGCCCTTGGCCATCGTAAAAACCTGGCCTGGAGTGCATATGGTACTGGGTGTGACGGTCCCTACTACGGGACACTAATCAAGGAGCCTCAGTCTTCACCAATGACACTGGTGAGGGATGGCCACTGAGTATGCGTGGTGCTGTCCATCACTTGTTAGGCATAGAGCTGGACCTTCACTTTTAGATTTCTGACATAATTAAAGTATGCCTTTTGATTACCCTTAGCTAGGGATGCTAGTTTAGCTTTGTAGTTGGCTTTAGAGGACTTTATAAGATATCTAATTTGCTTGTTCAAGCTGTGGAGGGTGTCCTTCCTCTGCTGAGTCAGTTCCCTCTTGTTCTTAGACATTAGTTTCTTCCTCTTGTATAACCTATTTATGCTTGATGCCACCAGGGTGGCTTGTGTTTTTCTAAGGAACCTGTTTTGAACCATTCAGGTATAGCCGAATCTATACATTTGTACAGGTGTTTATACAGGGCATTTGTGTACACCTCTGTATAGTACTCATTGTTGACAGTGGTAGCAGGGGGTTTTAAACTATTTATCCTATCACTTAGGCGGCGACGGTTTGCTTTGGAGAAATTTTTCATCCTTTTGCTGTTGGGGGGGCAGGTATGATTCTTAATTCAAATGAGACTGATTGAAGATCAGACCTTACCAGGGTAAGCAACACACAGGGGGTAGTGCAGAGACCCCCTATGTTGGTGAGTGCTAAGTCTAGGACATTCATGCCTCTTGTGGGGCTGCAGTCTATCTGTTCCAGAGCATTTGTATTAACAAAATCCAGGAACCTTAGGGTCAGTGTGTTTGTGCTCATATATGACTCCCAATTGTTTGTAGGATAGTGGAAATCATCCATGACCAAGATGTTTGGCTGTCTAGTGAGTGACTCAAGTAGGTCCAGGTAGGCAGAGTGGTTCTCATGTTTCATGGTGGGAGACCTATAGCTAACAATGATATGGAAGGGGGTTGTACCTATAGTAAGTTGGACTTGGAGTAGCTCTAGGGAGTCGTACTGTTAGACAAGTCTTAAGGTGTATTTCTCTTTAATGAAAATGGGTACACCTCCATCATTGGCAGTTCATGCTCATTTTGAAATCTGAACATGTGGAAGGCATTGTAGCCTTGCTTGGCAGGAGGGCTCACGGTGGCCTTGAAACATGTCTCTGTGACTGCACAGACATCAGCATCTTCCAAGGTCAGGAGAACTTCCAGTAAGTGCAGTTTCTGATTTAGACTGCTAGCATTAAGCAGCATGGCATTGAGTTTGTCTCGTGTGGATTGTTGTACATTGCTTACAAAAGGCACTATGGGAGAAGCAAGTACCTTTGCCAGTAACTAAAAGCCAAGAAGCAGCAGGTGAAGACCATCTCTGGCAAAGCAACGTGGTCTGTCAAAAATATCTTCCCAGGCTGACAGATACTGGATCCCCCTGGACTGACACCAGTAGCTAAGCCAATTGTTGAAGTCAATCATTTTTTGTTTATATAGAGGCATCATCCTGGGTGAAGATACTATGCTGCTTAGGTCTAGGCACATACCTGCCTGGGACACATAATCTGAAACCTCAGTCATGTCTCTCTTCATATAGTCCAATGAGGTACGTCTCAAGTCATTCACTCCAACATGGACAGGCTTGTAGTGAGTAAGTTCACATATGTGGGCTTATGTTTTATTAGTATGTTATGTGCAAGAGTTGAAGTGTGTCTGCTGACAACCTGTTTGATATCTGGTTTGTTCTTATGTGAGAGAATTGACTCCAAATTCATAGTATAGATGCAGCTCTCACGTGGTATATTTCTTTGATTTAGAAGTAACTGGTTGTCAGTATCCATGAGGTAATTGCTACATTGCCTTAGGATGCCCATGTCAATCAGGTTGGCTGAAGAAATGGTGGGAAACTGTCCATCCATTATGGCATGTATATACTGTACTTACTAGTGGGGAGTGGGCTAGATGGACCAGGTTTTGCTGTAAGACTAACAAAAGGTGGCTGTTCTATGGAGGGATAGGGAGGTAGAAAACTGCATCAGTGCTTCACAGTGCACCACTGAGTTGCTTGCAGGGCAACAGTGCAATCACTGAGTAGCTCCAGTAAACTGAGCAGAAAGCCACACAAGCACGACATTTAAATACAAGCAAGGTGAAATGATGTTAACAAAGTAACCAAACTGAAATCCCAAGACTGAACCTTATTCAAGCAGTCCACAACTCATATGGGTCCTTGTCTGCACACTCCTGCCACAAATGTGCAGGGGAGCCTTCTTAATGTAATATGGCTGGTTTCAGTGCTCAAATGATACCAAACAGTCTAGATTCAGCAAGCTGGAATCTACCCTATGCTATAAAATGCAGCAGGACTAGAAATTCAAAGTGCAGAAAATCGCAGTCACAACAGCAAAAAAAAAAAAAAATGTTTCGGTAAAGCAGCAATTGAGTATAATACTCCCACAAGAGTACAGACCACAAACCTTCCTAGTATGAAATAACTGGTCTGCAACCCAAGTGCTTAAACCAGATCAAAGACACTTAGAATAACAAGCACGATAAGCCTTCACCAGCAATTACCAGCTTAGAAGGGTGCAGGCTACACTGTCCTGCCACAAGAGTCTAGACCACAAACTTTCCTAATGTAAAATAACTGATTTGGAGCCCAAGTGCTTAAACCAGAACAAAGACACTTGAAACAACAGGCGCAATAAGCCTTCAGCCAGCAATTCCCATCTCAAAAGGGCAGAGGCTACCCTCTCCTCCCACAACAGTGTAGACTACAAACGTTCTTAATTTAAGAACAACTGGCCTGAAGCCCAAGTACTTAAAACAAAACTAAGAGGCTTAGATTATTGGTACAATTTAATATGATACACAGGTGACAGTGACATGACCTTTAATCTATACACATACATCATGGCATGGTTAGTAGGCTCTGTGTTATCTTGATAAGAAAGCCATGTGGTCTGTACAGCTGATGCATGCATCTGATAAGGTTCATGCAAAGAGAACATTACACTGTATTACTGTTCTGATGAGTTTGCCTACAGTGCTGTTGTACAATCCTGAGATCTGAGTGTGATGGCATGTCTCATGATGTGTACCATATGTATGCAATGGAAAACATTAAAGTGAAAAGTTAGAAAGTAATGAGGCACATTGCACTTCTGACTTCACAACCCTTACAAGAGAATATACTAGAAAGTACATACATAATTATGCTATCCACTGTATAATATGGCAAGGCAACAAAAGTAACAGGTACAATTATCAGCTCAACAACACAAATGCAGATATACTAGGCACTAATGTAGCTATGCACCCGGTGCATCAGACACAAAGCTTTTGTATTCCTGAATCCAAAAGAGAGAAAACAGGGATATGGAACAGATATAATCACTTGCACAGGATGTTGTGTGGGGGGCAGGAGGCCTAGGCTGACACAGATGATTGTTGAGTGTGTGTGAGTAAGAAAGGGAAGCATGCAAGCTGAACCATGTAACTACTGTGTGTGTCTGTAGGGGTCCTGCATTAGAAAGTGGTGTGTTAGAGTCTACATGAGCACAACCAAGCTCAGTGCTAGTTCTACGTCTTATGTTGGAGAGGTGTGAGCTGTGCATGTTAGAGTTGGCAGTTCATCTTTGTCACCCCTGCCAGGAGTTGCAATGGTACCTCCACATCCAAGGTCAGATGCAGTGCTGCTACCTGAACATGACTGATGTCTGCTGGACATGCTTCCTTCATGAGAACACCCAGGACCATTACTCCATGGTCTGCCACATTTGGGTGTGGACAGTACACTCACTGATGGACCAGTGGAAGTAATGCTACTACAGGAGTGTGTTTGGGCATGACAGTGCTGGCTATCAGCAGATGTTGTGTCTGTCCTACACCCATGAGGATGCTATTCCCCTCCCAACAGACATTCCATCACAGACCCTGCTCATTCCATGAAGGATGCCCCTTGGTCGATCACAGACACACCTCATTTCAATGTGTCGTCCATCCGATCCAGTGAATAAGCAACATGATGGAAGACGGCATGCATGTCAGCCTGTGCCATATCTAAAACCCTGAGCATTTGTCTAGAACACCTTTCAGAATGTGTCTATGCCTCCACGATACCCCTAAGCAAATGTTGAGTGACATGGGAAGAGACACTTGCACCAGGTGGAGGAGGGACAGCAGGCCCCCTCCAAGCACCCCTCTCAACCATCCTGTGTGGCACCTCACCAATACTTTGACTATGGCCAGCATCAACAGGCACTAAAGCCACAGTAGCCACACTTCCCTGATCAATGTCTGTGCCCTCCACCTGTCCAATATCTGTGGGTTCAGTGGACTGGGTAAGCATAGGCCTACTGGCTGTGGACAAAGATGGGTGTGGCTGGATGTCAACCTCTGTGTCAGATTCAACCTCTGCACTCTCCAACTGTGCCTCAGTTTTGCCACCATCATCATCAATGTCTGATGACATCAGGTGGCACAGGGCCCACATTTCCACTGTCATGATCATCTGTGTTTAAAAAGGAAGAAACACAGGCATACATTAATACCTGCACTACTATGGTGCAATATATGCTATACAACTAACAGTTCTGCCACTATTACAAATAGTACAGCAATACACATAACAGGCCTAAAATGACATATGATATTTCTTTAAATTGAGTTTCAGTACTGACTTAACTTTATTTGGCTTACCATCTGCAGGAGGCATATGTCGCTGTATTCATGGCGGTCCTGAAATAAGTTAAGCAAGAGGTAAGAGCAACATCATCATTATCATCAACATAACAGTAAGACATGGGGTAATACATGAACTCCTCTGTATCTGCATTAACTGTATATTCAACAAGAATGTGGTTGACAACTCTAAAATAAGCTTATCACTGTGCCAATCTTTAACCCCCCCCCCCAAAAAAAAGACAAGTGACACAGAAAACTTTTATTTCAATTGTTTTACCGTACAGCAGTATTCAACTGGTCATATAACAAAGCCTACCTGGAAATTCCTCCTGGGACTCAGAAGGAATGGTGTCCACATCAATGACATGCTGTTGTCCACTCTACTGTGAGGTCTCATATTGGATATTCACCAGGACTTCTTCATTGGGGGTAAGAGGTGGTTCTGTAGTAGGCCCTCCCCTGGTTACTCTTTTGTCTCTGGCAACAGTAGCTGCTCTCCTCTATGCAGAGGTAATCATGTCAGTGACCCTGTGTAGCACCTGTTCATATGTCCAGCTGTGGCCACCCACAGAACTGCTGTTGGCAATAATCTGCTGCCATACTTGTAGCCTTTCCTGCATATTGGGCTGACCCCTTCCCAGCAGAAATGCTCCATGTTGATGGACAGCATCAACAATGATATTGTTCTCTGCTTCACTGAAGGGAGGTCTGCTCCTCACTGACATTGTTTGAGTCCTAAAAGACAACAGAATGATAAGACACATAAGTAACACATAACTACAAAGTAACTGTTTCCAGATAAAACAGTAAAGGTAGGCAGTCAGTAGTATCCACTGGAAAAACATAAAACAGTCTACAGATGTGAAATAATAACAACAGGCAGGATGCTTAACAAGGATAGTAATAAGTACAACATATCCTTGTATGTGCCAAAGCAATAACTCAACTGTGCTCCCCTTAAAAGAACAGCCCATTCTAGTTTGTGACATAAGTAACTTTTCTTTGACCACCCCCACCCTTAAAAGAAAAGGAACATGAACAATTTTGCTAATAAAACATCTTTGAAATGCTAAAAGTGCTTTTAAAGGACCTGCCACTGAAACATTTGTACATATGTATCACGCAGCTTTCCATTTTCGTGTATTTTCAATCATATGTACCTCAGAAATGGCTTGACAAATATGACCATGCCATCAGTACACTTCTAACTAATGCATACAGAAAAGACTGTAAAAGCCTTTGCTTCACATCATTCATTAATATATTCCAGCATATGCATTATGTAGGTAACAAAATGGGAGCATACCTCCTGGAGTTCAATCCTCCTCTGTAAAGATATATTTGAAAAAAAAAAAATGCTTTTGTGAAGCCCTGTAAACATGTAGCAAGTGTCCTCATCAGTTTGGCTAGCTACACATTTGCCTTTTTCTGATGGAGTAGGTTATTAATGGCTTGTATTTGTCTTAGCCTTTGTTTCAGAGATGTTAGTTACAGCATAAGCAGTAGAATTGCATGCTAATCAACCAATATGGTGGGAGCTATTGAACAAGTTATAAAGTAACCATGTAGATTCCATGCTATTTTTTCCTGTGGATTTCAGAATTAGTGTTACAGACACAGATAGAATGTTAAAAGCTGCTGCTTAACTCCATCTGTGTGTGCTACAGATTGCAGGCAGTGCTGCTGCTGTTGCTGCCAATAGGCCTAGGCTGAGACAGAGAAAAGTTTTCAGGACAAATTTAACTTATTACAACATATACAACCTGGATATTGTAGAGTGCTATAGTGTGGACAGGGACACAGTATGGGAACTCTTTGACCTCTGTTGGCCTCAACTCAGAGCCAGAGCCTTTACATTGCCATGATTTGTCTGTGTACTGCTTGTATCACAGTTAGCTCTGAACTAACACTGTGGCAACTGCTGCATTTACAAGGAAAGTCCTGAACATGTACTGTATTATATAATAATATTATGACATGTCCTTGTACTTCATCACTTGGTACAGTAAGCAATTAATAGGTGGGATATTTGTGCACAAATTAGCATAACATGCGACTGCAGGTAGTTATTTGACTTGCATGTGTCCATTAGCAAGTAGCAGGCCTCAGGTATCAAATATTCAGACAGTCATACCTCTCCAAAGTACTGATGATCAGTGCATACCTTCAGTTTAGCACCATACATTTGTAATGGGAAATTATAACAGAGAGAAGTTAGAAAGTAGTCCAAAGAAAATTGTTTTGTGCTTATGCCAAAGTCCCACCAAACAAAGACAAAATCCAAAAAAGAGAGAGAATGGCAGGACACTGCTAAGATTCCTTCTTCTTCTTCTTTATTAAAACACACAAACTTTCAATAGTAAGCGCTTTCGGGTTAGCAACCCTTCATCAGACAAATAAAATCACATGACTCAACATTTTTAAACCCATATCCAACCAATCAGCTATCAATAAATAACCCACCTTTTTTGTAGGGCTGGTTTTAAAGGTACCATCTCATTTAGTCCAGGGCTCCTATGAGCCATTAATTCTATAATCCATCTTGACTCCAAAGATTCTGTGAGGAGCTTTAGATCCCCACCTCTATTGCTCAATCTCACATTGGCCACAGCTTTAAAAAGAAAAGTATGTGTGGGGTTTAGCTCAACATGCCTATATAAAGCATTATGTACATCCTTATTCCTAATGGATGACAAATGCTGTAAAATCCTAACCTTAAGCATGTTGTTTGCTTCCCCACATAGAACCCTGAACATTGTGAGCATTCAGCCAAATATACCAAATTCGCTGTCCTACATGTAGCCCTAGCCTTAAAGTTAAAAATCTGACCATTAGTAGGATGTGTGAAAGTAGTGATCTTATTGATATGGGGACACGCTTTGCAGGTTCCACAGGGAACACTACCTATTGTTGTTTTAAATGGTCTCAGCCTATTAGGACATTTTTCACCACAAAGCAAGTCCTTCAGATTTTTATTATGCCTATACCCAATGTTAGATCTTACTCCTACCAGGTCCCTTAACCTACCATCACTCAAAAGAATGTTCCAGTTTTTGTTGACTATATTTCTAATATCCCCTATGTTACTACTATAGGTAAAATACATCCTAGGATTTCCTGATCTAATCAGGGAAGTCGAGGGCACATTCCCTTCCTCTCCCACACATTTCAGCCATGGTTTAAATCTATTGGACCTTTTTGGGTAATTATCATCTGCTATCTGTTCTACCAATCGTTCATTGTAGCCCCTTTCTTGAAAATTACGCTTCAAACCCTACACCTCCTTGTCAAACTGGGCATCCTCCAGGCATATCCTGGATGTCCTACTTATCTGACCTTGGATGATATTGGGAAACATGGAGTGAGGGTGCATACTATCATAACACAGCAAATGATTCTTCCAGCATTCCTTCTTATATAAACTGGAAGAAAAACCTTCATTAGTTCGTGTAATCCGGACATCCAGAAAGCCTATCTGTGTTTCTGAGTAGTTAAGGGTAAATCTAAAAAAGGAGGTAGTGGAGTGTAAAGGAAATCCTAGGATGTATTTTACCTATAGTAGTAACATAGGGGATATTAGAAATATAGTCAACAAAAACTGGAACATTCTTTTGAGTGATGGTAGGTTAAGGGACCTGGTAGGAGTAAGACCTAACATTGGGTATAGGCGTAATAAAAATCTGAAGGACTTGCTTTGTGGTGAAAAATGTCCTAATAGGCTGAGACCATTTAAAACAACAATAGGTAGTGTTCCCTGTGGAACTTGCAAAGTGTGTCCCCATATCAATAAGATCACTACTTTCACACATCCTACTAATGGTCAGATTTTTAACTTTAAGGCTAGGGCTACATGTAGGACAGCGAATTTGGTATATTTGGCTGAATGCTCACAATGTTCAGGGTTCTATGTGGGGAAGGCAAACAACATGCTTAAGGTTAGGATTTTACAGCATTTGTCATCCATTAGGAATAAGGATGTACATAATGCTTTATATAGGCATGTTGAGCTAAACCCCACACATACTTTTCTTTTTAAAGCTGTGGCCAATGTGAGATTGAGCAATAGAGGTGGGGATCTAAAGCTCCTTACAGAATCCTTGGAGTCAAGATGGATTATAGAATTAATGGCTCATAGGAGCCCTGGACTAAATGAGATGGTACCTTTAAAACCAGCCCTACAAAAAAGGCGGGTTATTTATTGATAGCTGATTGGTTGGATATGGGTTTAAAAATGTTGAGTCATGTGATTTTATTTGTCTGATGAAGGGTTGCTAACCCGAAAGCGCTTACTATTGAAAGTTTGTGTGTTTTAATAAAGAAGAAGAAGAAGGAATCTTAGCAGTGTCCTGCCATTCTCTCTCTTCTTTTTTAGAAGTTAGAAAGTAATGAGACACATTGCAGTTTTCGACTTCACAAGCCTCACAAGATCAAACAGGTAGGACATAAAACAAGAAAAGTAACAAGAGCAACATATCCTTATTTGTGCCATAACAGTAGCTCAGCCTGGATCCACCCCCATCAAAAGAACAGTACTCTTGCATGTGCCATAACAGGAACTCACCTTTGCCCCCCTCCAAAAGAGCAGTCTATGCTTTTTTGTGCCATCCAACCAGCCCTTCATTTGATAGCAACTGCATATCATAGTATTCCCAGTTAATAACCTCATGCATTTTATGTCAAATGATGATATAGAGTGGCTTACACACTGCATGTCTCTGAGTACTGGTCAGATAAGGGATAAATGACTAAGAAACAGAGAAAGGTAAGACAGAACTGTATATTTGCAAGGAAAAATCATAACAGGTCATGTGTTCACTAAGTGCACTACATCCAAATGTATTAAATATAATAAATTTGCAAATAAGTTATGCCTTGATATCGGTGTACATTCAATTGCACTTGGCTGTGTGAGGAATTACTTCATTTCTTTTCTGCAAATCTGTTTGTGTGGCAAAGATGAATAAGTCACCCACCCTGTTTTCTGAAGCTACATTGGAGTGAGATTTGGGATCCAGGCATATGTAGACATACATTTCATGCATACTAATATTTTTATTGTGTATGTCATAGACTGATTTTTCTCATTTCAACACTCTGTCATTTTTTTTATTTTTTTGGGGAACCACTTTTTGCCCAATGTGCCACTTAACACAAACGTGTTTGGCTATGCTCATTTGGTTTGTGTGTAGAGCAGCAGTGCACAAACTGTTCGAATGACCCACCCAGACAGGACACAGACAGCCACACACATAAACTAGATGCAAACACGTTGCTTGGCAGTGTGCACCCTTGAGCATCATGTTTGCATGATGGTAGATGTGCAATCCTTTCAAATGTTGCAAAACCAAATATTGCGTACTCTCAGTAAGTGCAATACCTGCAATTGGTGGGAAAACATCATTCTACATTGGTCTTACTCTGTGGTAGGTATGGCAGGTGTTTCTGGAGTGGTTTTGAGATTCTATGCTCAAAGATGGAGTGTCCATGAGTTCAAAGTGTTTCTTGGATTCCTAGTGAATGAATATGGGTCTAGGCTTTTGCAGAGGGGATATTGTGGCTTGGATTACAAGTGAGAGTCATGGAATAGGCATGCCCAGGCTTTGAGCAGTGCTACTGGTATCTCCTGCACTGGTGAACAATGTAGGAATCACTACAGAGACCTCCTGATGAAGAAGAGGGATATGGTCGAGGAATGTAGGCTTAGGGGCACCCCACAGGTGTGTACGTATCACTTATAGAGACTATGTGTAAGAATTAGAAGATGGATATATTCAGGATTGTATTCACAGTGGTATTCTGTTCTGTTTTTTCTGCAGCCACAACAGACAGACAACTGAATGCGAAAACCCATTCCACAAGATTGACATGGATATGAGAAGTACGTAATATGTATGCAGAACAGTACTGTCATTTTAGCATTAAAAGTAAAGACACCTTTATTGGTTTATTATACAGTTGTATCAAATTTAGCATTCATCTCTCAACTGTAAGAGGAAAGTATGTGTGCATTAGTCTGGAGGCCAAAACAACAGTTCACTATTAGAGAGTGGTCAGAGGTTGTGTGTTCAAAAAACACACTTCCCGAAGATACAATGCTGTTAAGTTTTCATCAATATTGCAATGTAATGTCAGAGCTCTAAAGCAGTGGCACCAATGGTCGGCTGTAAACTGTAATCAGTATAATTGGAACATGCATATGTGCAATATATGCACAAATCAAGGATTGTCTGCTGCACTCTGTATTATAGTACGCATCTGTTATGAGCCATGCAGTCTTAATGGTAAAAAACTATTTGCTAGGAGTTGGTAGTCTTAAAAGCAAAGGTAGCAGAACAGAGTCAAATAATTGTATCAATTCACTGTATGACATTGCTAATGTTCTCCCTTATTTTTCCTCTTACCCTGACCCTTATCAGCTCTCTTTCTTTTTTTTTTTATCACAGCATAGCAGGATAGACGTGTCTCACGGGATCCTCCTGCCCCCCCCCCACTCCACCGACTTTGGCACCAAGGCCCAGTATGTCTGGGACGCAATCTGGTAGCACCCCCTCTGCTGCCCTGTACTACCTGTCCCCTCAGGTAGTTCTGCTCCATGGGAGAGACCAGTGGTTCCCTCCAGGAGCAGTAGAAGAAGTGGTGATTTTTATCACTCGAGATGAACTGCCAGGGTTGGTGGGTAGGACTGTGCACCACACAGTTGGTATATGCCTACGCCAGATGAAGACACTGCTCTCTATCATTGTACTGAATAACACTAGGAGACACAGACGTCAGACACTGCAGCCATTGGCACAGTGAGGTGACAGTGATACCAGTCCAGTGGGTGATGACTTGATTCTCACTGTCACCCAGCATGACATCCATGGGTTCAAGATGTCCCCATCCTCACCTCAACCATGATGTTCACCAACCTCTTGTGTCCTTCACCATCCCTGTCTCTTGTTTTGTATTTCCTGTCTGTCTGCAATTGCTTTCTCATCTACCCAACCTAGACATACGTATGTCACTTCCCAACATTCCTCTTCCTCAACAAAAAAAAGGGCACCTTCCTCCCCAAAATATTTTGTCCCATACATAGCTCTCCATTTGGCACATGTGCTCTCTTTGACACACTTGATTCGGTGCAATTGGCTATACAACATGATTGTGTTATGGTCATCCCTCTCTCTGGGGTTGACACTGCAAATTCAGCTAATATTCTGCACATCTGAACATTTTTTACTGTAGAAGAAATGGGTAGTTATGGTTTTGTCTTACATCCTTCCTGCTTAATAATTATTTAAAGAAAAGAAATGGGGAAGACAGGAGAGTGGTGAAATGGGGAGGAAGCAGGGGGAAAAACAAAGTGATAGGAGGACAAGAATGTGCAGGAAGGATGTAGGAAAAAAATAACTATCCATTTTTTTCAAGAATAAAATGTGGTCATATATGCAAAATATTAGCTGAATTTGGACTTTCCCCTCCAGAGAGAGAAGTGACCATAACACAATCATTTTATATAGCTAATTGGACCAATTAAAGTGTGTCATAAAGACTCAGGTGTGAAACGGAGAGCTATATATGGGAAGGGATATAGGAATTTCTTGGTGAGGTAAGTTAGGTAAGTGAGGAAGCAGTTGCAGACTGACAAGACAGGAGACAGGGATGGTGAAGGGCACAAGAGGTGGGTGAACACCATGGTTGGAGAGAGAGGGGAAATTGAGGTCCCATGCACATCAAGCTGGTTGACAGTGAGAATCTAGTCCTCACCCAGTGGACTGTCATCACTGTCAACTCACTTAACCACTGGCTGCAGTGTCCAACGTCTATGTCTCCTACTGGTATTCTGAACCAGGATGGAGAGTAAGCACTCAACTCACTTAACCACTGGCTGCAGTGTCCAACATCTACGTCTCCTACTGGTATTCTGAACCGGGATAGAGAGGAGGCACTCAATCATGCATAGGTGTGTACCAACAGTGCAGCGCACAATCCTACGTACCATCCCTAGCAGTTCTTCTCAGGTGATAGTCATCACCTCCAACACTGCTCCCAGAGGGAGCCACAGGTCTATCCTTCAGGGCAGAACTACATGAGGAGCCAATTAATGCAGGGTCAGCAGAGGAGGTGTTGCCAGGTCGTGCACCAGACATGCTTGGCAGTGGTGCTGTAGCTGGTGGAGTGGAGGCAGGAGGATCCCATGGGATAGGCCTACCCTGCTTTGCTGTGGGAAAAAAACAAAAAGAAATTAAAAAAAAAAAAGAGAAGGGTTGGGTGAGAGAAAAAAAAGGAGAACATTAGTAACTGCATATGTGACATACAAAGCACTGATAAAATTATTTGACTCTATTCTGTTGCCTTTACTTTTAACACCACAAACTCCTAACAAATTTCATCACTACTTTTAAGACTACCCATTTCATAACAGAAGCACACTATATTACAGATTGCAGCCACCAATCCTTGATGTGTGTGTGTGTGTGTGTGTGTGTGTGTGTGTGTGTGTGTGTGTTTGTGTATATTGCATATATGCATATTCCAGTTATACTGATGACAGTTTACAGAAGACAATTTGCGCCACTGGTATAGAGCTATGAAGTTACATTGCAATAATGATGAAAACCTAACTGTATTGTATATTTGGGAAGTGTGTTTTTTGAACCCTCAACTGCTGTCTTCTCTCTGATACTGTACTCTTATTTTGTCATACAGACTACTGCATGCAAACTTTCCTTTTACAGTTTTAGAGATGCATGCTCACTGCTATTTGAGAATATGAAATTGTTGCTTTGTGCTACAGACAAAGGCATGCATACTTTATTTTACAGTTGAGATATGCATGCTCAATTTGACACAACTGTATTAAATACCAACTAAGACATCCTTAACATTTAATGCTACTGAATTACTATTAAAATTATTATTAAATTACTGTTTAGAACACTACTGTTCTGATGCATACATAACACATGCTTTTCATATCCTTAACAAATGTGCTGCATGGGACTTCACATTCAAGGCTCGCTCCATGGCAGCTGTGGAAAAAAACAGAACAGAATACCATTATAAATACCAGTCTTGACTATATTCAGCTTTTAACTCTTACAGTTACTCACTGACATTGATATGTACACATCAGTGGGGAGTCCACTGTAATAAATTCCCTGATCCAATGGTCAAGAATAGCCCACTTCCTCCTCCAGAGGTCATCAAAGTGATGTTTGCATTGTTCACCAGTATGGGGGGGATACCTGTAGCACTGGTCAAATCCCTGACAGTACTATTCCAGGCTTCAGACTTGTATTGTGAGCCTGAATAGTCATGCTGCAGCAACCTGGGACTATGTTCTTTAACTAAGTGTCTAATAAAGACTTTGGACTGCTGAGCACCCCACCTTTACACTCTGAAGCACACTCCCTCAATAGAAACACCAGACATATCTGCCATAACTCAAGTTCAATGTAGAATGAGCATTTCCCTTCAACTGCATTTTGTATCCTAATATTTTCCCATCAATTACACATCTTGTGCTTATTGACAGTGCACACATCTTGGTTTTGCAACATTTGAAAATGTTGCACATCACTTACCATCACTCAAAGGTGGTAGGAGAGGGTGCACACTAGCTGGCAGCATGTTTATGTGATGTTAAGTGATGCTCAACAGTGCAAGCACTCCAGGATTAGTTAGTATACAGACACTTGTATAAATGTGCTAATTAAATGGACCATGTCTATGGTTCTCCTACACTCGCAGCTATTTCCACAAGAAAGTTGAGAAAACAGTTGTGTATGTTGCAGTTCATTGCTATAATCTGCAATCTCACAATAGCAAAACAAAATTTACACACTCAGGATCCCCACACCATCTGTACTTCGCACCTACACTTAACAATTGCTGCCACAGGATTGCTGACACGATATGCCATATCTAGCATTCATTGTAAAGTTCTCACTGTTAATCATAGAGTAATGCCGCTTACCATGTTTGCAATCTCAGTGCAATGCCGCTTACCATGTTAGCATGATGGCCAATAGTATTAACTGAATGCATCTGGTTTATGTTTGTGTCTGTCTGGGTCCTGTCACTTAATATGGTCCATCCCTCCAGTTTGTGTACTGCTGCGCTTAGTGCAAACCAAGTGAACACAACCAGACATATTTGTGCTAAGTGGCACATCACGCAAACACTGTCCTCAAAAAAGAAAAAAAAAGTTGGACGCATAATTGAAGAAGAAAACCAATTTATAACAGTGCCCCAAACAAATTTTAATGAGGAAAACTCAGTTAAGGGAAAAGCAATTGCCTTGCTGTCCTACAATTTGCTTTCATGGCTAGCACCCTTACATGGAAATGGTATCCACATCATACCTCCCAGCTGTCCAGTATTTTGCAGAATGTCCAGATGTTTGCATCATATTTTTGGGCTGTTCTTTGTAAAATATGTGGTTTTCTGGAAAATCACTGAAGATTGAAGTCAATACATAATGACGTACATTTCAGTTTCTTACTTCATATCCTTCAGAAAATGCATGGTAACACAAATCCTATTATTCTACCTACTTTATACATTTATAAGAACAATATGGTAAATCTATCCCTATTTTTTTTCCTTTATCCCCAAATTATTTTAGTCTTTGTCCAAATTTCTTGCTATAAAATTTTGGGAGGTACAATCCACATTCATATTACAGGTCTTGCAGCCAGCGACACTGGTGCAAGCCACAAAACCTTGCTTATGTGTGCCTTACATCATTAAGATGCATGGCGTGATGCCACGTGATAACCAGTATCGTGTATGGGAAAAAACTCCATGTATGATCTGCATGGAACCTACACAGAATGTATTGAATCTGGGGGTATGCATCAAATCCAGTCTGAAAAAGTGTCAGGATTTGAGTTAACTGTTAGTTCTTTCAGAAAAAAATAGGGACCTTAAACAGATATATAATACAATAAATCCTGATGGGGTTCACTTTAGATTTCAAGAGCTGAAAGAAGTACTAATACCAACAATAACCTTGTTTTTAGACATGATTCCAATTCACAAGAGATGCAGTTAGACACATGCAGAAAATAATCCAGTTGTCATTTTGATCCTGGGTCTATGAAAATCATAGTCACTGCTGAGGAAATAATTGAAGAGTATTTGTCAATCTATAGGGTATGATACTCAAGTTATAATGAAATCACATGATGAAAGCCTTCCAAAATGAAGTTTTTTTTTTATTGTGTAACATTTAGACAAGAAAGAGGGAAAAATGAGTTCAAGTTAGACATTAAAAATATTTTTGAGTCACTTTCATGAAATTAGTGAAATAATTAGACATTATTAAAAAAGATTTTTGAGTCACTGTCAGGTAAATGATTAGAGAAATAATTAAATTGACTTGGAGGGGATCGAAGAGTGCAACATTACCTAAATCATACTCTAGAAAGTAATATCTATATTTATGTTAAATGCAATTCATTCATAGAAAAATTTATGAACAATAATTTAATGCTGTTAACAGTACTATGTGGCTGGCACGTTGCAGTGCCTTTGCTAATGAAATTGTAGAAATGTAAGGAAGAAACGTATGCCATTTGAGAAGGATGCAAAATTATATAATGGAGCTAGCACAAAATAAATATATTAATAAAAAAGTGCAAACATACTACTGCTAAGATTATTCATGAGCAAGTAGCAGTTACAGCAGTTATAACTGTCACCATGGAATCACCACTACAGGTCTCCGAGGTTGGAGGAGAAACGTATGGTTCAGCTGCAGAACAATATGGTATATCACAGTGGTATGTCAAGCAACAGCAATCAATAGAACCCCAAACTGAATCAAAGGAACAGAGACCAGAGCAAAAGTTATCAGAAGTAGGACTATAAAATAAATGTATGTTTTTTGATTAAAAATTTTTAATTACAATCATCAAGTCATTACTCCAACTTAGGTTCAACTCTTTCTAAAGGGGTTTACATCTGTGCCAGATACAAGGGGGTTGACACAGTGGACTTTTTGCAAGAATTTAAGTTATTTAACAGGAAATTGAACCTTAATTTATTTCTAAAGATAAGCGATTAAAAGTTTCTCCTCTTTAAGAACTTCAGTAGACCACTAGCCCCTTCCCTTGTGTTGTACAATAACATTTGTGAAAAATTATATCAGGTATCTGATATATAATTTTACTGCTGCTGAAAAAGAACTCATGGTAAAATTACAGAATGATAGGTGCAAGGCCGTGATTATGGACAGCATACATTATTCACAGAAGATGCTCCAGTATTTGAACAATGGGAATTTTTTTAGAAGAGCCTGGTTGGTGAGTGCTTTAGGACTAGTCCTCTGGTAAAACAGGAGATGGTATCTCCATAGTGGTGACTGGGTTTTTTATAGTGGACTGAAGTTTGTCCTGAATTTATCTGCCAGTAGCTTTGCATTGTATTCTACTGTGGTAAGCCTGGTAGCATTTATCACCACTTTGGCACACTGTTGCATATTTCCTATCAGCTTCCTAACATAGATGACTGTGTTGTGATTGACTTTAGCTTGTGATGCTTTATTTAACTGGAATTTGACTTTATTGGTTTTGGGTAGAGTCCTTGTCTGCTTGTTAAGGTTTATGGGTGTATTTTTGTTATGTTAATTGTGTTCAGCCATGATTTGCTTTCCTTTTGTCATGCAGCATGTTTATGGCTGGAGTCCACATAGTTGGTTTATTTTTGCAAATTTTGTTTTGCTTCTTTTTAATGGGAACAGCCACCTGTGTACAGTAGTTGAACTGGTGCAAGTATGCCTGGGAAAAGGATTCAGTATAGGCAGCCGAATTATCTTTGTTTGGTGGTATACACATTTTGCCAGTGTATCATGCAATATAGCAATAACCTATGGCTTGTTGTGGGTTGAGCTGGGTTTACCAGTGGTTGGTGTGGCTTGGTGACCAAACAAAGCCAACCGTAGGTAAATCAGCCTTACCCAGACTCAGCCATGGGGTATTGCTATTATAAAATGACATTATTTAAGAAAAAAAATACTTTTCTTAAATAATGGCCTAGTTTCATATATTCAACAATTTATAATATACATATAAAAGAACATCCAGTATGAAATATAAGGAAAACCTATACATTTGTTAATTAGAATACAGATAAACATTACTTATAAATTATTATTATTATATTATTATATTTTTAAAAAAACAGCCATTATGGCATAGAAATGGTGTTTTGACACAAAAGGAGTTTTTAATTGTTAATTGTTAATTGTTTAAAGTGATTAATTGTTTTTAATTGGGGTGGGACCTGTATATTTAAAGAAAGGAAATCAGTGGGAACAGTATTCTGAAGAAGTTCGTCACAACGGACGAAACCCGGGTCAACATTCGTTTATGTATTGGTTTGGTGGATATTCAGTGGATGAGAAGGTGTACTGGTTATTTTTGTAGTGTATTGCTGTTCGCAACTTGTCAATAAAAGGTCCATTATAGCTGTGGAAAGTATTCATCTGTACAGCGTGGAAGAAAGTGAGTTGCTGTGATTGCTGTGTATGCTGTGGTACAATTCGCTGCTGAGCATTTGAACCTCCTGTGTTATACATCTGTTTTAACAAATTCTTGGTATTGGAGGTATGGAAGGCGAGGATGTTCCAGTGCCGGTGGATACCGGGTTGTTGCTACAGCAGATACGGGAACAGCTTAGAGAGCATTCGGCTCTCATACACCAGATACTGGACAAAAACAATCCAGCCTCAAACAACTCAACAATAGACACTCTTGGGATGCCTTTAACGCAGGCAACACCATCAATGCCTAACACGGGCACCCAAGGACAGCGAAATGACGGTGAGAAAGTGCATTCAATCGGAATGAACTATGAACAAGCATGGCGGCACAATAACTACTCGTTTAATATGGGGAACAAACCCAGAAGCTCTTCACCAAAACACAGTAATACATCGATGCAAGATATGTTAAGAGTTTTTGAAATGAAACTTTTTAAATTTAAGAGGCTACAGTTGGAAAATAGTTACCTACAAAAAAACATTGAACTTAACATGGTCCCCAAAGGTCTGCGCCTTTGGAGATACCCCAATGGATGTGACGATAACATCAAAATGTTGGATGAATTGCATGATTTGTTTAATGATACAGGTGTTAAACTTATGGAAATTATGATAAAACACAATAATTTGAAAATAGAGAACATTTCAAAAGAATTGGAAAGCTTAAATCAGGACATTAGTCAAGACCTAATGTTCGAACAATTTTATACAAATTACGCTCATATAATACGGGATGTTGATTATACCTGTGACATTCTGTATAATAAAAAACTTTCCAAAATAACGAGAGATACACATAGGTATGAAATCGGGGATATTTATCCCAAAACTCAACGTTCCACTCGTTACCATGGCAATTATAATCAAGGAAGACGAAAAAGATATGAGCCGGAAATGAATGACGTCATTTCCGACACAGAACACAATGAAGAATCTAATCATGGCGAAACTAACGTTGGATGGAACGAAGATGGTGTTCGGCGTTCTGAGAGGCTTCACAATCGAGGACAACATACGGAAATTGGAGATCCAAGGAATACAGGGGCGCGACCTAAAAAAGATTTTTTATCCAAAAACGACAAACAAGGTTACAAGAACCGCAGATAACTAGCAGGGAAGACAACAGCAGCATCGGGACAATCGAGATGGTGGGGTTAACGGAAGAGAGCCCAATAATCTATGGACATGTTTTTTCCAATTTTCAAATGGATTACAATTCTAATGAAGGTGAATTTCTTGTTCGTGGTCCTTGCCATCGAACAATGGACAATTACAAACAAATCGCAAAACGAACAGGTAAACATGTAAACCTTAGTCAACAATGAGGACATGGATTTAGAACTGTGTAGGGAGAATGTTTTGGGTAGTGACATGACTAATGATATGAACGAGTATGTTATGAATGGTTTAAACAATGTCTTAGAAAATAATATGAATTTGAAAATTACAAGACAGAATGACCAAAGCATTACAATGTATTTGGATAAACTGAGTGACAACTGTGACAAATATTTTACTGTACAGAGAAAGGTTACCCCACAAAAAGTAGGAACATCTCATTGTTGTCAGGAGATAGATTATGAAAAAATGCTTGTTGATATAAATAATAGAATAATGAACAAAGAAACGCAAGAACAAAATGAAGGGGAAAGTGCATTATTAAACCTATCCACATATGAAATTATTGATGTAAGAGAACAGAATTTAATACAGGAAGATTTAAACATAACAGTGGGTGAGGTAAAGTGCACATCTCCAACAAGCACGGACATGATTATTCCCATTAATTTTTACATTGATTTAAACCCTGAACAATATCTTTATGAAAGTTCCCAATGTCTTACTAATATTGATAGTGAACCAACCCAGAGTGAATTTTTGAGTAACCCAACAATAATAACAAACAACCAAGGTGATTTTAAAATATTCAACTACTCAAAGAATGTTATGAGTAGTGAACATGCCAACTTGTTTTCAATGGGATTTAACTTTGTACCATGTCAAAAGGGAAGAGTGGTTAATTCTATTATTGATTTGAAATTATTCATTAGGAAACTGAATCTAAAGATGTTTTTCAATAATACACCTAATGAAAATATGTTTATTCAACAAGATAATAAACTGTCTAAACCTAGTGTGTTCAACCCCCCGACTCATGAAAAAATAGCTCTCTTTGAAAAAATAACAGAAAGAGATATAAGGAAGTTTTATAAGCAATATAAACAACCAATACATGCCAATATGGAAAAAGAACAACAGAAGATATTTGACCATATATTAAGAATTAAGGACATCAGGATAATGAGACCCGATAAGGGTAACGGGGTTGTTATAACGGACAAAGGGGATTATATAGCCTACATGACAAATATGTTATTTAGTGAATCATATTCGGAAGTCAGTTTAAATGAAATTAATATAGCTAATCAAAGAATAGACAACTTACTCGAAGACATGTTGATGCAGGGAGAAATCTCTGAGGAAGAATACACCTATTTAAAAAATGATTACCCAGTAATAAGTGGAATTTTTGGAATACCAAAAATTCACAAAGGTTTAAACAACCTACAATTTAGACCTATAGTTGATGGTAAGAGAAGCAAAACATGCTTCATTGGACAATATTTGGACCATCACTTTAAGAAATGTATAGTTAAATATCCTTACATTACTAAAGACTCTTGGGACTTTCTGGGTAGGTTAAATCAGATAAAAATGAACAGTGGGGACTTATTTGTCACAGTGGATGTATGCAATTTGTTTACATGTATTCCACATGACATAGGATTAATATGGTTAGAAGAACAACTATTTGAATCTAGAATATACGAACAAACTAAAATTAATACATTAATTAATCTTATGGACATAGTGTTGCATAACAATTTCATATTCTTTGAAGGAAATTATTATAAACAGACAGATGGAGTAGCCATGGGGGCAGCTTGTGCCCCCATGTATGCAAACCTCATAATGACATACTGGGAGCAAAATTTTGTATTCAAAAGTGAATATTGGAAATATATTAAATTATATTTAAGATACCTAGATGATATTTTTATCATCTGGGATCATGATAAAAATGTAAACAAATTAAATACATTTTTGGAATACATTAATAACAATGTTAGATTTTTAAAATTTACACACACCATTGGAGATGAGGAAGCAACATTCTTGGATGTTAAAATTACACATAACAAAGACAATGGCAATTTAAAATCTAATATTTTTAGGAAGTCAACATTCTCAAATTCTTACCTCCATTATGACAGCTGGCACCCTGACCATCAGAAAAAAGCTGTGGTCAAAGGCCAGATGGTCAGGGCGGCCAGAATGGTCAGTGAGGAAGATGAGTTTATTAAAGAAATTAAATTCATGGCTACGATGTTTACCAACAGGGGATACCCTGGTACATTTTGTGAGAATATAATTGAAGAAGTTAGAAATAAGAGACTCAGGGGAATATATGAACCCATATTGAGTCATGGTTATAATATAAATAATATGAATAATAATAACAAAAAAATAGAAAAACATCAACCACCACTATATATCTCTGTATTTGATGACACCTATGAAATTATTAGGAATATTATTAAGGGAAATTGGGGAATTTTAATTGATGATAATATAGTGGCGCAAACACTTCAGGGACAAGTGAAATTTGTATATAAAAAAGATATGGCTTTCAAGCAATTTTTTGAAAGAAACACACTATCAACTAAAACGAATAGGAAAGTGGGTAATTTTAAATGTGGCAGATGCACTGTATGTAAATATATTCAAAGTACAGGCAATAGAGTTTTGGTAAACCATCAAAACATTAGGATTAAAGAACATTTCAATTGTTTTACTTCTAATGTTGTTTATGTCGCAATATGTCAAGATTGCAGGGCATTCTATGTTGGCAAAACCAGCAGGCATTTTAGGAGTAGAATTAAAGAACACCTGCTGGATGTCCAACATTTGAAAACAACGAATGCCCTGGCCAGACATGTACAACAAAATAGAAGCCACACTTTCAAATTTTGTGTTATCGAACATGTGGAATATGATGTAAATGGGAAATGTACTAAATATGATTTAGACATCAGTGAATTAAGATGGCAAATATTTTTAAATGCCTACAATTGGCCAGGATTAAATGAATATTGTAGCATTAAACCCATTTTAAATAGCAATTATATTAAGGGTAGGATACATTAATTAACATCAACATTCATTAATAATGAATTGGGTATTCACACAAGCAATTGTAATGGTAATATTAAATAAAGAACGTGTTATTAATCTATGTATTACAATAATATATAATACATGGGTTATGTAATGAGAATATATTCATATATTAATGTAGGAACATTTTTAACATTAATATTATTGTAACCTGCTCTATATATACTTTCCATGTTTTACAATATTGATGTACACAAAACACAATTATATGACATATAAGATCGCAAGCCATAGAATACAGAATCACACTGGCTTTATAATAACATATATTAAGATTAATGGTATATAAATAGTTTCATATATTCAAAAATTTATAATATACATATAAAAGAACATCCAGTATGAAATATAAGGAAAACCTATACATTTGTTAATTAGAATACAGATAAACATTACTTATAAATTATTATTATTATATTATTATATTTTTAAAAAAACAGCCATTATGGCATAGAAATGGTGTTTTGACACAAAAGGAGTTTTTAATTGTTAATTGTTAATTGTTTAAAGTGATTAATTGTTTTTAATTGGGGTGGGACCTGTATATTTAAAGAAAGGAAATCAGTGGGAACAGTATTCTGAAGAAGTTCGTCACAACGGACGAAACCCGGGTCAACATTCGTTTATGTATTGGTTTGGTGGATATTCAGTGGATGAGAAGGTGTACTGGTTATTTTTGTAGTGTATTGCTGTTCGCAACTTGTCAATAAAAGGTCCATTATAGCTGTGGAAAGTATTCATCTGTACAGCGTGGAAGAAAGTGAGTTGCTGTGATTGCTGTGTATGCTGTGGTACAATTCGCTGCCGAGCATTTGAACCTCCTGTGTTATACATATGTTTATGGCTGGAGTCCACATAGTTGGTTTATTTTTGCAAATTTTGTTTTGCTTCTTTTTAATGGGAACAGCCACCTGTGTACAGTAGTTGAACTGGTGCAAGTATGCCTGGGAAAAGGATTCAGTATAGGCAGCCGAATTATCTTTGTTTGGTGGTATACACATTTTGCCAGTGTATCATGCAATATAGCAATAACCTATGGCTTGTTGTGGGTTGAGCTGGGTTTACCAGTGGTTGGTGTGGCTTGGTGACCAAACAAAGCCAACCGTAGGTAAATCAGCCTTACCCAGACTCAGCCATGGGGTATTGCTATTATAAAATGACATTATTTAAGAAAAAAAATACTTTTCTTAAATAATGGCCTTGAATAACAGCACCATGGTGTTCTTCTGCTTTGTTTTCATATTCTGAGGCTTTTTGAGGTACTGTGCATGCGTATGGGGTTTACGTTCCCATGCTTATGCAGTACATCAGTGCTTTGAAAACAAACAACTGAGAAAGGAAGATCTCCGTTACTTCTTTATTAAAAAAAAAAAAAGTATGAAAGCAGGGCACTTTGGTGGTACGAGAGAGATGGGGCAGGAAAATCAGGTACATTTCTTTAGTTTTGCATAATGCATCTGCTTTTCCTTTTATTGTCTATGTCCCATCTCTCTCATACCTCCAAACTGTATGGATTTCAAACTTTATTTATTTTTTTTTTATTTGTTTATTTTTTTATGGTTATGAAAACTAAAATGCTGTAGCATATACTAATAGAAGAATATCTGGGCAACCTGGCTTTTTTCTATTGGTATATGCTTGATTCACAATGGGCATGCTGGTTGGGCTGACTAATGAATGTGCTCATTTTTTAATGTTAATGGCCAATCATTGTGTAAAACTAGATAGTTTGCTTTAGAATAACTTTTGAACATTCTAGACCTTGAAGGGCTCTGTGTTCTAGTATAAATTTAAAAGATACTGCTCTGTGGCCTTACCTTACCAGAAAAAAATGTACATAAAGACATGTGCAACTGAACTCTATATTTGCGAGGATCATAATGATAGTGTTTCCCCTTGTGAGAGTTTTCCAGAATGTTCTGGGCCTACCTTTTGAATATGAGTATGACTCATAGTTTATTAATGAATAGTGGGTCTTTCAGAATTACCATGTTAGGTCTTATACTTAGAGACAAGTTTATTTAGGTATCTTGCATTAATGTCTTTGGTCATGGAGTGAAATGTATAGTTAGTAATGATATTATAAGGAGGTTTGCTTATGGTGGATGGAATATGGAAATTTCTAAGCCATTGTGCTGCTTTACCAGTCTGGAGGGATAGTTATTTTTTGATAAAGGTTAAGACACCTTCACCATGTTTCACTTACTGAGAAGTACCTTGTCTAAAAGTGTGGAAGGTGTTATTGCCCTGCATTGCCATGGGTGCTCTTTTGGCTGCTTTAAACCATGCCTCAGCTACCACATGAATGACTATGTCTTCCAGGGTGAGGAGATCTTGTAGGGAGTGGAGTTTCTTGTTCAGGCTTCTAGAATTTAGTTGTAGTACCTTCATTTTGGTTTGAGTAGGTTTGGCTATGTTAGTAGGTTTAGTAGGGTGGCTTTACCTAAAGAAGGCACTGTGGGAGTAGATAAAGTTTGTTGCCAATAATTGAAAGCCTGTTGGGGGGGGGGGGGGTGCAGGCCATCCTTGGCAAAGCAGCATCTGCCTCTCTACCTCATCTCCCCAAGCTGTCAGATATCATACTCCCCTTAGAATGACACCAGTGACTAAGCCAGTTGTTAAAGTCAATCATTTTCTGATAGCACTGTAGCATCACCCTGGTGGGGGTAAAATACTCCTCCGTGCTAGAGTCGTACCTGACTGAAACACACAATCTGAGGCATCTATCATGTCTTTCTTCATGTAATCCATGGAGGTACATTTCAGATAATTTATGCCAACATGTACAATGATCATGTCATACTGGACTTGTCATATAATGAAATGAGTTCATGGGTGACCTGGCAAATCCTGGCACCTGACAAGCAGCTAATTATTACTCTTTCCCTTTTACAAACTGGCCAGTGGTACATATGTTTGTCCAGAAATGAAGTCACCAATGATTAGTATTTTTGATGTAGGGTTGTCTGCCCAGTGGGCTTTGTTTCTTCTACTTGGTGACTCCTGTTCATATGTGTTTTGTTATGTTTTGTACTAATGTTATGTCTATGTGTTGTAAGGTGATGTTGAGGGGGTATATTGCCTGTGCTGCAATGTAGGAGGTTTTTGCTTTGTGGTTTTGGTAGATTTGAACTTAATACTTAATTGAGGTCTGAAACTCAATGCCAAAAGATGCATTGTTGTATCCTTTGGAAATAATCTATCCCGGCGAACTACCACATTGACAGTACTCCCCTAGTAGTTGACCTACTTGTTCAGGATTTGGAAACTTATGTGGACAGTGACCTAACGTTTGACAAACATGTGTCTATCATTGTAAGAAAGTTCTTCTATGTTGCTCAGCTTATAAATAAAAGGAATTGTGCCTAATTCTAGGGATGACTTTGCTGCTCCTTTAATCAGCCTTCTTTAGGCTAGTCATTGAATATAATGCCCCCTTTGGCATGCATCTGTCCAGACATATGCAAAAACTGGAGCACCCACAGAGATACCTTAGGATATAAGGCCTAAACAACATCTCCTACAAGTTTGCTATCAAAATGTCAAGCGTCAAAACACATTTTGTACACAGACACCAAAAAAAATTCTGAATACTGCTTGGGTAAACATGTCTAAAACACGTCAATTTGAAATGATAGAACCATTGACTTCAACATTTCTGTAAGTTTGCCTGCTGACACATAACCTGCCTGCTTCCCAGCACTATGACCATATGCAGTTCAGCACTGCATATCACTTTAATTCATGTTTTTGCAGGGGGGCAAGCTCCTCTGCAAACCACCTGCAAATTATATATTTCATAGGTTCATATAGGTTCATATAGTACTAGGCTAACTGCCCTTGCAAGCCATTTTAAGCCTAGCCAGTTATCCCTTGTGAGGCTCAAACCCTACACCTTGTTTTTGTAAGGCAAACACCTTAACCATTAGGCCACCCTCCCAACTATTCCGATATTCAACTCCGAGATCACACTACAGTGAGCAAAAGGGTAAATTTCCCAATCCATACTGTACCGCAATCTCTATTCATAACATCGACCTCATATGAGTGAATGCAGAGTAGCATTCACTAAAGGACATTCATAGAATTGCAGTTCAGCAATACGCGAATCAGCCAGCACATATTCAACATTCCAGTGTTCGCCTAACTGCACTTCTACATTTTCATAGTAAACTGTCCTAAATGGACCGACACAAAGCCCTGTGACTTTATATCCTACAGACTGCTAAGAAATGATCTGTGTTTGGCATTTAATGTATCCTCCGATCCACTACTGATGGATTTGCAGCACATCAGCAAGTCAAATAGCATCCAAAATACTCAGTCTAGGGATCTAAACCTCTTCTGTAACATTGGCAGAATGGTTTGGAGGGAAAGGAATATTTTACAGAGGGTACTGCTGCTGTAGAACAGACTCCACATCCACATAAAACAAGGTTCATCACTGTTTACTTTAAGCACAACTTAGGTATATGGATGGGAAACAGAAACTTTACCCCAGGACTACCCCCCTGTACTACTAATGGACAGTGGCAGCTGCTAAATGTGGTATCCTATGCATGGATACCCTCAAATTATATATGGTATTATCCCAGTTATTCTTATTAGGGGTAATATATAGTTACTGACCATGAGATGAGTAAGGCTAACCTATAACCTAATGGGTTAGGTTATTTTGAGCACAAAAAGGGAAACTGGCCAGGCTTACAATGGCCTACAAGGGAAGCTAGTCTAGTACTTGCCTCTTAACCTATGAACCTATATCTTAGGATAAGATTTATTGTGAGCTTTGTATGCGTTTGGAAGTGATGTATGAACTGACCTACTGCTATTGATCTTATTTTTCATATTGTATGCATGAGAGGCATTTGCCTCCAGTGACAGTCTGTACAGAAATCTGTCACATACTGTGTCATGTTGATTCAGCATCATGAGGCAATTCTTACCTCACACCAACATGCCCATCTCAATCAAGAGGGCTACTGGAATTGTGGAGAAGTGCTCATCCATTGCTTAATCAGGTTACTATGACCAACGGGGTTTATACTAGTAGCAGTTAACTGCTGAGGGCAGGAGCGGTGGAACTGTGGCTACAGATGTAGAATGGAACTGTAAAAGGAATGGTAAATAAAGTGAAATACTCAGGATGCCAGGGTTTTGATGGAGTTATATAGGCAAACAGTTATATAGATCACAAGGAGCTAGGGACAGTGTCTTTTTATTGCAAAAAGCTCTTACACAGACAACCTACTATAGAGCGATTCTAATAGCTGCAGCTTTTCTCCTTCCCTTTTTATCAAAATTGCTTATGGCAGCATTTGTATCTACTCAGGTAATCTCTCAATATTTGCAGTTCAACACTCAGTTCTGAATCTTGATTCAAAGGTCTTGAACAAGTGCAGCTCAAAGCAAGTAATACAAAGGAGGCTAATAAGATTACCATTTAGAAAATCTTCTCCAACTCTGCCGGTAAAAACTGGAACCTGCTTCCTGCTGAACTCACCACTGACCTCCTCCTTATCTCAATTCAAAACCTCCCTTAGGAAATACCTAAAAATGCAGTGGCTTTGTCCCTATACAAACCCTGACTAACCCCCACTCAAACATAATTCATAAATGAGAACCTCACTACAAGAATAAAACGCTGACTCTCTAACTGTTTAAAATTCTATGTATCAGCCACCTATTGGAAAGATTTAAAGTTAACACTACACCATGTATGATAACTACCTTAATATATATGTTTTCCTTTTTCAGATGAAATCTTTAATTATTTCTTTCTCAGCTACTTGCTTCCAACCTTTGCTCTGTGTATGTGAGAAAAATATGTACCTGTGTGTACATATTGTTAAACAAATCTCAGTTTTGTGATAACTCACTAATAATTTCACTGTATTTACACTTGTTTTGTACATTTGGAGCTTTTCTCCCTGGGCCTCTGCTGTAAATGGACCTGTATCCAGTCGGACTTTCCTAGTTAACAAATGTAAAATAAATAAATAAACAAATAAACATTTGATAAATTAAGGGGCTACTGAGGCTGCCAATAGGGAGCAGTATAATTGAGCAATCCTGAGAGGTTTGTAACAGGATCTGAGATTTATAGTAAAGTTGATATAATGAAACAAAGGCAACTACAATACCCTGGGCTTATACTAACAGGGAAATAAAGTTACTAAGTATCCTAAGTGGCTTGCAGCAGGATCTGAAATCTGACTCTCTGAGATTTACAGCTTAGCTGCTATTATGAAACAGAGGTAAGTGAAATGTAACTAAAATGCCTGAGACTTGGTTTTGCAGGGGGACAAATGCATTTAAAATTCTGGGTGATTGTTTTGCAAAACAAAATAACTGGAAACTAGAATGCCTGGGGGAATTTGTAAGAAGTTTTGTTTAGTAAGATGCAAGCCAATTGCAGTTTCTTACAGACTAGGTCAGTACATTTACAACAGTACAATACAAGAAACAGGATTTAAAACGTTTCTGCAGGCAGTAAAAACAGCAATTCGACACAATTGAAATGAGACTAATGAAAGCAGAAGCATTTGAAGAAAACCAAAATACTGGCACTGCTGTACTAAAACCTGAAGATGTCATGCTCCCTGCCAATTTTATACAGCTAAAAAGCAGATATTTAATCTAAAAGCTAGCCCTCGCTGTAAAAAAATGCACATTATTTGCAATAATCCCATCACTCTCACTGCTGTGACTTAAGGCACAAGACTTTATTACTAGTTAAGTTTTTAAAGAGAAGATCAAGCAACTATTTCATGTAAATGGACAATAAATAAGGAAAAATATTTAAAACCTGTATAAATGTACAGGTGACATCAATTGATGATAGAAAATGCAATTAAATATTTTTAAAAAACTTGTTTCCTTCCTTTTTCTATCAAAAAGACTTATGGCAGTGTTTGTATCAGCTCAGGTAATCTCTCAGTATTGCATGTCACCACACAGTTCTGATTCTTGGTTCAAAGACCTTAAACAAGTGCAGCTCAGAGCAAGTAATACTAAGGATGCTATTAAGATTTCCAATTCGAAAAGCTAGAAAGTACCATTTTCTGCTACATATATCTGTTTTGTTTAGTGGTAGCATTCATTCAATGTCATGTCTGACTCTTCACTGAGACCTGTGAAGTGAACTCCAGCAGCAGTTTAGGGTCCAACCGTGAAATATTCAGGCAAAATTCTTAACAGTAGTACAGCTTCAGCAGGGAAGATCATTACTTGATAACTGCTAAGGGAGGATTTGAGTTAGTAACTGGATGATATGGCATGCTATTACAGAGTACTCCATCTTGCAGTTTACAGGATATGTTCACTTCCACCAGAAAGGAAAATTGTTACATTACTTACTGTACGAAAATAAAATTGCCAAAGATTCCAAAGACAACCACAAGGCATTCTATAGTTATGTCAAGAATCTAAATGGCAATGCTCACATATGCTCTGAGCTACAACAGAATGGCATTAAATATACTGATCCCAAGGATATTTACTGAAAGCAACCAAATGGAGAACAAGCCGACGATGAATGTTTATTCAATCCACAATAGTAACAAATGATGCGTGATTAATGCTGGCAGTTCCAAGAGAAAACAGATATGTGCTCCACTTGTAACAATAACTTCCGTAAAACCATGGAACGGATACCGTTACAGCCCTCCAAAAAGCTGCGTTAATCATACAACATTTGTTACTATTGTGGATTGAATAAACATTCAACTTCGGCTCGTTCTCCATTTGGTTGCTTTCAGTGAATTGCGCTATTGGTTTTAGTTGTTATTGTTCACTGACATCTATCCTTGGATCCAAAGGACATTGCCAATATCCTGGCAGATCAATTTAGTGCCAACGTCACCTCCCTCTCACCCCCTAAAGGGCTCATCTCAATACCAAAAGATTGACAAATTCCGGTAATCATGGCCACATAGGTAGAAACCGCACTCTCCAAAGCTAAGAATACAACATCCATGGGACCAGATGACATCCCGGGCTGTGTACTACATGAACTACAGAATGAACTGGCACCTCACCTAAGTGTCATGTTTAATCATAGCCTCACCTCAGGCTTCGTGCTCACTGAGTGGCGCACAGCTACAGTCATCCCACTCCACAAGGGGGGATCCACCTTGGATCCCGGGAACTAGTGTCCCATCAGTCTGACAAGCCTGATCTGCATGGGCATGGAACGCATTATCATGGAACTTATAAACAAAGACATTGGCAACCTTCAAACACTGGACCCCATGCAGTTTGGTTTTGTGAAGGGCCAATCTTGTCTTCTGAACCTGAGTGACTTCTTCGAATCAGTCTCCAGAGCTGTGGACGAGGGTAAGGTGGCCCATACAGCCTATCTGGACCTCGCCAAGGCTTTTGACACCATCCCCCACTCTGGAATCATAGATAAACTTACTAAGCTGGGCATAAATCCCTACATCACTCGATGGGTTGCCAACTGGCTTACAGACAGAACCCAGACTGTAAAAGTAGCTGACTCCAAATCTAGCTCCAGAAAAGTGACAAGTGGAGTACCTCAGGGTTCAGTTCTGGGACCACTTTTGTTTGGCATCTACTTTTCTGAAGTACAAGCCAACACTAAGGGACTCTGGCTAACAAAGTTTGCAGATGACTGCAAACTGGGAACCATTATTGAATCCTCAAAAGAAGTGGATATTCTACAAAAGAGCCTTACAGAAACAGATGCTTAGTGCCAGAGCCATGGGCTCAAGCTTAATGCCAAGAAATGCATAGTTATCCCCTTTGGGAAAAAACATGTACCCATGAATTACCACATAGGTGGCAGTACATTAAACACTAAAAGTTTGATGAGAGTCTTAGGGACACAGGTGGACAGTGGTCTCACCTTTGATAACCACATCACCACAACAGTCAGGAAATCCTTCTATGTGGCACACCTCATCACTAAGGGCTTTTCATCCAGAAAAAAAGGAGGTCATTGTCCCACTGTACGCATCCTCATTAGATCCATTATAGAGTACAATGCCCAGTTTGGTATGTACCTCACAAGACATCTGCAACAGCTGGAAAGGCCTCAGAAATACCTCACTAAAAGAATCACAGGCCTAAAGCAGATGCCCTATGCTGACCGTCTAAAAAGACCTCCAGCTATACTCTGTGACATATCATCTACTCAGAGGAGATCTCTGCTTAACATACAAGGCCATGTCAAACCCTGAGCTGTTGGACATGCTCCACTTAAAGAAATCACAATCCCTCAGAGCCACACGCTCCAGGGATCTAAACCTTGTCATTACAATGAATAAAACATGCGGGAGGGGATAGGTTCCTGACCCAGAAACTCCCCCATACTCTGGCATAGACTGCCCATACATGTCAAGCAGAGTGCCTCCTTGGCCCTCTTCAAAAGGAACCTTGACGGCTGGATGGGAGATAGGAAATTCACCCCGGGGATCATGTCAGTTGCCATGCTAGACAGGGGTCCAGGGAAATAAATATTGTGGGAAGAAATATCCAGGGAATTGTTATGGCTAGGCTTGTATAGGCCCTAGGGCTGATAGCCTAGTACCAACCTATGAACCTATGTATGTTCTGCTGTCTAAGTACTTTTTTCATAGATAGATATATAAAGAAATAACTTAAGGAACTGCACATCTGATTAATTCCTTCTTTCATAGCTACCAACCCTTGTGTCATCAGAAATAGTAGCAATGTTCATTTCTGCAGTGCTGAGGGTGAAGAGACAACACTGCTTGTGCTGCTGGCATGATTTGTTGTCGTACTGTAAACCTTCATCTTCCAAGTAGTAGGCCCTCCATATTGTTCTACATGTTCTGCTCCCTTTTTAAAATTTTTTAACCTTTTCTTTAAACAGTAGCATTACTCATGTCAACCAAATGCTTCTGTATTGTACCTTGTGATATTTTCAGTAGTAGCACTGTGCACCCTAACTAAGACTATGACAAATATGCCATACACAATTTCACCTGTGATCATGAGGAAGTGTTAGCATGTGAGCTTGACACTGACTTGCTGTGATTACATGACCTGTTTGAGGCAGGTGATCCCGCAGACACTGATCTCAGAGTACTGCATGACCAAGACCTCAACTGAGCAGTTCTGCTATGTGTAGACTAAGCTTGACAATTCCTGCCTGCCTATCTTCTTGTGTGTTATACCGCATACACTTTTCCAAGTATTTTCCTGAGAATCATGTGATGCGTGGCCTACTGAGCTCCCATGTGTCATGACAGTACGCATCCTCATCCCCATCCACCAGTGCTTCCAGCTTGAGTGTGGTAGATCTGGACTACTGTGCATAAGGACAGCACATGAGTGTGATCATGGCATTGTGTTTGACCTCTCCCATTCCCATGTACTGGTGGAAATACTCATCTACACCCTGTAGTACTCTGGCCATCTCTAGTTGCCTATCTGCTGGAGTGGACTGCAGCTGAACAATGTACAAATGCATCTTCTCCTGGGAAACCAAGGCTTTTCATGTGTCTGAAGCTATATGTAACATGTGCCTTCATATAACAGTTCTTTACACAGGCATTACAGTAGACAGTGCTATCTCTGAGATAGTATCTTCTTCTTGAAGGTGTCGCTATGGTTCAGCAAACACTGATTTTAAGTTATGTGGGGTCACACCTGTACCTCCTGCAATGTAATGTCCTCATCTACTTTGGACTATGAGCCTGTGTCACTACATGCAGAGTTATGTTCTTCTTGTAGGGTGTTTGATCCTGCTAGTATACTTGCCTAATGCATCAGTACCCTCAGGCTATGTCATAAATATTATGGCATCATCATCAATGGACATTCTGCTATGAATGTCTTCCTACTGTGCTGGCACTGCTGGTTTCTGCTTCTGATGCTGTAAAGAGATCAGTAATAGCATGGTTACTGAGCACCTGAGATACAATAAGTAGGTGATTAGCAGACTAACCATGCAAACTCTGTCCACTTTCCTGCATGACTGATGTCCATAGTATTTTTGAGTATGTCATTTTGCCATCAGGGAAATATTAACCTTCTTAACTGGATGAGTGTGGCTGCTATTAAGGTCAATACCTCTGATTATGAGTATGGCATCCTCATCAGTGTTGTAGTCATTTCCCCATATGGAGAGAAGGTCCTTCTCACCAGCTTTTAGGTGTCCACCACTGGTACTGCTATGGGCAACTGTGTTCTGCCCAGCCTTTGCTCTTGTGCATCCCACCATATTGTTTTCCTCCTTTTGCACTGTATCACCGTATGGTTCCTCCCTCCAGTTGCATTCATCTCCAAAACCACTTTGTTTTATGCCTAAGTTCTGTCAGCTTGATTTGGTCTCCTTTTTTCAAATAGGTGTTTGCCATATGGCCAGAGTGCCTCTCTGAAGAGGTGGTTTTCACCAGGTCAGAGCTGTCCTCCTCCTGTGTTCCTGCTCCTGCATGTTGTATTCACCTGAAAAAAAAATGCATAAATGCTGCTAGTGAAACTAGAGTTACACACGCATGGAACCTACTCATCAACCCAGCCATACAGTAATGAAAATATTATCCAAAATGAATGCAAGAGTACAGCTTGCCTGATACAAAGCATGCAAGCAGTAACATAACGAAAAACAGACAAGACTTCAGTTTCGGTCCTGAGACCTAAATTCAAAGCAAAAGCATACCTGTATTATTATAATGAACAAAGACAAGACATTCAGTCAAGATACCTAAACGCAGTGCAATGTTATAATAGCAGTTAACGTCAATAAGTCAAAGTAAAGCAGACTGTCACTCACGGTTCAATTGACTGCAGTGCAATACTTTTTTACTACTACAATCTGTCATACTGAGTGATTGAAGAAAAGCTGCAATGTGTAAGCTGTAAAGCAGTGTACTAGTACAAGCAAGTATCCTGTATACTTTTATCATGTATTCAACATAACATGTACAGTATGCTGTTATAACATGCAGTCTCTCTGCATTAAACTCTTCTGTACACATTACCAATGGCATCTTCCACAACCATGTAAACAGATGTAAAAAAACGACACCAAACATTTTTCCACCACTGTCATTCACACACTATTCAGCAACTGCTGATACTACACCTTACCAAAAAAGGAATGTCATGTTCCCACAAATATTATCTGAATTGAATTTGCCAAATTTTTCCTTACTCTTTAATTGAAAGAAGTTGCTACCTTGCTTTTATCTATTTTGGGATCTCCCAAATTAGTCACCAACAAGCTTAATAAAGTACAATTAAAAATGGTGGCTCTAAGGCTGTTGGCATGAATTGTGACTCATTTATGCAATTCTTATGCAAATTAAGCTCTGCCAAGCTGACATCTGTGAATCACAGTGTTGTATGTTGGTGGACCTCTTCTCATAGCCATAAAATATCTTCAGCTTCTTGCTGATGAGCTACACTGAGGGGCAGTGAGTATGGAACATGCACCAGCTTTTAAATTTTCTCAGTCATATTTAAATATGCCATAACTTTGCAAAATGTATCTTGTATGTTAACAGTTAAACAACTGAAGTGTACTGTACCATAATCCAAGTACAAACATCAAACCATACCACAACATATGACTTAGAACCACTCATTTACAACAAAGGAGACAATGAAAAAAAAAATAAAACACTGTATTAATGAAATGGCCTGCCAACATAGTATTTATTGCATCATAAAACATAAGCACAAGCTGAAACGCCATGCTGTCATACATTCTTAAATTAACACCATAGTTACATTCTAAGAATCTTTGGCAGTACATTCAGGTGCATACCAAATTACCCAGTGAAACACTTGTCCAGTCATTGAACTGCTCATGGTATATCCTTCCCATGGCAAAATAAGCTACAACTCTGAAAAAAAAAGTGTACATCCCCGTGACAGCTTCACTGCAGTCAGTAAACCAAACATGACACTGCTATCATTTCAAAGGGTACTACCCCTGTATGCAGTCACTCCTGAAGGAGTGTAGTTTACATCCACTTTTCCACTGTCCTGTACCAGACTTTAGTTTTGTGCTGGCACTTTGCAGGGTGGCAGCAGCTGTAGAGTCCCAGGTATAAGCTGGTCTGAAAGGGAGATTAAGGTGCTTCTCTACCTATTACAGGAGTCATCCCTGCAGAAGCTGGAGCAGGCAGCAACCAGAACAGAGTGAAAGAAGCTGGACATCTGGTAGGAGTTGGCAGAATATCTGTCATCCCAGTCATGAATACCCTGCTCTGGACAGCAGTGTTGGCACAGGTATGATGAACTGCAGAGGGGAAACTAGCTGTCCTTTTGGAAACTGTCCATAGTTCTATAGTAAGAATTTTTCCTTTTCTCTTTATTTTTATAAGGTACTAGAGTATTGAATAAGCAAGGAAAACCACATTGTTATATGTATGCATGTATAAGTATTTTAATTAAACACAGGCATGTGCACCCCCTATATATATATATATATATATATATATATATATATATATATATATACAGATATATGTGTGTGTATGTGTGTGTGTATATATGTGTGTGTGTGTGTGTGTACACATATATCTATATATATATATATATATATATATATATATATATATATATGTATATATATATATATATATATATATATATATATATATATATATATATATATATATATATATGGGTCCTGGTCTGAACATCAAAAGTACATTTAAGCAAAACGTACACGAGTGAATTCACTTTCGCGAAAGTGCATTTTATGCAAAATGCACTTTTGTGAAAAAAAAACACGCAGTTTGCATGTAGATTTAGTTGTACATCAGCATGTAGGGTTGATTTTTACAACTAAGCAAACTGTTAGTTAGATTGCGGTACAGCTGGGATAAGGCAATATTCCGTTTCTCAACTGTAGTGCAATCTCAGAGTGGGAATATAAAAGTAAGGGGGTATGGGGGGGGGTGCAGGGGGGGCTTGCCCACTGCATAAACGTGAGTAGTGTTTTATTTGCTGTGTTATTTTTTTTTTTTCGTGAAAGTGCATTTTCTTTAAAATGCACTTTCGCGAAAGTGAGTTCGCTCATGTATGTTTCGCTGAAACATACTTTCAATCTATCAACATAGATCAATCTATATATATATATATATATATATATATATATATATATATATATATATATTGTACACACACACGCACAAATATCAAATGTATATATATATATGTTTGTGTATGTATATATATATATATATATGTGTGTATGTGTATATATATATATATATATATATATATATATATATATATATATATATATATATATATATATATATATATATATATGTATATAATTCTGTCCACCACAAGACCACTTGTGTAAAATTCCATTTAGGTGACATAGTTTGCCTGACAGAGGATTACCCTACAGATTTGTACTACTCACAGGCTATAAACACTTTTGGAAGCACAGTGATTATATCATGGTTTCAAAAAATAGCCACATTAAAGTGGTTATATGAGTTATGTGGTGGTGCTGGCTGTTGATACAGCATTGTTGTTGTTTGTCTTTCGGCTTTTTCCCGGTAAGGGGTCGCCACAGTGGAACTCTGGTCCGCTAATGATTGGCAGTAGATTTTTTACGAAACGCCGAGGTGCCAGCTCGACGCCCAACCTTCAATGAAGGCACACCCATTTACGCACGCATGTCTTTCGAACACTACCCAACCTCGGGGAGGACATGCAGATTCCACACAGAAGGCACTCCCAAGCCAAGCTGAGAATCGAATGGGAGAACCTCTTGCTGTGAGTTAACAACGCTACCGCTGTACCACCGTGGCTTAAAAATTAAAAATAACTACTGTGTTCATAACAGTAAAATTCCAACTCTCACAATTTATACAACAGTAGCCTGTCACAAATTGTTTGACTTGATTGAAGTATCATATGTTTTAACTAGTTTTTATTACTATAAATAAATCTGGAGATCTACCTTTAATATGAATGTACAGTAACCCCTAAGATGAATTTTCTCAATATTTGACACTTTTCTGGTTTGCAGTGGTAATGAAGAGCATTGTTTTTATTTTCTTTATATTCCGATGGAGGTCTATGTTTTCTAGCCAAAGTCTGAGTCTAGTGAAATTACTTTGGAAGTTGTTGACATTTTTGATATTATCAGCAAACAGAATGATGGTGTCATTTGGCTGTTGAATTAGACTGTCAGACTTGCAGCAGGTTTATGTTTCCTTAACAAGGATAGCAAAATGTATCTCATTTGGCATAGCAGGATAAAGTCATACTCATGACCAAAGTGACAGAGTCTGCCTCGTAGTTCCATCACTGCTATGTCCATTGTGAAGTAGGAGATAATGATGAAGAGGATGGCACCTCCTGTAAAGGACAAGGACTGTATCATATACTTAAGCATACTGTCTACTTTTGACCCATTGGTACAGGTTAGGGTCATGTCAGGGTGGCGCATCTAATAAGGAGTTGCAGGGCTTTGGTTATGTTACACAAAGCAAAATGGACAATACAATCTAAGCCCAATGCATTCTTCTCTTTAGACGTTATGGACATGAGTGTGGATTATAGGGCATACACGTATAAAATTTGATCCCTCCAACATAGAATGCAGCTCCCAGTTCATTTGATTCTCAGCCTAGAGAAGAAACAGATTCTAGGATTTTCATTCGTATGGAATGAATCAGCACCCAGGAAGGATGAGCTAGATTCTCAGTTTAATCCTAGAGTCAAAAATGCCTAAAGAAACCCAAAAAACAATATCATAAAAACAGGGATGGCCCACAGTGGTAACATGGCAGTCCATTCTGCTTTGGAAAGGGTAGAGAAATGGTGTCCTCTTCACAGACGGATATATTATTGTGTGCAATCAGGCATCTGACATGCCTTCTATACTAAATCACCTTACAGCATAATCAGGAGTAATGAAATTGTTCAGAAAAGGCTATATCACATACCTAAGGAGCCAAAAGGCACTGAGTCAAGCCAAAGTCAAAAGGATGCACTAACAGACAGGAGTTCACAATGGTGGAAGAAAAACACAGCTTTTAACCCACAGACATTGGTACTACATACAATTGCATGGATGTTAAACAAAATGAGAATTTTTTTTAATCTTGCCATTTAAAAACACACCCACCCTCTCAAACACACACAGATATCATGCCATGCTGTCATAGCATAACAGCACCTTGACCTTTCCCATGGCAACAGGTGAACTCTGTTACCAAAAGACAGGACAATAGGAACTCAATGTGACATGTCTCTATACTTTGGTGACATCGTTAACAGAGAATGAAGACCAGATGAGATGTAAATGAAACTAGTACACAATAATAACTAATGAATGCAAAGCAGTTTATCAGTTTTCTAAATTATTTTGCTAATTGTTCTGGTTCATAATAGAAGGAATAGCCCACATTGATTCTAGGCATCCCTTGCTGGAAACAATATGAAATCTTTTCAAGGTTGTTCCCAATTCAATGTATGTGCACGGTTGTATTACTTTTCATTGAAAGTATATTTAACTGAAAGACATATGACTGAAAAAAAATGACTGAAAGTAGATTTGACTAAAAAGCCATTTGACTGAAAAGCTATTTCAGTGAAGACTATGAAAGTCTACAGAAAGTATTTATGATGTCACTTCTGAACATAGGAGTTATTAGCTTAATAGTTTAGAAGATTTTGTGTGGATAGGTAATGCCCACCATCAAGTTGTACCCTTAGACTTGTAGATATTAGTCTTTGTGCACAAGGACTGATTCACTGTTTGTGGAGTATTCAGATTTTTTCCAAATCTTGGAGATTGAATATTTATTTAAGGGGGTGTGGGGGTTGCAGGGTGATTGCCTGCCTGCAAAAAACTTTTTTTTTTTAAGCGCCTTTATTAGATTATGACTTAAGACTGGCTTGCGGTATATATGCAGATTATAATGTTTTAAAGAAAATGGATTTTCAGTCAAATGTACTTTTAATCATTTTTTTCACCATAAGGCTTTCAGGCAACTGTATCTTTGATGAGCCATACTAGAGTCATGTACACACTTGTACAATGTCAGTGTAGGAGAATACAGCTGTCTGCTGTTGGCCCTCTGTATAACCACCCCAGAGTACCTTGTATGCTATTCCTGCAAATGGCACACAGTATCAGCATGCTATTCATCCTTAGTATGTAGGTGCAGCAGCTCTCCCATCAGCACCTTCTCTATTCATGCAGTATCTCTATAGGAATGTGATGTTACCTGGCTGCCTAGCAACATATAACAGACACATAAAGCATGGTTACTGGAGAGCAGCATAGCTTAGCCCTAGACTTGATTTCTTATGTCACCATTTGCGTAGTATGGATGACCAACTCATGGTGAGTGCTGTCAGATCACATGCTTCGTGAGCTGGTTTCTCCAGAGGTTCTTCTACAGTGTTTTACTCCAAGGATGCATCCTGTACCTTTTACTAGTAATGCAAGACACTTGCACTGCTATGCATACATTAAACTAAGACATTGTATCCATTCACATGTCAAACACAGTTTATAATTGAACAAACAGACACTTATCTTTTGTTTCGGTCCATCCTTTGTAGTAAAAACTGATGTCCATCAGATGTTTCTTGCACATTAAAGTATTCACAACTTGCAGCATTGTGTGCCTTCTCATTTTTCAATTCACTGCATTTTCTAAATTTTTCCAATTAATTTTGCAAGTGTGGATTTTAATAAAACAATTCTGCCTGTCTGAGTGCCTATACTGAAAAGAACGGGAAATTCATGGTCCATATCTGTTGTGAATATCTGTTATTCATCTCCAAAAAATCACTCCATCATGTCACAGTCACAAGCACTCATTGTACCATTAACCATTCATTTCACATTAAATTGCAAGGAATGTTTCAAGCTGACTCAAAATCTGTTTCTGAACATCTGTCGATGCAGTGGCTAAATATAGAATGCAATGTAACGATTACTGCTCAGCACCCTTGTTAAGCTGTTTACACACCAAGTGCTGATGACTCAAAAGTATGCAACAGTGCAGACATACTAGTAGTATTTAAATAAATTCATTAGTATACACAAATATACATATAAGACAAATATGTTTCCATATATCCATGTGTGCAGATTGATGTTTGGAATTGTTTAGCTTGTCGATTCATTATTTTAAATGTTTAATCCATGAATGCAAACTGTGCAAATCATCACAACCCATGACTGCAGCCACATTTCTTCCATTTTACCTCAACATGTAGTGACTTCTAATGTTAACTATTTTAGTTAGTTTGGAAGGAAAAGCAATGCATCTTAAAACTTAGGGAAAATGTGGGGCTTTACCCTGACAAATTAAACACCTTATTTCTGCCTTTAGCAAATGTTATTTTATCTACTTAAAACAGAAAAAAATATATGTAACTTTTGCTAAAGATGTTTGGAAGGATATGTATTATACAGTTAATCTACTTTTGTATAGCTAAACTATGTTGAATACAAGACAGAACGAGACAGCAGATTTTTTTTTTTTATAAAACCACTGTTTACATATAAGCAATGGCCACAATGCACACAGGGGCTATAGTTAGGGTAGGGCAAATGTAAGGCAGCTGCCATGGTGAAGGTATTAGGCAGCAAGATGGGCAGATGTTGATATGGTGGTACAGCAGTACCTGCATTCAGAAATTAACTAATTCAAGGATATAGCAGCACCCTTTTCGTATACTTCTAGTTCACACCCATAGCTCCTTATAGCATCCAGACCTTTTTTGGGTTTGGCTTCTTTAACTGAGTAACTTAACAGCTAATAACAGGCAGTATTAGAAAGGGCAAGCAGTTATTAAAAATATTACACTAAAATTGTTAATCTATGATGTCCTGCAGTAGAGAAAATAATCACTGTCACTTATTATTCATATTTATGTTCATATTTTCATAACAGTGATCACTGCATGCTATTGAGAGGTTTGGTATGATATGCCATGGTGTGAAAGAAAAATTCATTATCACTGTCCATTATATCACACAATACTGAAGATGTTGCTAGTTATTTGTCAGTAATTATCAAAATAAACAATATTTTCCATATGTACTTAATACTTCAACTTAATACTTCAAAAATCTGCAGTGGTGCAGTGGTAGCGTTGTTGCCTCAGAGCAAGAGGTTCTCCCATTCGATTCTCGGGTGGAGTGCAGGGAGTACCTTCTGTGTGGAGTCTGCATGTCCTCCCCACGGTTGGGTGGGTGTTCGAAAGACATGCGTAAATGGGCATGCCTTTGTTGAAAGTTGAACGTCGAGCTGGCACCTTGGCAGTTCTGCTATGGTGACCCCTAACCGGGAAAAGCCGAAAGACAAACAACAACAACTTAATACTTCAAAAAAAAAAAAAAAAAAAACTGACTTGCAAACTGTTTTATATCAGTTAAGACCTTAGCTGTTGTTGAAGAGAACCATCTTTGATATTTGGATTGCAAGTTACACACTGTGTTTTGGTATTCAAAGCTATTTGTTTTTTTTTAATTATACACTTAAGCATACGCATGTTTTTATATTTCTGTAAATATCTCAATAAACTTGCATTGTTAGAGGAATTTCCTGTTGACATGTGAAAGTATGTCTGGCTAACAAATATATTCTAGGTTGCACAGTTTCTAAGATATTTTGTGAAATTGTGTCAAAAAATATAATTTTGGGTTTGTGTGTATTATAACATATTATAGTATTTATGGAAAAATAATCCCTGCAGTGACATTTATCACTATAAAGAAAACGTCTAATAACATTACTATTTGAGCAGTCTTAACAGCTTTTATTGCTCACAAAATATTTGCATTTGTTTATCTTATGCTTTTAAAGTTTATTTTTCAGAAAATGCTCTGGAATGCGATATGTGTATAGGCTGCTAGAGGTGTGACATTCCACATCACATAGGTATTAATGAATGAATACCAGTACTGTATTTGTGGTCATAGCTGAAGTGCTGTGTATTCTAATAGTATACAAATAATCATATATTAGCTAAACAGTCAAAACCTACCACTAAACAATAACTATCTTTCAAATTCATCTGATTCCAAATAAACAAGGTCTCCTTTGACTTAAGGAACCAGATGCTGAGACAGATCAAAGGATGTATAAAATCTCAAGAGAAAAAGTACAGGTTAACACATTTACCTTACATTCTTTAATTATCATAGTTGCTTTCATTTCTAAATTGTTTTAGAAAGCAGGCACTATATTAATTTTGCTATCACAATCATTATAACATTGTTGATTAAAATAATATTTTCATTTAAATGGACTTCATGCAGTCCATAAAAGTACACTCTTTAGCAGGTGCTTGACAAGTCAAAGACAGCATAAGTCCTGTCCATCACAAAACTGTGGCAAAACGTTTTACTTTGTGGTTCATACGTTAATAAGTCTGGACTAAGCTTACAGCCAGAGGACTTTCAAGATGCTTAACTGGGACACTTCTTGATATTAGAAGTATATTATTTACCATTGTAAGATTATTTCCACATACCCTGGGCAGGAATGGTTTCCAATCCAGTTGCCAAGTCTAATTTTGTAAATGAATAATTGGACAGATTCCAAAATGTTCATAGTAGCATAGCAGACAGTCTAGACCATCCTGCCTTGATAGACTGAACCTGCATTCATCTCCATCCTGAGAATTGCTTCATCACAGTAAGTAAGATATATTCAAATCAGTAACTCAAAATGCGAGTTACTGAATGGCTGGGAGTCTTCCTATGCTATTGTCTCAGCTTAATCATTTAAACCATAAAACAGGGCATCATAAATCAGTGGCTTTAAAATGAATTGGCTAAATATCGTGTTGTTTTTTAAATTAAATATTTAATGAAAGAATGGTTGCCTGTGTGAGCCAGCAGTTCTAATAATGAAAGCAAACAATCTGTCTCTTTACTAGTTATCATTAAGTGAAAAATGAAACTCAAATTATAGTCTAAAATACATTTTTCTTTGAAATAACTAAAGATGCATGCATTATAAACAAATATGCAATAAAAGCCCGCTTTATTCTGTTATGGCAGTCTGAATATATTATCAAGTTAACAACACTGCAAATTTTGGTACTGTTAATGTTCAGACTACATATTGTTCAGCTTTGTCTTTAGACATGTACAAAACAAATGAGCAGACTGTCCTGATGTATTATTTAAACTAGCAAAACACAACAGTAGGCTGCATCACATTTTTTCAAACTTATACATTGCAAATAAAATGCACCCTGCTTATTTGCAAGCATAATAAAACAGAAGCATTCACAGAAATGATCCAAGACTACCATGGAGAAAATTCCTTATAATAATCCTCAGGCTGTTTATTAATTAATAAAAAAAAGAATGTTGTCCGCATGCAGAGGCTTAGCACTGTCCACAGTGTTATTAACTTGACAGTATGAAAGAAGCCTAAAATTATTCTTGGCAGAAAATGTAAAGATTTAACATGCTGTTTATATTTAATTGATAGTGCAGTCTATCATCAGAATAAAAGCAATCAGATGACACTAATCATGAGTATAATACAGCTGTTCATTTACACTGTGATTCCATTTAGAATTAAAACTATGCTTGTATGGTCTACTTTCTAAAGGCAATCTTTCTTCTGATACAGCCACAGTTTTCAAATATTCTCTACTCCTCTTCACTTAATGCTTTATCTGTAAAGTTACTAGAAAGAATAGTATTTTTACTGACTTGTGTAGATGATTTAATACCTAACATTCTAAGGTAAATTCAGCACATTTATGAAACTGTATACCATCTAAACTAAATTATTCAGTTCTTTTGGCTGTTCACCCCTACAGAAATAGAAGCATCAGTAAATGTCAGTAGAAATCTACCTCATGATCTATCAAGCTTGAAAGACAACCAACAGGCCACTTCTCTCACAGCTTTCACACATATCAATTCACACTGTCATCGTTTCTAGAATTATTTTCAGTAAAATGCCACTTGACAATCCTGAAGCTATTTAACTCGGAACATTCATCCACATTTTAATATAAGGAACCTTTCATTAGGACTACACAGTTTGGGAAGAAAAACTTCTGTGTCATTGTCTTGAAAGTCTACCACTGACTGCATTTTCTCATTTCTTTGTATCATTATATCCTTGTGTATTTTATTTTATACTTTACGATCCAAATCATGCATCCAGTTTCCACTGCTTTATGTGTAATGCATACCAAGTTATTTATTGGAGATAGCTTTCCACTCTTCTGCTGTTCTTGCCACTGCATACAACTGACCTCTACCAATGTCTTACAGTTTTCTAAATTTACAAGAAGAATCTTGCACAGTAATGCCATATGTTGTCTACTCAAAGACATGCATAGATAGTATTTATATTTTGTAGATTGCATTCTTTATTTATTTACTTGTCTAGTGACCCCTTCAGTTGCTAACCACTGTATTCATTTCTACCACCTTCACCAGGCACCCTTGGAGGAATCTGTTCACCTACAGTTAATGATTTTCTTTTGTACCCTATTCCTCATATCTACTACTGTTTCTAAGAAAAAGTATATTGTCATTTCTATGTTTACATTTAATTTCCTGTCTTTTTCCCTTGTCTTTTCTCCTTAAATATATTCTCTGACACCTTTTTATCTTTTGTAATTATATATCACTTCTCTCCTTCCTTTTGTCCTGTGTGAAAACATTTAAATTAACCAAAGTTTCATCATTTACATTATCATCCAGCTTTGTCCTTATCATCGTAAACATTCTTTGGAAATTATCAGCCATTTTGTTATATTTGTCTGTGCAAGGGCAACAGAGCTGAATATAGTAATCTTGCAAGGCCTGTACAAATGGTGGAGGACAAGAGACAGAAACAGCTCGTGAAGATGGAAAATAGGATGTAGCAGTGATACTAATAGGAGTGAGAGGAAAGAACACATTTAAGAAGGTTTACAGTGAGAGATGAGTAGGTAGGATAGGAAGAAGGATAGCATAATAAGCTGGGGATGGGGTTTAACCTGGTATGGAGCAGCAGTGCCAGTAGTTAGGAATTCTTTTAGTGGTTTGTAGGAATGGAGTGTAGGTATGGACCTAACTAAAAAGGGATTGAATTTGAGATGTTGGCCATGCAGTTAAAGACTAATGCCAGGAGATTCTTGTGGTTTGTAGATGGCAAGATTTTTTTGATTAGATCACAGTAGTATAGTGACAAGATACTCTTGTAGAATAATGCTGAGAGCAGAACATGCAGCAGTCTTATGTATATTTTGATGAGTTTCAATTAGCTGACTGAAAGGTATGTAATGAGGTAGTTACAACTAGTTTAATGCTTTGAATGCAGAAGAGTGGTGAGTTTGGTATGACTAGTTAGCAATGAATCTTGCAATTTGTTATAGCATTGTTGTAGTTTAACTTTTAAAGAAACTTGAAAGATTTGTGAGGATAGATGCTCCATAAAGATTTTAAGGTAAGAGATAGCTAATGGCTACAGACACTCTGAAGGAGATTTTGAAGTAGTTCTTAGATCTGTACAACATACCAAGTTTTTGTGTGGTTTTATACTGCTATGAATATGATATAAACATCATATCTGAGGTTATCGCCTACTGTTATTCTCAACAGTTTTGTGAAGGGGACCACTTCAGTTTTAATATTGTTCAGGGAAGAAATTTTGAAGTTGGTTTTGTCTTGTGCATTTGCTCCTGGAAGAAAGTGTAGAAGATTTTTTTTTAGGATTTAGAAATAGTTGAGCGTGATGGAGACAGTTTTCAATAGAGGAGACAGCTTGCTGTGTTATGAGTTGGAGATGGGTTGAACTATCTGAAGAGCATATGATGATAGAATCATCTGCATATTGTATGAAAGTAGCCTATGGTGAAGATTTATTGAGATTACTTGTGAAGATATTAAATAGGAGAGGAGCAAGAATAGAATCCTGTGGTATCCCTGCTGGCTAAACAGGAAGAAAGGATTAAAAGCCATTTAACAGACTGGTGTCTGTCAAATAACTGGTGAACTATTGGATAGAAGATTGTGACAAACTAGGAGAAAACATTTGTTGCAGGAGTATACTGATGGATACTGTGTCAGAAGCTTTATGTGTCTCTAAGAAGAGGGAGGAGACACATTTTCTATTATCCCTGGCATTACTGAAGACATCTGTACTAGATAAGAGAAGTGGCTATACTATGACCTGGGCAAAAATTGTGTTGTGTGGAAGTTAAGAGCTGTTCTTGTAAGAGATATTAAAGTAGTTGTTTTTTAATGCATTTTTCCAGTATTTTTGAAAGAGGTGAGAGAAACTGCTATTGGTCTAAAGTTGTTTAGTTCTGTGGAGTTATGACCTTTGTGCAGTGGGATATTATAAATTTTTTTTCCATATAGAAGAAACATATAATCTATTCATAAGTATGGATACTGGCTAGGATATGGTATTGGCAGCTAATGTATGGCATTCTGTTTGGAGATTACCTGCACAGGATGAGCATGGTTTGTTTTTGTTTAGAAGATTTTTTGCATAAGCACTAGAAATAAGTTTTATGTAAAAGTAGGGACAGAGGCACATCCTAGTAGTGGGTCTGTTGTAAAAGCTTTAGTACAGGGGTATGGGAATGGGTCACTGGTATTAACAGTAGAGCCCTTAGATGAGCAGCTATGCTTTTTACAAAACAGTGATTACATTTACTGACAGTTTTCAGAGCTGAGTTATTTGGAAATGTTTTTTTTCCAGGATGCAATATTTCTTTTATAAATGATTAGAATTTTGTGGGATTGTATTGCATGTTGTCTTGATGTTTAATATAGTATTGTTTCTTTTCAAGAAAGTTTTTTTTTTTTTGGTAAGGCTACAGAGAACTTTGAAATATTATAAGTTTTTAGGGGACTTTTGTTTCTGTCATTTTTTTTCCATACCATATTTCCATCTTGCATAAGGATTCTACTTTCACTGGTCAGCTATGGAACATAATTAGGCCTTTACTCTTTTTCATCTTTGGGGTGTGGATATATTAATGAAAATTGTATAAAGTTCTTGAATGCCTTCATTCAAAGGAAGCCTTTTTAGTATGACCAATTAATAGCTGTTAAGTTATTTATGAAGGCATCTGGGTTGAAGCACAGTAGATAATGAATCATTTTGTGAGTATGTTTGTTTGACCTGATGTGGGGTAAATCTATTGATAAGTGTTGAGCAGTGGTCACTAAGGGAAACCATTATCCAGTCTAGTATTGTGTCATTGCCATGTGAATAATTATAGCGAGTTGGATCATAGGATCACAGGAGGTTACTAGGCTAACAGCCATAGAGTCTTTTTTAAGCTCAGCCACTTGTGCCTTGATTTTCCTAATTATCAATGCCCAAGGACTAAAACATCTTTGGTATATGCTTGTACATTAGGGCAACTACAAGCTACCCCTGTCCATAAGGGACACAGGCAACAAGACAGAGGTGAATCTGTGATTTTCCATCCATTGGTCCAAATTGTGTTTGAATAGACTTAGTGAATAATTCTTCTTCACATGAATTGGAAGTCTGTTGCAGAGAAAGAGTAATCTCTAAGATACATACCTGTACCACAAACATATTTTATTTACATTTCAAATGAGGTTTACATCCTTAGACTGGATAATATTAATGCTGTTTGTTTTGGGAATGTGTATCAGATCCATCAGGACTGGATCAGAAAATTAATTGAAGGTTAGGCATAGATCACTCCTCAAGTAGTCTATAGAAGACTGAGTACCATGACAGGGCTTTGAGGCAGTCTGCATCAGACATGTTATTTATACCTTGTATTCTTTTATTAGGCGTGGAGATAAGTTGTTTAAGACAATTAACCCACAACAAACTTGCTTGTGGTATCTAGAAACAACAACCTCCAGTTCAGGAACAACCACTTTTATTAACTGTTAAGTGCTTTCATTTCTCAATAATGGAACTTATATTTTTTATATTATAACAAATAAAATCTGACCCATTGGGGGAGTGTTAGTAATGAATTCTTAGAGAGCCATGAACTTTGCTGCCAATTGTTTCTAGATGCTATTACTTATCCAGGATTGAATGAAATGTGTTCAATTAATTGCATTTTAAAGCTTAAACACTATGTAGTTTAAACAATGATTTTCACATTCTTTGAGATAATTTTAGAATTTGATAATATATATTTTTATATTAATTATTTATGAATGTAATCTGGTGAGTAGAGCAATTTTATCACATGGTTCATGCTACGTTTTTAAAATGTTGCCTATAGAAGTTTGTGATTGTTGTGATGAAGTTCTGTTACTGAGGAATGAAAGCGCTTAACATTTAATAAAAGTGATTATTCCTGAACTGGAGGCATACCTCTCAACCTCTTAGTGCAAGAAATCTGGACAAAGCCTAAAATAATGGGGGAACAAAGGCCCAAAAATAGGGACAGATTTAAATATCGCTCTTATAAACTTCGAAAGTTGCTAGTGCACTTGGATTTGTGTTACAATGCATTTTCTGAAGGATAGGAAGTGTGAAACAAGTGGGAAATACAAATGTATGTCATTATTTAGTGACTTCAATTCTGAATGATTTGCCAGAAAAACACAAATTTTATGAGAAACAGACCAAAAATATGAGGCAAAAGTCTGGACATTCTGCAAAAATCTGGACAGTTGAGAGGTATGACTGGAGGCTGTTGCTTCTGGACACTGCAGCAAGTTTGTTGTGTGTGTTAATAGTTCATGAATACTCAGTTTGGCGTTTTGTGTTTTTGTTTAAGACCATACAGATTTATGTTATGTTATGTTAGAGGTAAGGATGTTTAAAGTAAGAGTTTGCCAGTCAATGGTGTCATTTATTAAGATTATTTTTTGTGTGGGATGGTGTTTCATATCCTGCAGACAATATCTTCTAGAGCGACTATATTATTTCCAGGTGAGAAACAGAGGGCTATGAGACATAGTTGTTCATGGTTACTATTAAAAGTTCTGCATTGTGAATGTAAGTACAGAATTGGTATAATGGGAGAGATCAAGTGAGTTAGGATACATAATAGCAACTCCACCTCCTTTTTTAGAGAGCAGTTGACTCCAATGATATTGTAGCCTGGAGAAAGCATTTCAGAGTCGTTTATGCTGAGCTTTAGACAGGGCTCTGTGATTGCCAGAATGACTGGAGTATGACAGGAGAGCCAAGCAAGAAGTTCTGTGATTTTCTTGTGAATACTGTGGATATTTATGGAAATTAAGTTGAGTTTCTTAAAAGGGAAGTAGAGGTGCTGAGGGACTGGAGAGGATTGTGGGGTTTGGTGGTTATTTGTATTGGTCTGAAATGTGGCTGGAAATGGGTTGTTGTGAAAACATAATTTTTGAAATATAAGGCTATAATAGAGAATTTTAGTTTTTTGTTGGAGTTAAGAATTTTTAATTTTTGGATATAAATTGATAGAGTCATTAATTAGGCCACATGATATTTTGACAAGAATCATTGGCAACATTGATGTTGGGTAAGTGTTTATAGGATTGACTGCAATGTGATAGGTTGTATAGTGTATAAGAAGGATAAGAGAGATGGTAGACAAGGTAAGGAAGAACATTATTGTTAGTGTAGAAATAATAGGTAGTAGAGGAAGTAATATCTCAGATGATATCAAACAAGAGAGGGTTTAACAAGGTAATACGCGAAAACTGAGTTTGGGTAGTAAAGTAGTAGTATAGAAAGGCTGACTGATTTATAAGGGCAGAAAGGTAGAGTCAAGTCTAGAATAAAGGAAGTGGAAGTAGTGGCAGTTCTGAATTGGTGAGACAGAGGAGTGCAGTAAGCTCAAGCCTCTTATACAAGGAAGAATTCCGGATACAATCCATGTTATAGGCAGAACTCTCAGGAATCTATTGGTGAGTTTTCTGCTGGCTCTTAAAGTTTTAGTTCTATAGCATTGTAAAGTACAGAGTTACTCATCACAAAATTGATTGCCCTACAAGTTTATATTTTGCATTTGGTAGACTTTTCGTACTAAGTCAAGTTTTTTTTCTTCTTATACCATCTCTACTTTATACTACACTGAAATGTTTTGGCAATAGTTTATTTATTTGACATTTGTTTACCAGTAAAGTCTGCCTGGGCCAGAAAGTGTCCATTTTCAGTAGATGCCCGGGGAAAAGCTCCACAATCACAATCTTTCAAAAATCAATAACAGATATTTTAAATAGTGGAGTATCATGTTACACTTCAAAACATAGGAGTAAAAAATGTTGTAATGAGAAAAACATAGAAAATATGTTTTATTGTAAAGTGCAATGAAAAACTATAATATAAGGTGGAGAAAATATGTGTGGAAAACGCATTAGTCATATCATGTGTTACACAGATTAGTATATGATAAATGAGACCTGAGATAATTCTAATAAGATACATAAGAGATATATCTGAGATTATATGATTAGAGACAGTGGGGGGAAATTGAGCTATGTCTTTGCATGTGAGATGGTCTTCATATTATGGCTACAGAAGGAAGAAGGATGGAGACAAAAGGAAACTATAAGAAGATTGCAGGGTAGGGTGTCTTCAGGTAGCTTAAGTAAGCATGCAAGAAAGAGATAGAAGAGTGGTCACAGAGATAAAGTGGATAAGGTAAGGTAGTGGAAAAAACAAAAGAAGGAGGAAAGGAGTAGAGTAGGAGGTTGGAAAGGGTTGTGAGGTGTGACATAATTATAAGGGAGTGAGTGAAGTATAGTGAGTAAGGTCAACCAGGATTGTTACAGGAGGAGGTCCGTGATTTTGAAAAGTATTCTTTTAAGTATCATTTAAAGGTTGGTAGGTAAATAGTTCTGGTGTTTTTTTTATTTTGCTACTTAGTATGAGTATAGGCTTTGTCTAGGGGAATTATTTGGTTTATTTATGATTGTTTGTCCTCTGATCTGAGAGTTCTTTTAGGGAAATACATGTTGATTAAAGGGGTAAGTGATGGGGAGGCTAATGATTTGTGTGTGATTTTATGTATTTTTATAAACTGAATATAGAAGAGACGAATGAGGAAACCAGCCAGCTGAGGTTTGCAGAGCTTTACAGTGACTGGTAAATGAGGATGAATTAATAGCAAACTTGGCAATTTTGTTTTAGCATATTTCAAGTTTTTTTTTTTTTTTTAAACGGAGGATTGTAAATTGTTTAGAATTGGTGAAATGGTGCTCCACAGAGCAGGGAGGGCAGAGTATAGGTTTTGGCTATAGTATTTTTGTAGGTGTGTTCAGAAAATGATTGTTTCTGTATAGCATGCCTAGTTTTTGATGGATTTTCTTGATATTGCTTTGGATGTGGAGGTCAAATTTAAGATTATCATCTATTATGATTCCTAATACTTTTGTACGGTAGACTTATTCAATTTTGGTGACATTTGCTGAAATAAAATTGAAAGATGCTTTGTTAGGGATGTAAATCTATGAAGTAAAGAGGAGGTGTTTGGTTTTTGGGGGTTGAGTAACAGTTGTGGTCTTGTAAGCCAGGTGTCAATGGAAACAACAGCTTTTTGAGTGATTTCTTGAAGGTGAGATAAGGTTTTCTGAAGAGCATACGATGCTAGATTCATCTAAGAAAACCACCCAAGAAAACCAAACTTCTGTTATTCTTCCCCCGGACTCCCTCTCACCTAAAGTCTAAGTTTCTTATCTCATCCTCCAATGACACCACCATGCAACCTGACTCCCACACAAAACTTCTAGGAGCCATCATTGACGATGAACTTAAATTTAACCTACACATCCTTCAAAGTATAAAGAACACTCACCAAAAGCTAGGTATGCTCTACCAAAACCATAGATTCCTGACCTACGATGCCAGACTGTGCTGGTCACAGGCTCTTTTTCTCCCCTCCCTTCTCTATGCCACCCCGATACTAACTAATGTTCAAACAACTACCCTAGCCAAACTCCAACAAACTTACTACAAAATAGCAAGGTTCAGCACAAACTCCCCACATAACTCACACCACTGCCTCTCACTCAATGCACTACAATGGCTAGAACTCCCACAACTTCTTCTATCTCAGTTACAAATTATTCACTCCATACTTTATAAACCATCAACCTGCCCTGTCCTGTCCTTCTTGGTTTTGATCTACACACCAACTCACACACTTTGTACCTTTAACCAACAACTCCTTGACATTTATCAACAAAAAAAACTATTGGTAGATTACTTTATAAATCCACCCTATCCTGGCATCCCAATTACACTCCATTACACACCGTTTGCAATTTAAGAAAGAACTCAAACTACACTTTATGAGAACCAAATGTTGTACTTGCCATGACCCTACCTAGCTCCAGTTCTACTCTGTAGTACACACTTCATTACAACTTCACAGCATACTTTTTTCTCACTCCAGTACTATTACTGTTGTACCACAATATCATACAATCCTCTCAGTATCTTATCTCCCACATTTATTTCACTGACATCTCATTATACCTCTAGATATCCCTTCCACTCCTTTCATGAATCCTGCTATACACCTTACCACACCAGTCATAAAACAGATACTTACACCACATACACAGGAGTAAAAAAAAAAAAAAAATTGTTTTTCTTTGCAATTCAGAATATATGTGAACTTGTAGTATTAAACAATTAATAATTGTTTTTAATTGTACACTAAACTGTTATGTATGTTTTTAATTGTAGACTAAACTGTTATGTATACTTAATCTGTCTGTAATTGGAGCTTTTCTCCTTGGGTCCCACTGAAAATGGGCTCCTGGCCCAGCTGGACTAACCCAGTTAACAAATGTCAATAAATAAATAAAAATCTGCATATTGACTCAAGGTGCCTTCACAAAAAGATGAATGTAGGTTATTGATAAAAAATATTAAATAGTAGAGGGCTGAGGATGGTTCCTTGTGGGACTGCTATGGAAGAGGGAAGGTATGCAGAGATGGATACTTGCCATTTTATAGCTTGTTGCCTGTTGACAAGGTAGCTAGAGAACTACTGGATAGATGGAATGATAGACCCAAGATGGAAAGTTGATTGAGAAGTTCAGTTTGAGAGACCATGTCAAAGGCTTTTGATAGAGTTAGAAATACTGTAGATACAAGTTTATATGAATTGCCAGCTTTACTGACAGCGTTTGTAAATGATAGCAATGCAGTGGAGGAGCTGTGGTCTGGCCAAAATCCGTGTTGTGTATCAGTGATACCTAGACATTGGGAATTACATTTTTTTAATATTTTGGGGGTTAGAACAGTGGAATAGAGTTATGGGCAATAAGCTTGAAAATATTTTTGAGTAGCTAGTGGAAAGACGATTGATGGGTAAAGATTAAGTAATAGTTGAGGTGTGCTTATTTGATATTACTCTTGGTGGGGATGTTAGGAATGGGAGGAGGAGGAGGATGAATAACGTGATACAGGAGGGAAACAGCAAGGTTAGTGTTGTAAAAAATTTGTAGCAGGGTGAGGTGAGGTAATGAGCAGTGATAACTATATGGAGAGCAGGTAGATTTTGATGAGTGGGGAGCAGGGTGAGATTTGAGAATGAATTTAGAACACAAATGGATGGAGATGATATAACAAGAGTAGTTTGTGACTGGATAATGCAGTTAAGCACATGACAGAAGGATAAGTAGAGGGGGTGGAGTAAGTGAAGTATAAGTTTAGGTGTATTTGGGGTGGTCAGGAATTGGTAATAGGGTAGGAGAGGGCAGTGAAGCTCTCACTATCCTTGGTCTGAATGGAGTGGGCTGGCCCACGGTGCCCTACAGTGGAATAAGTGTCAAGAATCAATCTGTTAAACTACAGTGAGACAAAAGGTAAGACAATCCTGATCATTTTAAATACAGTAACACAATCTGCTAGTTTACTGTTAATATACACCTAAGTTAACTGCAACACGCAATAATGCAGTGACTTTTACTTGAAATGAGAATATAGTAGCTGAAGAACAACTGAGATGAGGGGAGGGCCAATCAGGTGCGTCAATGGAATGCAGTTTCTGCCCCTACAGATGGATTTCAACCCAAAACAATTAAGGAGGTTGAATGTTTATAGATGCAAAGCAAGGTCATTGAACTCTAAATACCTGACAGGAGTCACAGCATTTAATTTTAATGTTATGTTTTTTTATGACTTTTCCAAGGAAATTTTATTGCTAGAGTAAAATTTGTTAAAATGTTAATTTAGCTTCACCTTCAGCAGCAGCCTGTGGGTGTGAGTGGGGGTTGGGGTGGGGTTATCCCTCCAGCAGATGCAACACTACAGTACAGAACACTCTGATGCAGACATCAGGGAAAACAAGATATTTCATTAAGTTTAATTAGAGCCTTGGAAACTGCCTTACTTAGGTTTTAACTGAAGGTATTGCTACTTTTGTACTTTTGGAACTGGAGTGAAATTCAGCTATAGAAGCTTCCTTGGTAGTGAGATTATATTAATGTTTGCAGCAGAAATTGTCAGACATACTGTGTGCTCAGTACACTGGGAGAGAGAGATATAGATTGAAATGATTAGGATTGTTTGACGACTGAACTGGGTAGATAAAGAACTATTTGTCTATACTCTGCTGCATTCTGTAGTCCTGGGCCAACGTAAGTAGTGCACTGTACTTCACAGTTGTGAGTTTCTGCTTTATAGCTTTTAAACAGGAAAATAATGAAGCTAACAGGAGATACGTGTAGGTATGCAAGTTTGGGATTACTCAAATGAAGGTTTCCACAGTTTAGAAGGACAGATGGAAAATAACGTAACTAACAAAAGATATGTATTGGCGTGCAAGTTTGGGATTACTGAGATGGAGGTTTACAGATTTTAGAATGACAGGTAGAAGGTCTATCTCAGTTAGTTCCTGCTCTTTGCTACACAACATGCAGTCTCTATATATGACATCTAAGCAATTTAGAATAAGCAGCTTGAGTCTTAACATATATGAAATAACTAGGCAATGATCCAAGTAGCAGTGGTTAATAAAATACACCCAAATCAATCATGTAAAATATAGTGGGAGGAGGGACAGGAGGTTTAAGAAACAGCTTTTAACCTTGTCCATATTAGATTTATCTGTGCAAAAGCATTGCTATTACCCCCACAGGACAACAGAGTACTGCAGAGTCCTGATGGTGAAAGAAATATTACAGCTTTTGAAGGTGGGACAGAGTTCTTTTATCAGTTATTTTAACTATAGTTGCTCTTGAGTGGGCTGGATTGCACTGCTGTAGCTTGTCTTCTGCTTATCTGACTAAGCTCGCTATACTGGAGAAATGGATTGAGGTGCATTTGCTTGTAGGTTGGCCTCAAAGGATATGAGGGAGATGGTTTAGAGGCATCATGAGGCTGAGGCAGGAACATACGTTTTACTGAAATGCAATGAAAGAAACTACATTCATAAGACTTTGCAGGTTATGGGTAAACAATACAAGAGTAGCATTAAGGTTATAGGTAGGGAGTTTGCAAAAGAAGTGTCATGTAGTTGTTAAAAAATGCCTACAAAAGATTATGGGGGGGGGGGTTTCTCATCAGGGAAGTGTGACGTGTAGAAGGATGTTAGGGTGGGATGTTTGTTCCGAAGAAAATTGGTAGTGCATAGATCTGAAGGCCTCCTAGGTGATCAAATGCAAACTGTAAGTAGTATGAGTTGTAGCAGTTACTAGTTTAGGGATAGGCTGCCATTATAGTATAGGTAAAATAGTTTCCATATTCAGACAAAAGAGAAAAAAGAGATGGTGCTGTGGCCTGGTCTGACAGTAAAGTACAGAAAGGTTAAGAGTATAGCAGTTACAATGAAAAAGATAGAAAAATTAAATAAACCAACAACGAAATAAATAAATAAATAAAATGAATGGGGCAGCCTTGCCTTAGCATGAACAGTATTTGCTAAATACAAGGTATGAGCACGTTCAGAAGAGCCTATTACTAATGACTGTATCAGAGAAATTGCTGGTGACAACAGCAGCAACACAGAATATACTTGTTCCTATTCAGGTTGTGATGCAGACTCTTTACATGGTTAAATAAATGTAATTGCTGTGAAGAGGCATGCTGCCATCAAGACTTTAGTACAGTGGCTTGCAACAACCATAAATCAGGAGTGATAACAATGAATGTATAAACATATGTTGTGACTGAGACTGGAGGAGTTGGCATAATTCCCTGATTTAAAAATGGTGTTATACACTTTGGAGAATGCTTCTTCCCTCAAGGAGGATAGTGAGAGGGGTTAAGGAACAATGGCAGATGACCAAGTTGCAGGTAGGTAGCCAACAGCATGTGGTATTTGGCTCAGACACTTGCACTAGGTAAACTGCTAGAAACTATTTCATGAACTGAAATCCCAGGCGTCTGTATGTGAGTCTCCTACTAGATGTTAAAGTTGTAGTTCTGTAGTGTTGCAAAGTACAGAATTATGCTAACACAAAAGAGAGTGCCCTGTAGGTTTGGAGTTTGCCTTTGTTAGCTTTTCTTACTGAGCTAGCTGAAAGCTATGAATTCCGAAACTCAAATGTCTGTCGCTATTTTCTAACTCCAATCTTTAATGATTTGCCACTAATTTGTCAGAAACCAATTTTATGAAAAACGGACCAAAAATATGAGGCAAAAATCTGGACATTTTGCAAAAATCTGTACAGTTGAGAGGTATGCCTGGAAGTGTCCATGATGCTGCCATTTGGAGGGAAAGTGGACTCAGGGCTGCATTCCAAAAAGGTGAAATACTCAAGGGATTGCTACTAGTTAAGTACAGGAACACAACTAGGATGCAATATAAGGATCCCCATTTCAACATTATTCATGCTGACTAAAAGTGTTTTATTACCCACAGCAGGTGACTGTGGTTATCTGCTTGAGCTGTGGCTAATGACACTATACCATGAACCATCAAGCCATGCACAGATGTCCTAAAATAGAACACATGCAACAACCAGAAACACCATACAGAGTGTTTGATGTAACAAAAGCTAGGTTTAGATGTGTGGAAATATCTGGGGGTGGACTGCAATACAAATTAGAGAAAGCAGCACATATGATAACGGTGTGTGCTATGCTATACAACATGCTAACCTGAGCACTTGGTGGTCTTCCAGCCACAGGTGTGGGTGAACTACCTCAAGAACCACAAATGTCTGAAGAGGGTATCCCACAGTTATCAGAGGAGGCGCAGGAGGATATATTGGACAGAAGTCACTGGCATAGGCAATGAAGGGTGTGACCACAAGTGCAGGCCCAGGCAGCATCTGACCCAAACATTTGAGTCATGACAAGCCACATGTACATGAGTACACAGATTCAACATTGATGTCAAGGTGTTGTCCCATCAGTGAAACACAGATTGCATCTAATGGCAAGTACCCACAGACAAGGATTTGCAATGGTGATTCTGTGGTCAGGTAGCCTGCCTCTCACAGTTTGCAATCTGCTGTGCATATTAATGGAATGCAACATCCTCCTTGTAGTATGACACTGCTGCGGTACAGTAAATGTCAGGGTTTCCACTGACCATGCCGCAGCTAACAGACTCTCATTCAGAGCAGCCAATGCAACCATAATGTCACCATATCTGCACTCTTGTCCTTCATGCATGACAGGTAGCTAATGTGCCATATGATCTGTGGCATGGGCAAATGCATGGACATCTGAATGATGCAGTTGTTGTGACTGTTCATTTGCCTGCAGCAGGAGACAAACACCCTATGCTCATCTAAATCTACTGCAATGCCCTGTGTCTGGTTGTTATGTGGATCTGCCAGCAGCAGTGCTATCATCTGTGTTGATCAATGGCTTCACCATGTTCAACATCCACTCGGGCATTATCCTCTGAATGTGTCTGCAAGTGGACCTCCACATCTGAGGGTACATATGATGCAACATCAGTGTCAGTCTCATGGATGGACTCTCCAAACAACTCAAGGTCCACTGTGCCAGTGGCCATACTACCATACTGACACACATCATGAATAAAATCATGATTGCTGAATGGACTGCTGAATGATAAAGACAGTTGATGTGCTACAAGATACAAAGATGACCAGGAGAATGTACTTACATCACATGGTGAGTAGGAAAGACATTTGGCATATATATTTCACTGCAATGTTACAAATGACTTAACTTGCATTCTACTCTATCTATGTTTCATGGAATGTACATACCAAAGCTATATAATCTATTTACATCGTCAACATGCATGACATATGTGATGCATAAAAAAATAAAACCACAACTGGAAAGCACTCATGGGATGATGTTGTTGCTCCACTGGGGTGAACTGCAGTGTAGGGGAAAAAAAAACATTACATATATCATCATTTACACCATTAACCAGGTGAACACAGTTAAAACATAATGAATGTGTGACGTACACATACCATTCATATGTGCACTTGTGGACTCCTGCTTTGTAGAGGTTGTGGATTGTACTGTGTATCCTGCAGTGGAAACTAAAGAGAAAGACAGCACAGCCAACTAGTTAGCATGTCCAATACAGTATTCTGGGCTACAAATACTTACATGATAGACGTTGCAACTGTACACCAGAGAGACTTGCACTGACAAATATTGAAAAAAATGTCAGGCATCACATGTGCTACACATTGTTGAAAGCTCTGACAATGCTACTGTAACATACCTGGTCTTTCTGCACTTAGTAATGTGTGGCTTGCTCTTCCACTGGATGTACCTGTAGTGTTCGAAGTTAGGGAAACAACAATATAACAGTAAACAGCAGTGCCATTAAATGAGGTGGAGGCACTAACAACATTGTGTGCACAGCAGGTGAACACAGTTAAAACATAATGAATGTGTGACGTACACATACCATTCATATGTGCACTTGTGGACTCCTGCTTTGTAGAGGTTGTGGATTGTACTGTGTATCCTGCAGTGGAAACTAAAGAGAAAGACAGCACAGCCAACTAGTTAGCATGTCCAATACAGTATTCTGGGCTACAAATACTTACATGATAGACGTTGCAACTGTACACCAGAGAGACTTGCACTGACAAATATTGAAAAAAATGTCAGGCATCACATGTGCTACACATTGTTGAAAGCTCTGACAATGCTACTGTAACATACCTGGTCTTTCTGCACTTAGTAATGTGTGGCTTGCTCTTCCACTGGATGTACCTGTAGTGTTCGAAGTTAGGGAAACAACAATATAACAGTAAACAGCAGTGCCATTAAATGAGGTGGAGGCACTAACAACGTTGTGTGCACAGCAACAATATAGAGACACTTACCTGCTACTCCTTGGTATAGGCCAAATGCATCTGTATATTAATATAATAACCACTATAAATGTTTGTGCTGCTCTGTCTGTAACTCAGATGTGCCAATACATGTAATCATTTTCACCTTGTGCAGAAGTGTGTTCATGGATCATCTCTGCTGCTGTAAAGCATAAACAGAAATATATAGATATGCCTGCAGAAGCATTATGCAGTGAGTGTCACAATACACATCCCTGTAATGGACATAACTATATGCATATCTGCCCTAGAACTCCAGCTTCAATCCCACCACCAAGGATTCATTGCTTGCCTCTTGCTGTATGCAGTGAGGACAAAATAACTGTGATGTGATCGGGGAGGGGGGGTCAGTGGTGGTCCACCAATGGTGGCATCCCTTGTTCTGTCATAACATGTCATGTTTTTGGCTATACAAAGAATCATATCCCAGCAGCTCATCTACAGGCCTCATGGGATTGCTTGTCTCCTCCAAATGCATTGATCATGTTGGTGAGGTCTGTCCAGATTTCATATCCCCAAATATTATCATCTTAATGGCCTAGGAATCTCCTTCCATGTTGGCAGAGAGTATCAATTATGATTTCATTTTCCTGCGGGTGGGGTTGTCACCCCTAGGATGGTTGGCCATCTGCAAAACATTGATACGCATATGATAATATTCATGGTTGAGCATATTTTTGCATTTGATTCTGTGAACAGCATATATCAACATAAACACTATGCATTCATGTGCAATGCAAAGATCTGTATAACACTGTCTGTGAAAAATACTAACATGACATGTAAAAAGTAACAACAATGCCGTCATACAAAACATCTGTAAAATCAACAAAACTTGTAATATCTTTACAGTTTGTAATTGGGATTAGAACCTCTAACTACAAATATGTCAAAGGGACGTCTGAAGACAACAGCATCATGCCACCAGAGTCTGCTTTCATTTCACATTAAAATATTAAATCAGTTAACAATTAAACAACTTATGGAAAGAGTTGCAATAGCTCAGGATCTGGAGGCATTACAGATCCATAGTACATTGAGCCAGTAGTGGCAACACCTTTGTTAAGAAGCATCATTGAAAAAAATATCCATAACTGCAATAGCACATGTTTTAACACTTTTTTAGGAAACATTATTTAAGAAATATCCATAATAACATCTTCACATACTGGATACAGTGACATGTATTCCACAGGTTGCTGTAGTTAGACAACAGAGTGCAAGAAATTACCAGCAAGAACTGCAGATTGCAGTGGTAGTCTGTATATACAACTGCATATGGGACTGAACTAAAATATTTACAAGAACAATACCTGTATGCATACATTTCCACACAACATGACTCCAGGAACTTTTCAACATCCTCTGTTAAGCTTAATTTGAGTAAATATGACTTTAAATATGCACATTTTGAAATAGTTATCTTTAACAGATTTACTAATTACCACTATGGAATGTCTACCCGTCATCGATGTGCATCTCACTCAGAATCATAGAATCAAAGTTCACCTTCTGTGCACCCAGCTTTAAGTACCACTTGCACCATACATAATTACTGAAGTTCATTAAAATTCACGTTTTTTCATTCATAGACATCCGCGTAAATTGCTGTTATGCACCAAAACACCCAGGTGCCCCATGTAAACACCCAATAGGTACTGATAAATAATACCATGGGTGGCACTTGCCCATTATTTTCCAATAATCTTAGAACATGACATCAGCTCCACTTTAAATATTGATTTTGATAAATTTACTGATCGGATGATTGCTAAATGCAAACTGTGTGGTACCTGTGGTTTTGTATTTTTCATATATCTTCTATTTGAGGATCATTATGGCTACTTCTAGGAGGCTGAGACATGTCCATATACCCAGCTGGACTGACAAGGGGACAAAGTAGATGTTGATGGTCAATGCCAGATTGGAGTAGAGGATTAGAGCCAGGCCCATAAACTTTGCTATGATCAATGTGTGGAACCAGACTGCAAGGGAACATCGATGGAGGATGGGGATCTACCTCACCTCAGTGTAGGTTCTTCACTGCTATGATGACATGCATCAGAGGAATTAAGTAGAGCTTTGAATGAGGGTTGACAAGATGTGGAGGCAGCCTGTAAATCCCTATAGTAAGTATCAACATTCTATGTATACCAGAGCATTGCTATGGATTTTACCACTATTTCTTTAAACTATATATATATCTCAGATAAAAATTTTCAAAACCATGTATTAACTGCTGTGAGAATTAGCCTGTGGGTCTAATTCAGTGGCCTTTGTAAATAATGCCCTCTCGACTACGGTTTTGATATGCATGTTGTTGTTTTATTTAATAATTGAATAATATCCATAACTGTCCTTTGTAGATGTACATATACTGTGCAACATATAAGTACTTAATTTCACGTTGCCTCTGTTGTTGTGCATTACAGACACTGATAGCACCTCGGCTGTGGATCACTATAGCAATAACCCACGCCTGGGTGTGGGTAATGTGGGATTTACCCATGGTTGGCGTGGTTTCGCCCTTGGGACCAAACAAAGACAACCGTGGGTAAATCCCGCATTACCCACACCCAGAAGTGGGTTATTGCTATTATACTATGACATTATTTAAGAAAAGAAATAATTACTTTTCTTAAATAATGGCATTGTATAATGCCTCTTTGCTGCCCTTCCGCAGCTGTCTGGTATCCGTGGCAGTTCTGATGTACTGCGCATGCCACGCAGTACATCAGAGTTGTGGCCAAAAGCAACGGAGAAAGCAAGATCTCCATTGCTTTTACTGTTTCGCTATGTTAAATGGGTTTAACATAGCGAGACAGCTTTAAAATAGCGACGGAGATGTCCGTTGCTTATGTTAAAGCTGTCTCGCCATGTTAAACCCATTTAACATAGCGAACAGTAGTAACGGAGATCTTACTTTCTCCGTTGTTTTAAACCTGTCTCTATGTTAAATGGGTTTAACATGGCGAGACAGCTTTAAAATAAGCAACGGAGCCGTTGCTTATTTTAAAGCTGTCTTGCTATGTTAAACCCATTTAACATAGCGAGACAGGTTTAAAAAAAAAGCAACGGAGAAAGCAAGATCTCCGTTGCTTTTTACACACTGTGTCGCTATGTTAAAGGAGTTTAACATAGCGAGACTGCTTTAAAAAAAGCAACGGAGATCTCCGTTGCTTTTTTTAAACCTGTCTTGCTATGTTAAACTCTTTTAACATAGCGAGACAGTGTTTTAAAAGAGACTTATACTAATGGAAAAGTCCGGCACCGGACCTTTTTCCATTAGTATAAGTCGATTTACAACGTGCACGCTGGCCAATCAGCGTGCACGTTTTGGAATATTAATGAGGGGTCATGGTATAATGTACATTTTGTCATTTTCCTTTTTAGTCCCATTGTATCTCCTATTTGACCATTACAAGTTTATTTGTTTATTTATTTGACATTTGTTAACCGAGTTAGTCCAACTGAGCCAGTGGCCCATTTTCAGTGGAGATCTGATGAGAAAAGCTTCAGAGATTTTACAGATACAATGAAGTAATATCACAGTTAACAGTTAACAACACAGTTAAAATGAAGTACTAACAAAGTTATCAGGTATTTATATGTACAAAAAAGAAAACAAAAAATACAAAACAGAAAAAAAGATAATTGTTGTAATGTCAGCAAGGTTTTTTTTTTTTTTAGCAAGCAGGCAAATAATGATTCATTGCCAAAAAGTTAAGGTAGAGCTAGGCATGAAATACTTCTATATGATATATTGTCCTAGCTAAATGGGTTATTGACTTGTTGACTTGAGGAGAGTGAATTGTAGGTATGTAGGATGAGGGGGATGAAAGGGTGTAGAGGATTAGGTAGGGTCATGACAGGGGCAAGACTTTATGTTAAGTAGATGTAGTCTTAGCTCTTTTTTGAGTGCTTGGGGTGGGGATGGTTGTTATATGTGAGGGGAGTTTATTCCATGCTCAGGCTACACTGCGTTTGTAAAGTAGTTTTCCAAAATATTTGTTAGGTTTATAAGTGTCAAGGAGTTGTTTATTAGATGTATGGAGAGTGCAGTTTGGGGTGTAATCGGATACAAGGGAGGAGAGAGAGACAGGAAGTAGGTTTGTACAGAACAGAATATATGATTTGAAATTCAGACAGTAGGAATTGGGAGAATTCTAGCTATTTAAGTCAGTTGAGAGCAAGGCAGTGGTGTGAGTTGTGAAGAGAGTTAATGGCAAATCTGGCTACTTTGTGGTAAGTTTGTTGAGATTAGATAAAGATGTGGAGTGAATGGAAGTGAGGATGGGGCTGCTTAGAGAATGGAGGGAAGGAGGAGAGACTGAGCTAGGGAGAGTCTAGCATCTGAGTTAAGCAATTTCTTATTTCAGTATAGTAGACCTAGTTTTTTGGTGATTTTTTAAAATATTTTGCTGAATATGCAAGTTAAATTTAAGTTCAGCATCAATAATTGTACGTAGGAGCTTAGTGTGCGGTTCAGCTTTGTTGACAGTCTTGTCATGGGATGTGATGACAAAAATAGATTTATAGTGAGAGAGAGGTTGAGGAAGAAATATTAAGAGTTTATTTTTTTTGGATTTAAGATGAGCTGATTTTGATGAGCCATTTCTACAGACAGGAAAGAGTCTTGGGTGTGTATGGAGGTCAGAGATGTTGTCAGAGATGGAGATGAGTATAGAATCATTGGCATATTGAATGAGGGAGGATTGTTTGCAAGAGGTATGGAGGTAATTTATGAATATATTGAACAGAAGGGGGCTTAAGATGGATCCTTGGGGACACCAGATTTTATGGGTAAAAAGGAGGAGCAGGATGTTGGAAGACAAACGCTTATATAACTTACTTACATTATTCTTCTTAAACAAGTACACAGACACATTTATTTATTTTAAAGAGTAATGCTTGTGCCATCTCTTAAACATATGTTTTTAGTTATGTGTTGATAGCTGTTATGTCTTCACTATGAGAGTTGTTAAAATTGTATGCATTTTCTGTATTCTTCCATTTAACTGCAGTACCTGTTTTCTACAATGAAAGCCTAGTTGAATGGCAGCACAGCCTGTAAAGCAACTAGCCAGTGTGTCTACATTTAGATGTGTTGTGGGTTCCAAACCACATAGGGGAACATGTTACCTTGGTTAACTGGACCCATATAATTTTTTAAACCATATTACAGTACTTTATATTAAAAGTTTATGCTGTGTATGGTAACAACTCATTATCTCGTCTTCAAATTTTTAAGAATAATACCTTAATCTGTAACAGTCTGAGAAAATCAGTTGTTGAAAAACATTGCTTGGAGAGCAGTACCTGTTTTCTATGAGTAGTACAAGCTGACTGTTAGCTCAGGTTGTAAGGAAACAAGCTACATTATCTACATTTTATGTGATTTGTGTTCAAATCTTGAAAGGGGACATGTATCTCTTAAGCTGTTATACTGATTTCATATAGCCATAGCATTCATTTACCACTGCATATTGCAAATGTGAATGTTAATGTGCATTTTGAGCATTGCTGTGAATAACTCAGTAGTTTATTCAATTCCTAATGATATATTCTTAATCAGTAACATTCTATTAACATCAGATATTAAACAGTGGGGGCAGTACATCTTGATAAATCCTGTTATATTTCTGAGCAATAGTTATTGTATAATTTTTAAAAATGCTATGAAGGTCTGTTTTGTCATGAAATACTAAAATTAATAGTAGAACAAAATCAACTTTAAATATTGAGGGATTGTGATGACCACACTAACACTTGAAACGAAGACCAGAAAAGATGTATGTATTTAACTAGTGATGTGCAATTTAACAAGAAACAATGGTCCTCACACATACCGTTCTGTGTCCATACTGCACAGCAACAGGTATGGTTATGTTCACAGAAGCTGGATGTTACATGACACTGTCACACTGTCTAAGAAATGATTGCTCTCCGTTATTGTTAATTTTTCTGAACCCAGTGCTAACACGAATGTAATTTTCAAACACTTTGACTACATGTGCTCATACTTTGCAGTCCTAAGCCAAGATCATTATTTTTGAAGTTTTTGGTTTTACGTGATTTTCAAGATCATTATTAGTAGACCATCCCACATCAAGATTATGTCATAACATTAACTCTTTTCAATGAATGAAAAAGAGGCATTTGCAGTTAGGATGTGTTAGGAAGGCAGGTAGGTCGCAAGTTTAGAGTCTGAATGTAGATTGAGGTTACAGGCTTGAATCTCATATCCCTCCACCTATGCTCAAAGATGTTAACACCTGAATGCAAAATGTCAGCTTAGTATTGCCCTTATCTAATGTTCTTCATAAACACTGTCTACAAAATGTGTTGGGAAATGTATATCATTGTTATTTTAGGAATACATTTAATTTTTTTTTTTAATTTCAGACAAGGACCTCAGTCAAAACAAAGCAATGCGCATCAAGCAGGTGCACAAGCTTGAAGAGCAGTGGAGGGAGAGAGGTATGTTGATTATTTTACTTATATTATGAAGTGGAACACATATTCCACTGTTTTTAGGCCTGTAATCTTTAAATTAACATGTTTATTGATTAGAATGCAAGAATACTCATAATGCATCAGTAAGGTAAGTGAAATCATCAAACCTTAGCTGTCATTACAACTTTGTATAAATTCTTACAGTGTTGATATATTGTGTATTTTTGATCCATTTTTTCAGCACACATTTTTTAACAATGCACCCACAACCTAAATGACAGTTTGTTGTGTATATCTATGACACAGATTTTAAAATGAATGTTTTGCATACATGTGTAAGTGTTGTTACTATTGCTTGTAATACACTTGCATGTTTGGCTGTGTTTTCTGGTGATTGATCTGTGGTATATAGTCTGCCTATTCACAGAGTGAATTAGAGTCTGTTGTGTCAGTGTTAGTAATGCTGTTTGTAGACTTTGTGGTATTGTCTTCAGTTCAGCATTGGAATTTCATCTGTTTCAGATACCTATAAACACTGTTATAGCCTAGGTTGACTGACACTTGGACAGGTATCTATTTGATAGCAACAGTTCATAATCAGCACACTCTGCAGGTCAATGTTGGTATTGTATCTGTCTCCAACACCTTGGTTGTTTTTTTTTCTAAAGCACTGCTATAGCCTAGGTTCACTGACACTTGAGCGGGTACCCATATGATTGTGGCAGTTCATTGTTGATTGAACATATCACATTGTTTTAGTGTTATACTCATTATATTGATGAGTGCTCAGCCAAATATCATGCTGGCTGTCTCAGAAGTTTATCATATCGTTTTCCTATTGTCGACAATATAGTCCGATACCGTTCTCCTTATTTTTACAATAACATATTGTGGCTTGAATGAAGTCAGTAAACTATGTTTCTGTGAACCTTTGGTCATTTTTACTAAGCTAATGACCCGTGTGTGTGTGTGTGTGTGTGTGTGTGTGTGTGTGTGTCTAAGCATATATAACTGTTCAGGAGAGAATAATGCTGTCCTTTTTAGGAGTATGACATATAGGGCCATAGGTAACTCTGTCCATAATGGATGTGTCTCAGTACCTGTGTAAATTGTAATCACTTTGATATTGTGTTGTGCTGTGATATTTATGGGACTGTTCTGCATGACAGACATTTTCTTTTCTGTTGTGTTTTGCAATTAATCTTTACAGAGAACGGTACCCGTGTATTTTTGTCAGTCTGAAGAAGATGATGTGCACATGCAAGGCACTGCCAGATTCTTCTGAGAATAATGATGACAGTGATGTTGAGGCACCTAGACATGCCCCTGCCTGAGACATCCTGCCTGCACCCCAGAGGAGATGCCAACACAACCAAGATAGAGATGATTTTTGCAGGTAATCATGACTGATTTGTTCAGAACACAGATGAGGGACATAATGGGGACCTTCTTTAATGAGATGGCATAAGCTATGCAACATTCATTCAGGATGATAGTTTATGAGATCAGTCGGGAGTCTGCTCCACATCACCCTGGTTCCTCCAGTTGGTAAATATTGTCTGTGTGCTCCACTTGTGTTATGCTGCCAACATGGTGATTACCATTTAATTGATTAGACTATATATGCACTCATCTGCATGCATACCATGTATCTGTCATGCTTATGTGGTATTATCATATGACATTTACTTTGGTTTCAATATGTGCATGACACACATTATCACATTACACTGTCCACACACATTCACATAACTGTTCATACATTGTGGCAGTTAACCTGCAGATAGTGCTGCATCAGGCAGCGTGTAAATGTGTGTTACTATTATGACTGGCATGCAGCTTAGGTTGTGCATACTCCATCAGTAACAGTGTATTATGCGTGGATTTCTGTTTTGACATATCAGATATGTGCAACATACAAAGATGTAATTTCACTTGGTTTTGGATGACATTTGTCATGATGTCCTTCTGTCATGATGCGGTGTTTTGTCATGTTTTGGCCATACCAATGCAGTGTGGGATGACATACACATATATCCTGTCTATGTTCAGTCCTACTTTTATGACTGCATCAAACAGCAAGGTAAAGTTAATCTGTGTACAGTGTTACAGATTACTCATTCTTTCACAGTACATTACACCATGTGTGTTGTATGTGGCATTTTCCTAACCATAATGTAGTGACATTGGTGTATACCTTCCATAACTGTACACATTATAACTGTCAATGTGTGTGCACATAGTAGAATACATACTGACAGAGAAATGTACCTTAGACACGTGATCATTCAATGATTTTATTGCTGTTGTGCTGTAATGGTGCACGCAGGGGTGTTCTCTGCTATGTAATGAGAAGTGTGGTTGACATGCATCTGCATTTCTTTATTTGACATTTGCATGACAGTATATCTGTATATGATTATAATTTGTAGCATACTTACTTAAATATGTTGACGTGACATAATTGCACTTTACTGTTTATGTGTGTTTTTGGGCATTTTTTTCTATCCCTTTCAACTTTCTGGTTTAAAAGCCCACGTTTTCATGGGTTTGCACTTGTTTAAGCTCTGCTCAAAGGCGCCGAGCTAAGGTAAACTATTACTGGTGCCAGAAAGTCTGCTCTTCAGTTTTTCCCTTAGATTTTGCTAATTCATTCTCCCTTGCACTTCAGATAGCCTAATCACTTTGCACTTCAACAGGTCTTTGTAGCAATTATTATAGCACACCTAAGAGCCATCAGCACTAGTCATTCTTCATGAAAATAGCTCCAGTACTTAGTAGTTATGACCACCCCTCCTGGCATGATTAAAGGGCACCCTGTGCTTTCTCCTATTAACCTGGTGCACTTGGGCATTATGAAGCAGTGTAGCAAATACCTCATGTACACAGACAATCCTCGTCCCTTACCTCCCAACACTCTGACTTGTGAGAGATGCACTTATATCACCTAACTGGAAGCTATGAACTCTTCAGCCAAGACTGGACTAGCTGGTCAAGAGGAGAAGGTCAACACCTGCACCACACCACATGGAACACATATCCCTTCAGAACACCCACTATCACAGCTCTCACATAAAAACACAAACCACAAACCCACCTTTGCAGAGGCATTCAATAGAAATTTACCCAAACAGCAGACACTTCCAAGGCAGAAAAGCACTTGACCACCACAACACAGCACAAACCACAGGACACATAGCTCACCTCCACAGTGTGCCCCTCAACCTAAGCCCCTAAGGCTAAACACCTTGCCCAAAACACTAATCATAGGTGACTCAATAGTGAAGCACATAGATGCCCCACTCACTAGATTGAAAAAGGCAAAGGTAACAGTCAGCTGTCTATCAGGTGCCAGAATCCGACACATAACACATGCACTCAGGCCACTCCACAACAAGTACAAGTATGACTCTTTCATTGTCCATGTGGGTATGAATGACCTGAGACGCACCTCCTTGGACTACATGAAAAGAGACATGGTGGAGCTCTCAGATTATGTGGACCAGGTCGGTATGACACTAGCCCTGAGTAGTGTCATACCGTCACCCAGAATGATACTGCAGTAGAAACAAAAATTGATTGACTTCAACAATTGACTAAGTTTCTCGTGTCTTTCTATGGGGATCCAGTATCTGTCTGCTTGGGGTGACATGAGTGACAGACCTCGATGCTTTGCCAGAGATGGCCTGCATCTGTCACCCCTGTGTTTCTGGTGCTGGCTAAGGATCTTGCCACTTCTACAGTGCCTTTTTTAGGTGGTGTTCCAAAGACCAAATTACCACTGTAACAGCTATAAATAAATGCAATCTCAGGGTCATGCTGCTCAATGCTAGAAGTCTAAATCTCAAGATGCACTCGCTCGAAGCATTCCTCAGATAGAGAACATTCACATTTGTGCTGTAATGGAGACCTGGTTTAAAGTGACATTAAGCACCCCTATGCTACCAGGCTATAACTCATTCCACACCTTTCGGCTCCAAAACATTGAACGAAGCTCCAAAGGTAGTGGTGTCTCCATATTCATAAAGGATATGCACACCTCCAGACTAGTAGCCCAGCATAATGCATCTGAGATACTTCAGGTACAGCTAACATTGGGTAAGACTGTGATCCAGGTCATAGCCTGCTATAGGTCCCCGACTATGTCCCTAGACTCTCACTCCATGTTCCTACGTACCCTGGAATCTATCAAGGTCCAACCCAACACTCTCATACTAGGAGACTTCAACTATCCCTCCATCAACTGGGAAAACTACTCAAGCACCAATGCACTAGCCCAACACTTCCTGGAATTCATCAATTCCAATGCCCTGGACCAGCTCATTCTTACCCCCACTAGAGGAAGCAACATCCTTGACTTGGTTATTATTAACATGGGCAACCATTGCTCTCCACCAATAGTCAATTCCTCCCTGGTTAGAGCCGACCACAAACTAATTGCCATGGAAATCCACATCTCACCCACACTCCCTGCAAAGGTATCCACCATAAAAAACTTCTCCAAAGCTGACTTTGGACTCCTAAAATCAGAGGTGACTAACTTCACAGCACCCACGTCAATGGAAAATAGATGCATGACTGCCGAATCATACACCAATTCACTGTACGAACAAGTACATAAATGCATGGAACTAGCCATACCCAACAGAACCAAGACGCTCTCCTCCAAAAAAGGAAGCCAGTCTGGTAGTCCCCTGCCATTAATAAACTCTACAACAGAAGGAAGAAACTGTTGCAGAAAAAGGTGAAGTCCCAAGACTGGAAAAATTCCCTTATTAGCCTCAACAAAAAGTTGAGATCCCTCATCAAAGCCTCCAAAGCCAGCTATGAAGGCAGAATTGTGGCAGACACTAAAACAACCACAAAGCCTTCTTTAGTTATATCAAGAATATCCATGGAAATACCCAGATTTGCTCTGAGTTACTGCAAAATGGTACCTCCTATACTGAGCCAACAGATATTGCCAACATACTGGCCGCCAGATTCAGTGCCAGCTTTACCACCCCCCCAAAGGACCAATCTCAGTACAGCAAGAATGCCAGGCACCCTGCATTACTGCCGCACAGGTTAAAGCTGCATTGTCTAACGCCAAGAATACAGCTTCCATTGGACCCAGCAATATCCCTGGCTGTATTCTACATGAATTACAAAGTGAAATGACACCACACTTGTTTGCTCTGTTCACTCACAGCCTCACCTCCAGCTTTATCCCTACTGAATGGTGCACTGCTACAGTCATCCCTCTGCATAATGGAGGAGTGACTGCAGACACTGGAAATTATTGCCGCATTAGCCTAATTAGTCTGATATGTAAGGCTATGAAGTGCATCATCATGAACCTAATTAACAAGGATATAGGGAATTTCCAAACTCTATATCCCACGCAGTTTGGTTTTGTGAAAGGTAGATCATGCCTGCTCAACCTGGTTGACTTCTTTGAGTCAGTTACCAGAGTGGTGGATGAAGGTAAGGCAGTTCATAGAGCCTACCTTGATCTGACCAAGGCCTCTGATACCATTCCTCACTCAAGAATTATTGATAAACTCACCAAACTAGGCATCAACCCCTATATCATTAGGTGGGTTGCAAATTGTCTCACAGATAGAACACACAGTGTGAAAGTAGTGGACCCCAAGTCAGACTGATGACCAGTCATGAGTGGAGTCCCACAGGGATCAGTCCTTGGTCCTCTCCTGTTTGGCATCTACTTCACAGAAGTCCAGGCCAACATGGAAGGACTCTGGCTGACCAAATTCGCAGATGGCTGCAAGCTGGGAGCCATTATTAACTCCCCAAGTGATGCAGACATCCTACAGAAAGACCTCACTGAGACCAGTGACTGGTGTTGAAACCATGGCCTTAAGCTTAATGCCAAAAAATGTGTCATCATCCCCTTTGGGAAAAACTCAGTTCCCACTAATTACCACATCGATGGGAGCCCACTGAACACTGAAGGCATTATAAGAGATCTGGGGACACAGATTGACAGCAACCTCTCCTTCAACCACCACATTGCCACTGTGGTCAGAAAGTCCTTCTATGTGGCACATCTCATTACCAAGGGTTTTGCATCCAGGAAGAAAGAGGTCATCATCTCTCTCTACTCTTCCCTCATTAGACCAATCATAGAGTATAATGCCCCATTTGACATGTACCTCACTAGACACCTGCAACCATTGGAGAGGCCACAAAACTACCTCATGAAGAGCATCCTAGCACTTAACACATGTCCTACATGGACAGACTCAAAAAACTCCAGCTATTCTCTGTCTCATATCGTCTACTAAGAGGTGATCTCTGCTTGACTTACAAAGCCATGTCTGACCCAGCTCTGTTAGAAATGCTACATCTAAAAAAAATCCCAATCCCTCTACACCACATGCTCCAGAGACCTCAACCTCATTACCACAATCAACAGAACATGCTGGAGGGACAGGTTCATAACCCAGAGACTGCCCATGCCCTGGAATAGACTTCCCATACATGTCAAGCAGAGCAGCTCACTAGCCTTCTTCATGAGAAGTCTTGATGAGTGGATGGGAAATAGAAAGTTCACTCCAGGAATCACTCCAGTGGCTCTACTTGATAGATGCACTGGGAACTAACGATGGGCAGCACAATGCCAGGACACCTCTATGGGCTAGGCTTGTAAATGTCCCAGGGCCATTAGCCTAGTACACAGCTATGAACCTATGAATCTATACATGTCCAGTTCTGTGGACATCTGCAGTTCATCTGGCCATTTGACATACATTTTCCATTTGTTTAAATGCTTGTCCATGTGGCTTCTAAAGCACATTGTGTACTTTACACATGCATTTTCATTATATCAAATCACCATGTCCTACTTTACCCTGATGTGGTCCCAGGTTGTCCACCTCCCTCCCACCTTCATACTTCCTGAGGTTTTTTTTGCAGTATGTTTACTACTACTACTGTCCATTGCCATTTATGAATTTGACATAGTAAACATGTACCACCTAAATTCCCATTGTACAATGCAGGACATGTGCACACAAGTTGCTGGCTAATGCTTGCAATACATTCTTGTTCTTATTATACTTGTGTCTTATCTAGTGTAGTTTTTCACATCCTTGTGCACAGCCTGTTATATTCATTATGCTGTATTGTTATATTTTGAACATATTATTACATGCCATTGGTGCAGTGGATAGTATTGTTGCCTCGCAGCAAGAGATTCTCTGCTTTGTTTCTTGACTGGGGTGCCTTTTGTGTGGAGTCTGAATGTCCTTCCCATGTTTGCATGGGTTTACTCTGGGTGCTCCACTTTCCTCCCACATTTGAAAATTCCAAAGGCATGCAGTAGGTGGACTGGACACTCTAATTAGCTACATGTATGAGTGTGTGGTGTGGAAGAACCACTGTGGCAAGACTATCCCCTGGCTGACTCTAGATGATTGTCACTGTTGAAGTGACACCCTGATCCCATGTGCAAAAATGGGAAAACAGGGGTTGTGCATAGATGGTATGGACCTTGATTTCATGTACATTTCATTTATGCCACTGACACACATACACACACATATGCACACCTGTGTTGCCTTTGACATGGCATATGTGTGTAACATACACACATTTCATTACACATTTGTCTTGGTTGTGTATATCTACTTGTGTACGTAGCAGTGTTTGTTGCTTTTCTGTCTGGTACCATGCTTTGTTACTTGTCTTTCACATGCATGGTTATAGGTTTGGTTCTGTCTTCAGGAGTCATCTACCATTATTAGACCTGCATTTGCTCATCTATGGTATTGCTTGGCTTGCACCTGCACTGCTGGCACACTATTTGGATATGTATTTATTTATCCAATTTGTACTGTGATTCTTATTTATTTCCTTGTAACACACATTTACCATTGGTCATACACATCCAGGTTTGACTGCCACGCAGTTTCTGACATGTGGTAATATGATAGTGCATAGTTAGATCTGTTTTTCTGCATTTCACCATAACTGGTATGCATCATCACCCAGTTTTCCATCTTTCCATTGCCCATGATGTGCAGTGTGCTGTGTGTGTAACTTTCCTGTCCTTATTGTTTTTTTTTACAACCTTTGCTTGTCTTGTGTTTTGCTATTTGCTCTATAGGTATACCTGCTGTGATTACCTTCACCTCCTCTGCCTCTTTCCTTCTACTCTTTAAAAAACAGAAAAAAATGGGGCCTATTCCCACCCACCCAAAATAAATAAATATATAAATGCCCATGCACCACTGACTTTCCCTCAGATTTCTCTATTCCAGCATTCCTCTTGCTTGCCCCATTTCTTAACCCAAACTCCACATCTTCTTTTCTCTCTCCCACTTCCCTTGGGTGTGCGCATTACAAATGATAGCTATGGCGATGTGGCCATTATTGCCCTTCACCCTTATTATTAGAAAATTTATAGATTCCATTGGAATTTATAAGTCCAAGTTGATATCTTTTAATGGTACATGTATTATGTAGATATCCATAGTTGTCTCTGAGTTTAGTGTAATGAGTGATGTTGAATATATATCTATTACAAATAGCCTTGCAGCTTGGCAGCGCACATTATAAGTTAGTGGATGACAGATGGATAAATCTGTAGTTGTCTGAGACATTTCTGTGTGTACTCCTGCAAATGTATGTTATGAATACCATAGTTGTCTGTATCCTTAATGTACAGATTTTGTTATATCCCTAAACAACTATCCAGATTCTTGAATTGTGATGATCTTTCTGTTTGTTTGCTAATGTGAAATGTTACTGGTCAACCATTTCATATAATCATGGCTTGCTGGCACATTTCTATAGTGCACTGTTGGAACTGCAATACTCCATTGTGTGCTGAGGTATACTGAGTTTCTTGTCGTATATTAGCATATTTCAATGTTATCTGCGAGTTTTACGCTGATAGCATAATGCATTGGATTCCTCAAGCTTTACGGAATCCAGCCCAAGGTATCTTACAATGTATTTGTGTCTAGATGTTAAAAAATTGAATATTTAACTATATATATATATATATATATATATATATATATATATATATATAAGAGAGAGAGAGGTATGAATAAGCCTTTGAAAATATATTCACTGGTCTTCTGTACGCTTTGTTTGAAGTAAATTATTATCAGTGACAAAAAAGTGGTCAAAATCATGTATGCATTTATATATGAAGACACATGTGTCCAGATTTTGTAATGTTCATGGAATCTGGTGCATTTCATCGATATTTGCTCAAAAATTGTGGATAAACCTATAATATACAAATATGCCTCAGTGAACCTAGAATATCTAGGCACAAAACAAAATTTGCCAGCAGTATCAGCTCATTGTCTAGCAGTCACAGTAAATCTTTACTTCAAGAAAAGTGTAGCTAAACTATGATGTGCAGTACCAAAGAAACAGAAATTATATGAAACCAATGCAACCTGCATGACATTTAAAATAATACATATCTGCAGCAATCCATCAAGTAGGCTCACAAACAACTACGGATGCGACTGTAAGTGGTGTTCTAATAAAATACATTTACCTGAAATTTTGAAATCTGAAGGAATCCATGACATTTCTGATAAAAAAAATTAATAAAGGCAAAAGGCAATCATGGCCACTTTGTCAAGGCTAGCAGTAGCTAAGAATTGGTACAGGCCATGTGTGGGGAACACAAGTAATGTATACACCCAAGGAAATAGGAAGATAGAAAAGCAGATATGGGGTGCAGGTGAAGGAAATGGCCACACAAGAGGTCTATAGGAATTGGAAACTCTGAGGGTCAGTCAGAGGGGCATGGGATTTTTTTTTTTTTTGGTGAAAATAGACCCCATTTCATTTTTTATATATTTTTGGAAAACAAAAGGAAAGGAAAAGGCAGAGAAAGAGGAGTAGAAGGGCAAAACAGCAGGTATACACATGTAATAAATATCACAATACATGACAGACAAAGGTAGGACATAAACATAAAGCAAAAGTAATGTACAATGACAGCATACTCTTCAACAAGGGATGAATACCAGCCATGATGAAATGGAGAGGTACATATGTACCTATGCACTATGATGTTCTGATATGGTGCAAGTTGTGTAACAGTTATACCTGAATGTGCATGATTGTTGGCAGGTACGTGGTGTAGGGGAAGAAATAGGGATCACAGTACACATTGGATATGGAATCCAGTACCCAAGTAGTCTGTCAATGGTGCAAGTGTAAGCCAAGCAACAGCACAGAAAAGCAAATAAAATGTTGGAGAAGACCAGCAGAGGACAGAACTGAACCTGTGATCATGCATACAGAAAGCAAATGACCAAGCATAGTTCCAAAGAAAAGTATTGCAATACAGCAATAAACTGGCTGCTCATCACACAAGTAGGTGTACACAACCCAAACAGACTTGAAGTGGAATGCATATGTCACTGACCTATGCCATGTCAGAGGCAAAACAGAAGTGTAGATTATATGCATGACCATTATTGGCCTAACAGAAACCTATCATAAAGCAATGTCAACACATACATACACCAGTGACATGGAATAATAAATTATAGGAAATTTACAAATAATGATCTTATTCCTTCCAATGGAGCTCTGGATGTTTGCACAGTAACTTCCAATAGGCTGAGCATAAACATTTGATAGAATCAAATTATGTCCTCACATTTCAAAGAAATGTTCTTATCACTGGAACCACAGAGTTTACTAAAGAAGTGTAAATAGCAAACTCTTCAGCACAAACTATTTTTATAGTGATAATATTCTTTAGGTTTAAGGTAATACAATGTATTTTATAAATCTCCGTAAACACAGTAACTCTTAAGAAGTTTGCAATATTTTGTAAATGACCTACACTATCTCAGTAACCACTCAAGTTACACACGCATTGTTAGCAGCATTTTGTTCCTCCTGGTGAGAGCTTTTGTATAAGGGTAAACAGTTCTATCTGTGCAACTTGGTTGTTGAGATATTTAGAATAACATGAAATGTATAACAATATAAATAAATTGTATATGAACAATAAATAAGTAATATATTTTAACTGCACTAGGCAGAGGTCAATTATTAACACAGCTATGTTTGCCAATAGGTAATCTTTAAGATGAAATATTTTGCAACTTTGAATGTAACATAATATTGTAATTATTAATGCAAATATAAACAAACAATATTTGATGCCTAGAGGTGTCAGTATTATATATCTGCAGAAACCCCCTACAGGCATCACCCATCTGTAATGAGATAAGGCATTTCAGGTTGTGCACATGAACTACAGCTAAACAGTCCAGGTAATACATAGCACACAAGTATAACAGGAACAAGGATGAAATGTAAGCAATAGCCAACAACTTGTGTGCATATGTTCTGAATGTGTATAATGGGCAAATAGTTGGCATGAAGTGTCATTGTAACAATTCAACTATATGGTAATGGATGAAAATGCAAAGGAAGGGTAACGTTTACCATGCATATGTGCAAGATATATGCCAAACCTACAAAGGGGGAAGAGAGATGGATGACATGGGCTCACATCAAGGAGGAAATGCCAGCAAAACAAATGAGGCAAACAATAAAACAAGGCTACACTAACCAAGGGGATACAGTGCAAATTAATGTGTTCACCACATAGGGTGGTGTTGAAAGCCACCAAGATAAATTGAAGCAAATACTAAATGTATGTCACATGGCCAGACTGTATTGTTCATGGCACTAAACAAGGCCATGTACAAATCACACACACACACACACACACACACACACACACACACACACACACACACACACACACACACACACACAGTAATGTGCAATCATCAAACAGCAAGAGGCACAGGCACACAAGCTAAGAATCAGTATCACATACACATATACACTGTCATGCCAACATGCTACATAAGATGCAAAAAATACCTGCAGTGATCTATCTATATCTATATCTATCTATATATATATATATATATATATATGGATCTAGGACATTTGCTTGACTGAGCAAATGTCCGAATCCATAAAACCCGAGCACACTTTTAACAAAAGCGCTTTTATTGAAAAAGCGCTTTAGTTTTATTTATTTATTTTATTTTATTTTATATTTGTTAACCGGGGGTGTCTGAATGAGCCAAAAAGGCCCTTTTTCAGCAGAGGCCCGGGGAGAAAAGCTCCACAAAGAAAAATTACAGACACATTTAGTTATTTAGACATAATCAGTATAGTTAAAGAGTATGATAAAAAAAAAAACACTTCATTTACATTTTAGCAGGAGGGCTGTGCCCCCCACACCGCCCTACTTTAGTATTCTCCCTCCGAGACCGCACTACAGTGGGGAAAAGTGAAATTTCACTTACCTGCACCATAGTACAGCTTCGGCAACAGTCATACTTACATGAAAGTGCTGCTTCAGTGAATAGCACTTTCGCGTAAGTATGCCCGGTTGTTGACTCAGTCGAGCAAACGTCCTAGATCCATATATATATATATATATATATATATATATATATATATATCAGAGCAAAAGACAGTTCTGTAAACAACCGTATAACACAGGAACACAGATTAAATGACTATTCACAGTCTCAAGGTGCAATGGGTTTTCCATATTGATCAGAATACGTGCAGAGACATGTACTTAAATCAGTGCATATGTACATCAGTTGCCAAAATATTTGCATGTATGTGAAAAAGCCATGAATGTTTTAATATAACAGAAGGACAACAAAGGCATTCTAGAATGTTGTGCAGCAATTCCATGGTGCATACATGAACTGTACAGTGGGGGTCTATGCATTAAGTGAAGGAGGACTGTCCATATATAGCAACCAGAGTTATACAATATAACATGGCACCATCATGGCCAGTACATGCCACACACAAAGTCAGTATGCCAGTGTGACAGCATAACACGACAGTGTCATAGAATGCACGGGTCCAAGGATATGTCATGTTAGTGAACAGACATGATGCAGCAGTCCACAAAACATACCCATCTCACAATGTTATGTGTAAACTATGAGGAAAATGTTTGTGCTGTCAATCTCACACATGTATACAGTGGAATTCTTACATCAATAGCTACTTGTTAACTGCAAAATTTGAAAGTGTTACACACAATGCCTCAGTGTGTTGGGCATAACAACAATATGTTGCACTGTGAGAACAGGAGTACACATATACACACAGACATAAGGATTAGCACAACTGCCCACATGTTTCAATTTATTTTTCAAGTAAAGCATTTCATAGACATCAAATACTGCATGTTTAATGTGGCAATGTGTGTTATGCTGCAGGTACAACATAATGCAAAATGTCACATGACATCTGCATTGTATGGTGGGACATGTATCACGTAAGTATAACAGCAATATGCTACACATGTACAAGTGTGCCTATATAGTACAGTTGGTTATATGGCAAACACCATGGTGGCAGCATTACACAAGTGGATTATACAGACAATACTAAGTGTACTGAGGGCACACCTTGACAACAATGAAGATCACAAATGATCTCATGGGCTATTTCTCTGAATGTGTTGCACATGGCCTGCACCATATCCTGGAAAAAGTTCCTCATCAGGCCTCTCATTTGAGTCTGAAAGACATCAGTCATAACCTGCCTGATCTGGTCCCAAAAATCATCTGTATGTGGTGGTGGTCAATGTTTCCTCCAGGGAGCAGCAGAGATGATAGCACCTGCAGGTCCAGGTCTATTTTCATCATCATCATATCCATCATAGTCATCATCCTTGGAGTGCAAGTAATTGGGCAGTAGTGTCACATGTGTTAGTCTCTGAAATCTGATAGGAAAGTGGCCACAGGTGCTATGCTTTGTCAAGGTGAAACATATTACAAGAAAGAAAGAAAGTACATAATATGCATTCTAACAACTCTATGAGTACATATACCCACTGTGACACAATCCACAGGTGGAAAACATTCAGTGTGACATATTAAGTATACCCATCGGCAAATCTACCACCATAGGTGATATAGGCCATGAATCCAAATTATAATGATGAAAGCCACTTTTCTTGCAGTCTGTACATTTCTGTGCAAAACATGGCTGTCATGAAAAGCAAACTGATGTGCACATAACACTCTGTAACAGACACTAATTACTATGCCATCATCATGATCCCTGCATATGGGAAACGAGGTATATCACAATATTTAGCAAGTGTCACTAAAATCAACTTCTGAGATGATGGCCTATAAGGAGTACATATAAAGTGTATAATAAAGTCAAGTAAGGCTAGAGGGTGAACAGTCTTGCACACAACACATTCCCAATGTCCTATTTTCAATATGTACGGATGATCTCAAGAGAGGTCCATGTCTTGGTCACTATGCTCATCATAGAATGTCACTAGGTTACTCAACTACATGATATGGCATGTGGAAATCCTGCCATTACTTGACCAATTGGTAACCAGCCATCATTATGCATAACAAACAAGTGCAGAGCCAGCACATGTATATATCATGATGGTTTACCATCACATCACTGAAATGCATTTGTGCAAGTGACACTTGTTTGAAAGGATAATTTCAAAGGTCTGTAAAGCCGACTTTTGCTTTGCCATAACTACATAGTTGAAATGCTTCTCCTGTACCTTGTCCAGATGGCAAATGGGTTTTCATGCTCAACTCCTGGAAATGTCGAATGTCAAAAAACAATTTTACAACATTTAGGAGGAAAAGTGTTTTAGGGCGGCCACGGTGGTGCAGTGGTTAGCATTGCCACCTCACAGCAAGAGGTTCTCCGGTTCGATCCTCGGCTGGGGTGCCTTCTGTGCGGAGTCTGCATGTCCTCCCTGTGGTCGCGTGGGTTTCCTCCGGGTGCTCCGGTTTCCTCCCACATCCCAAAGACATGCTGCAGGTGGATTGGACACTCTAAAATTGGCCCTAGGTGTGCATGTGAGTGTGCCTTCGGTGGAAGGTTGGGCGCCGGGCTGGCAACTCGACACCGTAAAACTCCACTGCCATTCAATGTGCGGACAGGTGATCCGCTGTGGCGACCCCTGACCGGGATAAAGCCGAAAGAAGAAGAAGAAGGAGGAAAAGTGTTTTAAATTCCAACATTCAAGTTCAGTGTTGTGACCACATGCATGGATGCATTTCAGTGATATGATGGTAAACTTATGACATATCAAGACAAGCATGCCATCGCAATGTGGCATGCAACACTGGCATGTATCCACATTGCAAAAAAAACCTGCTATACCGGAAGACCAGAGTGAAACCGACAACATAACACAACTAATGTGGTCTTCTTAAAAAAGCTACAGTAAATTATCAAGTAGACTTTCTAACAGAATATCACTATTTCCATGTTCTCTAGGTTGTATGTGTGTCTTGCCAGTGTCAATATGTGAATCACTTTCAAATGTAACCTGATGTCTGTGTAAATAATGAGACATGTTAACAGCAGCCATAAGAGGGAAAATCAGTGGTAAATGCAAAAACTATATGTAAATGAGATGAGCAATGCAACATTGTTGAGAAAACAACAACTGCACATAGTTGGAATCCCACACAACATCCTAGAACAACCAAAAAATCATAAGTACAGTGACCAAATGTGACATACGAACCCTTAGATTATGTCATACACACATTACTGTCCATCAAGTGATGTATCAATGCACCGCATACATTTTTAGCAATCCTATGTTTGTACCTGCAAAAGGCAACACTGTAATGATGATCAGTGATCATGTAATAGGTAGACAGAAATGAAGAGCATGAGAGGCTCTGTGCACAGCAATTCCTGAGCACATGCTATGAGCTGCACCAGTCTTGTAGGGAGGCAGAAGAGCTAGCCATGTTGAACTGAAGTACATGCCATACATAGGCTGGCAACAGCAGTCCTAATACTGAGACAGCAGACACCTGTTCAGTATAAGAATAAACAGAGTATGCATAATAAAGCAGTCACTGAACACCACAGCCAGACCTACAAGTGTGCCACCACCTGCTGCACAAATAACAGTAACAGCATAATTAACATGCATATGAAACATTACAGGCAATTGCACTGGGACAGTTATACAGTACTGTCTGCCATATAGGTTGTGATGTACAATCAAAAACTTTAACCTCAGCAAACAGCCTCTTTTTCTAACTGAAATGTACACTGTTAAATTAAATTTATACTAGTAAGCACATGAAGATTATGACTATTGCAGTTACCCTGCGGATGCCTACTGGGTCGTCTTGCAATAATTGCAGAGTGTATGTAGCTGCAAACAAAACCACTCCTCTAACAATGTTATTATCTATTCTAGGAAAACTAATGAGGAAATGTCTTACACATACCTTCTCCCTCTGCTGCTCCTTCAGCCTGTGCAATGCCCAAATCCTGGCACTATCCTCATCACCTATGAAAGATACAAAGCATCCATGAATGGCACAGTCTTTGTATGTATGTGTAAAATGACAGTGAAATACAGTGAGCAGCACATGTTCTCTAACTTTGACATAAGATATCATTAGAGTTGCTGCCTATTTATTTATTGCTATGTCACACACGATACTTTACACAGTGGAAGAATGCTGAACACAAATTAGATGTCAGGTGATTCAAACCTGTAACTCTTGTCTATGTTTACACTATAATCTTAAAACCTAACTGCTTATCTAATGCATCTTGGCTGTGATTGTGTGGAGTAACTGCATTTAAAAAACTTAAAGGTGTGACTTTGCAGGGAAGGAGTTAAAACATGGATCAGGGCTAAAACATTGCAAGATTGGCAAACTAAGGAAAAACACGCCCTATGTGCTGTGCATTTGTAAAACAAAACATGCAGGCCTGACTGCATGTCAGCATACTGTCTCAACAGAAATACACAACATTAATATTTCATAGCTCAGGGTCTCAGACATTGCAATAGAACACATAGCTGTAGTTAACAGACAAATACACAGGACATCCTGCCCATCACTGGTATGTCATACATCAAAGTGTAGGTTAGGTAGGAGGGCATGAAATGTCTAAATAGAATTTATTGTTATGTGCCCAATCATGGGCGGCCACGGTGGTGTAGCGGTTAGCATTGCCGCCTCATAGCAAGAGGTTGTTCAGTTCAATCCTCAGCTGCAGAGTATGCATGTCCTCCCTGTGGTCGAGTGGGTGTCCTCCAGGTGCTCCGGTTTCCTCCCACATCCCAAAGACATGCTGTAGGTGGATTGGGCACTCTAAATTGGCTGTAGGCGTGAGTGCATGCATGTGTGCCTTCTGTGGAAGGTTGGGAGCTGGGCTGGCAACTCAACACTGTAAAACTCCACTGCCAATCATGAGCGGACAGGTGATCCGCTGTGGTGACCCCTAACCAGGAAAAGAAGAAGAAGAAGAAGTTATGTGCCCAATCATACATCACAATTATCACTGATATGTGGGTGACATACCTAATTTGACTCAAACAGAAATTTTGTCCCACTCACACCCTCCTAGTAACACTTAGAGAAAGGTGGTGAATTGTATTTAATAAATAAAAAACAATAAGTAGAGGTATAGCTTACCTTAACTTTGGAAAATATACATTATTTCACATTCTTGTGTGCTGGCACTGTCACCCTTTAATAGTAGCAACATAGAAAATGTGTCCCTCTTTGTCACTGAGTGTTTATACATTAGTTCCTGATTATGTTTAGAGGTATTTTTGATTAGTTGAGAGTTATGTTCCAAATGTGCAGGTGAAGCATACCTCTATGGTCAATGTCTTACAAATACAGCTGTCTTGACACACCTATGCGGTTTCCAGAAAATTTACAGATAATGGAGATATTTATCCGATGAATAAACATCATAGGCAAAAAATGTACACACTAACTGAATACATTAACAAGTAGGAATCTGTGCAATCATTTTCAAATTGACAGAGAAAAATGTAATATAATCTATTCCCTACATGGACCCACTTATATCCATGATATATACACACTGGGATCTTGCTTAACATGTTGAGTTATGCCATAACACAGTACCTTCCATAATAACAAACTACTGTTGGAAGTGTTCATATTCCTGCAAATAACATAAGAATATGCACCCCCCCTACACTCAAGCACTATGAGCCTTTATGCTCCACATACAATTGAGATGTATAACAGCCAGATTATATAAAGTTTTACAAAGTCCAACATCTATCACACATGCCAACCTGCTGGGCTCTTACATTACAGTGTACAGCAAACATATATTTAAAAATACTACTCATTTTCTAAAGCAGATGGGATTAGTGTCAGTCAGTATGACTCAGTATTCACACATACAGAAACGTACTGTGCAATGGTCTCAGACTATTACAGGTAATGGAGTAATAATAGTCATCCACAACCTAGGTGCTAAAGGCATCAGTGAAACATGGCCATGCTGTATGCGTAGAATGATATACTGTATAATTTGACAAACAAACATTGGTCTTATGTTCAATAGTATGTACATAACAAGCAAAATTAAAGAAAAATAAAACATGGGAACTGAACCCATACATAGTGGAAATTGTGGAAGAGCACTCACTTCATTGTTTAAGCAGATGAGCTAAGTGACAGAACAGCTAAGTAATGACTCTAAACTAAATATCAAGGATGTATGGTCACATCTATATCTGTGATGTCCATAGGAATGTACAGTTAAAGTGGATATTATGACATATACTGTAGGCATCAGCAGGCTGTCTCCATACCACAGCAACCCTCCAGTGAATATCCCCTGCATTTACGCCAATTTTTTTACAGGGAAAAAAAATTGGCTTGGCCGTCATCAGGAATTTGCCCTTTTCCCTGATGTAGAGCGATCTTGTAATTGGTATATTTAGTTGGGGGGTTGTCCTTGGCCTGGGTTGCTATTTTTACCTCAGAATTTGCTTTATTGGACATAATTAGTTTGATGAGAGAGTTTTTATCTTTTTTTATTACACTTCCTAATTTTAGCTATGACTTTTTTCTTTTGTTGTACAACATGTTTAGTTTTGGAGTCCACTAGGGTGGTTTATTTTTTGAGTTAGTTTCATGCTTACTTCTGGTAGGAACAGCAACCTCTGTGCAATCCCTGCCATTTTTTCCTACAGATACATATCATGAGACATGGACTGTGCAAGTGCACCTACAGATAGACCAGGCATGGTTTGCCTCCATGTTTATAAGCTGCAGCACTGTGTATCACACTTGAGATGTATAATATTCATGTCACTGTTTTCCATACACAAGTACACTTGGACAACATGTGCATCATATGCCACATGAGTGTCTACACATACTGTTAGTGTAGTCTATATCTCATCATTTGCCTCTGCATGCATTCATGGCTGTGTTGCATACCCATATGTTGTGCTTTGTTTTGCCTACTACAGAATCCACATTATGACAGATGAGAAATTCACCACACAGGAAGGATGTAACTGGTATGACATTTCTTCTGTTTCATTCATATCAGTCTTGTAACTCCTGTCGGTGCCTTCCATTAATGCTTTGTCCTTCTACATCTACATAAGACAACACCATCTTCATATCAGCCTCGACAAATTGGTATGTTTTCATATTACCTGCTGTGTGCTGTACCACTGTAGGAATGGTAAGTGATGGCAAGTATGTGCTTGCTAATAGTGCCTGGTTGCCTTTGTATCCCTATGATGGTTGTATTTCAGCCCTCAGTGTCAATGGATTTCCGCAAGGACATGTCAGGTATATTTTATCTTGTTCTTACACATGTCATATATCTTGCAAATATAACATCAATGTATTGTCCCTGTTATACAGGTTCCGTGAGCCAAGCCAGCACATTGCCACTGGTAAGTCATTAGCCTCAGTAACATTGTATTCAGGTAGTTGTCCCATATGTCCATACTGACCTACACCATGTAATTTCTGTCAATGTAACTAACCTTTGTCCTCTGTCTCATCTTTTAGCATGCCCGCTGCCTGCCTCCTCCAATAGCCCTATCCCCTAATCCTGAGGTTGGATGTGATATACCTCACTCTGCTAACATGGCCCATGACACAAAGGACACATACTTGGTGATACAGTCTGGCTCTGATGATGACAACCATGTGGATCAGGCTGTAGCCCCTAATATGGAGGATAACGTTTCCAGCCATTCTGTTGATGGTGTGTGGACATCAGATGTTGGCCAGGATGATGTCTGTGTACCACTGTCCCATGACAAGTATGTTGTTGGTGTTGACCCTTCCCCACTCCAGAGTGATAGCGTGATATTGCCTGGGGCAGTACATGTGGACATATTGCTGGTATGCATGGGTGCATATTAGTAGATGCCTGCCTACTCCCTTCTACAGGCAAATGAATGTTCCCAACATTGTCACGGATGTGGCATTCATGTACTTGCACATTGCATACCAGCTGTGTGTGTTGCATAAAGGTCAGGCGTCCATGTACAATGATGTTATGGTAGCATTGGCTGCACAGCATGACAGTATGTTATCTGTGGCATGCTGTTGTGAAAGCCTGGTTATGGCACTGCTACAACAGTACTGTGTTACAGACTGGGTGGTACGTACCCTGACAGTTCTTAGCCAATTACCACACGAGAAAGGCATTTCCACTCTCAGTGGACCCACACTTGCCCATAAGACATTGTTGTCTGTGCTACAATGGGCTGTTGGCCAATCCACTGTGAGCCTAGCAGTCATGACCAGACAGTCAACTCACAGTCATGCTCCTTCCTACAATGTGTCTCCACATGCTGGTGTCACCACATCAATCTCTTCAGATGAGCAACATGAGCCAAGTGTTTCTGGACATGGCAGGGTCAGCCAGGAACATGAAGTCAGCTGCCAGCATGGGTGTCATAGACTGCAATAGAGTAACAATGACAGCTGATCTGATGTGTGTCCTACAATGTCATTCTGACCCCATGGTGATAATGAACATTGTGCAAACCACTGACAATGTCATCTGTATGTGGTTGTTTTGAGGTCTGATGTCACAGGATTCTGTTATTTTTTACTGACCTAGGTGACTACATTTGCTTGTTGATAATAATTTCTTTTTAACACTGATATATGTTAATAGTGATATTGATTACAGTAATGCAATGTGTGATGACTTGCTTTTATATTTGCATGCAGTAATAGTGAACTGATAGGGCTGGGGTTTACATTACAATTCCCTTGTTGTTTGCTATTTACACATGCACCACTATGACTCTGTATGCCTACCCGTGTCACTTGTGGCCTGATCTGATGGTTCCTCTCATCATTGTTTTGTATATCTTCGTACTACTGTATGTCACAATTATGTTACGCATGATGCTTAATGTGTACATCTAGTGAGTCATTTCCATTGGATGCTATCTGTGCTGCTGTTGTGGGGCAGCAGAAAAAAACATTACTATTTATTCTGTGTACCTCTGTATGTGTGGCTTGTCATGACTCAAAGATGTGTGTGTCAGATGCTTTCATGTTGCCAGAGGTAGGATTTGTAGTCACATCTTCCATCACCTATGCCTGCTTCATCGCCTTCCATGTCCTCCTGATCCTCTTGTGACAACTGTGACATGTCATATTCAGACATCTAGGATTCTTGGTGTAGTCACCTATACCTGTGTCAAGCAATCCACCATATGTGGTTGTTAACATGTTGTGAACCATGGCACACACAGTAATCATCTTTATTGCCTTTTCAAGTGTGTATTGCAGTGCACTCCCATATGTGTCCAGACATCTGAAGATGGCTTTTAGCATGCAAAACACATACTTAGTTGTGTTTATTGTTGCAAGGTATGCTCTTTTGCAGGCCTCCTCTGCAGGGTTGGATGGTGCTTTGTATAGCACCATTCACCTGTTGGGGGGGGATTGAAGCATGAGTTGCCATCATGCATATTAACAGGGGTGTATTCTGCTTATATTCTAGCTGTGTTCCTGTACATAATCAGAAGTAGTCCCTTTGGTATTTCACCATGTTGAAAAGCAACCCTCAGACCACTCTCCTTCCATATAGCAGCAATGTGGAAACTACTGGGTGGTCACCATGATATTTATTATGCTGCCATCTGCTGAGCACACCACATGACATTTCAGTGATGGACAACACTTTCTGTTTATGTACCTTTCTGCTTCACTTCCACTGAGATTTTAATATGGACATGGGTGCAGTCTATTGCACAGAGGACACTGGGGAAGTTGGAGATTCTATATACTTGGTGCATGACATTTCAACACTCCATGTTTGTAGATGGTAAGTGGATATATATTCACCTACTCTGTTGCACATTGCTGCCAGAAATTGTGAGAAGATGTGACTGTCAGGTGTCTGAGACACTTCTACAGCATATCCCATATGATGTTGGAATGTACCAGATACCAATATACTTAAGCTTAGACAGACTTTGGTTTTGACAGGTATAATAGGGTTTTATTGCAATAAACTGACATGTAGGATGCACATGGTACACACAGCCTGCACCAGCTGTTTGTCTTAGCTGTACCAGTCAATTACTTCCTGCTCTGACAGTTGGCTTAGTTGTACTGTGGCTTTTTTTTTTTTTTTTTTATGTAGTGCTGTATCTCTCTAAATGGCTTACAGTACCACAGCATGTTGTATTTCATTCATTGGCAGTTGCATTCTGTTTTAATATTATGGATTCTACAGAAATTCAATGGAGATAGGTTCCTTTCATTAGGTCACCATATTGCATTCATCAAGGGTTTTGGAAACATTGTTGGTGAAGCACTTTGTAGCATTTAAGTTGTGTTGGGTGCTCATGTGGTGTTTTGGAATATGGTCAGCATGTATGGAGTCCATAATTATCTTAACACTGAATAGATAATTACTCATACCTATTCAAGTACTGTATGTCTTCTGTTATCACATCTGCAGCTGGTGTTCTGAAGTCTTCCTTTGGCATGCTGCACTATCAGCAACTTTATTTTGGAATCCAACCCATAGTTTCCATGAAATATGAATCAGTTAGTGTTTTTTCTTCTTCTTTGGCTGATCTTATTCCATTTCCAAGGCCATGATTCTTTATATTCCAAGTCATCTCCTATGCTTCCTTCACATTTCGTTTTCCTTCATCTTTTTATCTAATATTAATATTATCAGTAGTTAAGTAGTCCATTCATCCAAACTATTTCGGTTTGAAAAAAGGCAACTACCTTTGTCATATAATTGGAAGTGCTAAAGCCATCTTCCTGCTGTAAAGACATTATTTCACACAATTCTAGATTTATTTTTACCTTCAATTTCCTTATGATTTTTGTATATTTATTATTCTGTTATGATCCATTATGTCAGATACATGCCTTGTTATATATAAAATTGTAGAGGAGCTAATGTTTTCTCACTGCACTAATTCTGCCAGTTATTGTCCACAGGACTTGTGATTCATAGGTTCATAGGTAAGCATACAGCCATTATAAACCTAGCCAGTTTCTCTTTTGTGCTTGAAATAACCTATCCCATTTGATTATTAATTGGCCTTACCCATCCCAGTAATTATATATATTACACCTAATGAGAATAATTGGGTTCATACCATAGACAATTTGAGGGGATCCATGCATGGGATAAAGCATTTAGCAGTAGCCTCTGTCCATTGTTAGTACAAGCGGAAGTCCTAGGGTAAACTTTCTGTTTCTCAACCATAGGTCTAAGTTGCACTTGAAAATAGACAGGGATGAACTTTGTTTTATGTGGATGGGGAGCCCATTCCACAGTATCTGTGTTCTCTGTGAGATATACATGTCCCTCCAAAATGTTACATTGATTTTGCAGAAGAGGTTTAGATCCCTGACCCTAGCATTTCTGATTCCATTTGAATTGCTGATGTGCAGTAAATCCACCAGTAATGGGTTTGAAGATGCTTTGTATGCCAGACAGAAGTAACCTCTTAGTAGTCTTACTTGTGTGATATTTTATATGACTGCTGGGACCAGCATTATTCTAATTGCAATAATTCATCCTGTTATCATATTGATATTGAATTCTGTTCAGAGATTATGATCTTAGCTTTATCCTCTGTTGCCTGCATATATTTCAATGAAGTATTTTAAAGTTTTTCCTATAAGTAAACCTAAATATATTGGTTCCACAGCTCTTTTATTATTTCAAAGTCACTGAATTATTCCCTGTCTGAAAATCATTCATTATAAACTATGCATGCCTATTTCCAAAAATCATTCAATACATTTGTCAAATTCCCTGTTCTAGTTCAGTTATTGTAATGATCTAGAAATGGTCTAAACCACACATTCCCCTTTATCTACATAATAAACTTTAAAACATGTTTTCTAATTTTATTCATTAGCTTCTCTAACATGTTTTCTAAATTTATTCATTAGCTTCTCTAACATGTTTTCTAATTTTATTCATTAGCTTCTCTATCATAAGTGTGAACAAAGCAGGGGATAATGCGCAGTCTTCTTTTGTACCTCTTTCAAGTCTCATCTCCTCGGTATCATATTTATTTCCATTAATCATTCAATAAATTTGTCAATTTCCCTATTCTATTTCAGTTATTATAATGATCTGCAAATGGTCTAAACCACAATCTAAGTTACATTCCTGACAGAAAATTAAAAAAAATGAGACCCTAAACTTCTTAATCTTAACCAGTAACTTCTACTGCAGTCTCTGGGAGTTTACAATGGATTAGTTTGTTTAAATTTTATAATTTTTCTGTCAAAATTCAATCAGAAAGGGCTCAGATTTCTTTACAGAGTGCGTTACCAAAAGAACACTTCACAGGACCAGACAATGAAGAGGGAACTACAAACTTTATTATCTACCATGAAGAATTTATCTTTGAAGTTTGGCAAAATGGACAAAAAACTTGACTCTTTTTTAAAGAAAGATGCACAAAACAAATGGAGCAGTTACAAGAATTAATAATGCAACATAAGACTCAGATTGTTGATATAGAATAAACAAATTACAGGGAAGGCAGACTCATAGAACAAGAACATCAGCTTGAGTCTCTCTCAAAACAAAATACTTTTCTAACAAACAAATTAAATGAACTAGAAAATAGGTCAAGGAGAAAGAACTTGTGCATTTATGGACTACTGGAAAAGACTGAAGGAGACAATATGGTACATTTTCTCACATCCTGGCTTCCAAATGTCTTGAATTTACTTAAGTCTTTTTTTTTTATGGAATTGAGAGAGCCCATAGGTCAATGGCAGTTCCTTCATCTTTCAGCAAAGCAAATAAAAGTCCAAGATCAATAATAGTAAGATTTATATCTTCTCAGGACAAGGAACTGATGCTAAAAACTGTGGTCAAACTCTCCTGTCAAATACGAAGATAATATAACAAGATTTGACAATGATTACTCATCGCTTAAACTCTAAAGGAAAGGAATGCTTACCTTTAATAAAAGAATTGAAGAGACAATTGAAGGCTCATTTACTGTTTCCTGTGAGACTTAAAATCTTTTTCTTGGGGGGAGCAAAGTCTTTTGACACCTTGGATGCAGCTGTGTCTTAACATCTAACAAAACTTTAAATCAAACAGAATAAATTGATTTGACTGGTTTTACCCTAAAACTCCATGCACAGAGGAATGGATGGAAAAAATGACAAAAAGAAGAGACTAAATAACAAGTACCTTTTAAATAATTAGTTTACATATTTTTCCTTTATACCACACTAATTATTTAAAGGGAACCACACTTTATTCAGATGACTAATCTAGGAAGTTCCCTAAAATGTACAACAAAAATAATGTATTTTAACTAAAAGACTACAATCCCAAAAGGAAAAAAGGTAAAAAAATTGTATTCTTGTTTATTAACTTTCTAGACTGCTAACTTAACAGCTTGGTAATGCTTGAACAAATCTACATAAAACTAATATCTCTCAAATTATAGTAAATAATAGCGTAATACATGAAACTAAACAATGTTTTAACTGTTTATACCTTTTGTTAGAGTGTTTTAGTGTCATAGACTCAGACAAGTTACTTTTAAAAAAGAAAGGGGAAAAAGAAGCTTAAAGAAAATGAAAACTTTTAAGTACATCATATTGCATGTTTTTCTGTGAATTGTGGACACAGATAGTTATTTACAGCTTAAAAAGGCACCTAAGTGAACATTTAATATGTTTATTTGAGCATACAGTTTAAATATAGATTTCTTAATAACTTCTAAACTTTAAGAAACAGAAGATGTATGCCTGCTTTTAAATGTTTGTCCACAAATGTTTCATGGCTTAACTGATTTAATGATTAGTACATGCTTAAACAGGAAAATAAATGTATTTTCTTTCTTTTTCATATGGAATGAATAAGGCTTATTGCAGTTAAAATAAAACTTGTCTCCGGTAATTGTAAACTTGATTCTAACTAGAGAGACATGTTTGGTTTTTATAAACAGCCATTTCGAAGGAGGGAAAGCTCTCAAGCACTACTCGAGCACAGGGCATGTTTAGAAGTACTCAAATGACATACTCAGTTGTTTCTCAGCTTCCCACAGAGATTGCAAGCTGAAAAGCTTGTTTTCTTGTTCCAAAAATGAATTTTTTTCCCATTATTACCATGTTTAAAAGCTGAAAATCTCTTTGCAACAATATGAGTGCTTGGAAATGAAAATAAAAGGCTCAGGCATGATGTAAGCACTTTGGTTAAAGGTCAACAATGAGCTGTTTAAATTTCTCAGCTTCCTAAAGGGATATTAACATGATAACACACAAAACTGTACAATTTGAATGAGTAAAAGCAATGAGAGATTTATTAACAAGTAATTTAGTGAACTTATTAAAGAGACACAGTATATTTGATTTTAATGCAAACAGATAGGAAATTGTAATTAGATCATATATAATAAAGAGAGTGATGTGAAGCAGACTGTGCTACTACACAATATAATAACAGCAGGGTCACTGGGTTTAGTTAGAGTGATGGAACCTTGTTATGCAATTTTATAAAAATGAACTATTTTGCTGATTAGTTAGATTAAACTGAATGACAAATATTAATCCATTCTTATCAAAAGGAGTTTGACTAATTGACAACTGTTGTATATTATAAGCAAACACAAAAACTCATTGCAACTTGTATTATTTTACTATCAAATTGATATGCTTCATATATTAATCTGGCTATGTTAAATGTTTTTCTTGGATTTAAAATCAAATTTTATGAAAAATTTCTTACATGAACAGACTATAAGACATAGCAAGTTTCTTTCTTTTAGATAAAATGTTTTGATAATTGGGTCGATAAATGATTCTTAAAAGGGGTATTAGAGGGTATATTTTAATGACTGGTCTATTTAAAGTTGGGGTTTGTTTCCCCATAGGAGGTTTAATTTGTTTTATGTCTCAATTTTTAAGGTTTTATTGTTTATTTTTTATTGGGTGTCACTACTTTGCTACATCAAATGAAAATAAGTTTTTCTCTTTACTTAAATCTGTGTACTTATTAGTTAAAATATATACATATGGATATCAGTATGAGTGGTAATAATTTAACTATGAAATGTATTTCTGTTAATGTACATGGTCTGAATAATAATTGTAAAAGTGGAAGTCTCAAAAAATATTTAAAGATGTTTAATGCACAGATTATGTTTTGCGAGAAATACACCTTATACAAGAAGAAATACATTTATGTATTTATTTATTTATTTAGATTTCTTGACCGGGAGAGTCCGACTCGACACAGGTACATTTTCAGCAGAGGCCCAGGGAGAAAAGCTCCACATTAAGTATTACCTATATTATACAGTAAACACAGCATTTAAAATATGGACATTAGTCCAGCTGAGGACATAAGACAAGAATAAAACATAGATGTAAAATAGCTGTAGAATATAGTACAATTTTAAAATATGGTGACATATGCTAAACATGGTTACAAATGTAGTTGAGATTCATCAGTGAACAATACAATCTGTTTTTGAGGTACATAAATAAAATTAACACAAATAGCTATACCGTTTTAATAAGTTTGCACTATAAACAAAAGAAGAGAGTAGTAGCAGTCTTATGGAAAAACTCAATCTTAATGTCAAAAATTTTAAATACATATTATGACAAAACAGAGATGTTCTGTTTAGTAAAAATATCCATAAATGGGAAGATATATACTCTAATAAACATTTATTGGATACCTGGATTAGGTGTCAAAGTAGTCAAGCAGCATTTAGAAGACATTATACACCATGTTAAAGGAGAAATAATCATAGCAGGAGACTTTAATTGTATAATGAATGATGAGGATACCGGATGCTATAAACACACAAAAGAAAACAGCAATTTCTAAGGCGCTATTTGATTTTACTGAAACCTTTAATATCATAGACATTAATGAATATGCTGATCCTAATACATGATTCTTTACATATTACTCTCATCAACATGACACACATTCAAGAATAAATAGAGTGTACATATCAAAAGATCTAACTACAAAGTTGGATAATGTCAAAGTATTTGTATGCTCATTGTCTGACCATAATGCAATTACGTTTGATTTAGATTTCAATACCGAAAAAAGAATAACTGTAACTATAATTACTTCATATATAACAAACTTAAAGGATTTTAAGGAATTTTATGTTAAAGAGATACAAACATTTTTAGACATAAATCTTACTAAAGATGTGTCAGAGATATATATTTGGGACTGTTTGAAGTCATATTTGTATGGTAGAGAATTAACATGGTTTAAAACAAAAAAAGGCAATGGGACAAAGGCTTACTGGAATTCCAAGCAAGAATTGATACACCAAAGTTAGACATTCAAAAGGGAAAGGCAAATTTAATAATTGAATTAGATGACATGAATAAAAAATATTTAGAGACACTACATCATAAGACAATGATAAATTTAATGAAGATTAAACTATATTTTTTATTCAGTGAACCCCAGAAAGGAATAACAAAACTAAAAAGATCACAAAAGCTAATCAAATAAAGGAAATATACATTCCAGATACCAGAAAGAAAGTATCAGACCTACAAGGGATACTTGAAGCATTTAAATTATACTTTCGTAAAGTTAATACTCAAAAGGAAATAATAGAGCCTCAAAACATATTAAAGTCTTTCTTTAGAAAACATATCAAAACTAACCTAACAGATGATCATATAAAATGAATAGAAGAACAAATAATTATGACTGAATTTAAATCACAAATTAAAAAAAAATTATAATAATAAAGCCAAACAAAGCACCTGGCATAGATAATATGCTTCCACAAATGCTCAAATTATTAAACAAAGAAGCTCTGGCATTACTATTAAAAGTGTTTACATTAGTGAAGGAAAGCAAAAATGCTCCTCTTTCCTGGAAATATACAATAATATCACCTATTTTGAAATCAGATAAAGATGCAAAGAAATGCTCATCTTGCAGATCTATATCTTTACTAAATGCTGATTATAAAATGTTTATGGCAATACATGCAGCTAGGATCAAACAATTACTTCCATTATTAATAGATGAAGATCTGACTGGTTTTATAAAACGCAGAAATACATATGATAGCATTAAAATAATTATATATTTAATTGATTACATTAATTGTACAAAACATAACATTAATATAGTCAGTTTAGACATAAATAATGATTTAATTCTGTCCACTGGAATTATCTATGGTGAGTTCTAGAAAAATATGGATTTTTCTCAAAAAATCACACTATTAATTAAATCACTTTATGGAAAATTCTTAGCAAGGTTGGATTATGCTTTTCTAAATCTTTAGAAATGACTAAAGGTACAAAACAGGGATGTCCCCCTTGTCTCCATTATTATTTGCTTTAGTAATCGAACCTTTTGTAAATTATATTAGAATGGATAAGAACATTAAGGGTATACAAATTGATAATTGTCTAGAAATGAAGGTTCAGTTGTTTGCAGATGATATTTGTTAACCTTAAAGCATGGTAACACCTCTGTAAAAACTCTATTAAATTTAATTGAGCACTTTCAGAAACTCTTGGGATGTAAATTTAATGAAAATAAGATACAGATATTACTTTTAAACTCTAATAAGTAAGCCATAGATAAGGATTTTTCTAAATATATAGCTGCTGACAATAAAATAAAATACTTGGGGATTACATTAGCAGGTGAACTAGATAAGACAATAACAATAAACTACTATACTATTCTAAATAACATTAAAACATTCATTCAAAATGGAATAATTGCTTTTTTTACAATGCAGGACAGGCATTATATAATTAAAATAATTATTTTTCCAAAAATATTATACTTCATACAAGCCTTTTCTATACCTCCTCCTAAATCTTACATAAAGCAATTTAATAAACTAATGATAAACTTCTTATGATATCCCAATAAACCCAGAATACCTCTGAATCATAATTTAAATGACTGTGAAGCAGGAGGGATCAGTCTTCGAGATATCAGTGATATATGCAGTGTCATCTAATATAAAAACAATATCATTATGGATGAATAATGCTTATTCTGCCAGATGGAAACACATACATGAAAAGATATGGCTAAAATGAAATTGTATATTACCATCACAATATACTGAGTTGGTATCAAATAATTTTCTTGGAATGATGAGAGAAGATTTTGCAGAAAACAAACAGAAGCACATAAGCTCTAATTTTATAAAAAGCATATTAAAAGGATATAAAACCCTTGTCAATAGGAATCTCAACATAAAAGCTTGGTCATTCTTAAAAAGCATGAACTGACTTATTGGCATTAGTTACTAGACTCTGCAAAAGTTTTAACAATGAACGAAATAAGAAAAAAATTTGATTTACGTAATGATATACAGCTAAACATATAGGATATAAGACAGTACATCTTAACTGGGAAAACTACTCATGTACCAACTCTTTTGCTTAACGTTTTCTGGAATTCATAAATTCCAATGCCTTGGATTAACGTATTCACACCCCCACCAGGGCAGCAATATTCTAGAGCTGGTCATTATCAACATGGCGACCAGTGTTCCACACCAGAGGTCAATTCCTCATTGGTTAGATCCGACCACAAGCTAATCACCCTAGACATCCACATCCCACCCCCACCCCCATTAGGGAAACCACCATAAAAAACTTCTCCAAAGCCAACTTCACACTTCTTAAGCCAGAAGTGGCAAACTTCTTGACACCCATGCAGACAGACAATAGAGGTACGACTGCCGAATCCTACACAAATGCACTTTATAAGCACTTACACATGTACATGGATCATGCTATCCCTAACAGAACCAAAATGCTATCCTCCAAAAAAGGAAGCCAGTCCTGGTGGTCCTCTGCCATAAACAAACTCTACAACAGAAGAAAGAAACTGTTGCAAAAATTAGTAAAATCCCATGACTGGAGGAGCTTCCTGGTCAGCCTCAGTAAGAAGCTGAGATCCCTCATAAAATCCTCATAAAATCCTCCAAAGCTAGTTACAAAAACAAAATTGCCACTGACTCTAAAGATAACCACAAAGCATTCTATAGCTATGTCAAGAATCTCAATGGCAACACTCAGATCTGTTCTAAGTTACAGCACAATGGCACTAAATATACAGAACCAACTGATATTGCCATCATCCTGGCAGATAGGTTCAGTGCTAACTTTATCCACCTCTTACCCCCTAGAAGGCCCATCTCTATATCGGAAGAGTGCAAAGTTCCTGTAATCATGGCTGCACAGGTAAAAAACACACTGACAATATCCCAGGCTGTGTTCTACATGAACTACAGAACGAACTGGCACCCCATCTAAGTACCATGTTTAATCATAGCCTCACCTCAGGCTTTGTGCCCACTGAATGGCACACCATGATGGTTATCCAACTCCACAAAAGGGGAGCCACGACGGACTCCTGGAACTACTGCCCCATTAGCCTGATGAGCCTGGTCTGCAAGGCCATGGAATGTATCATCACGGAACTCATAAACAAAGACATTGGTAATCTCCAAACTCTGGACCCTACCCAGTTCGGGTTTGTAAAAGGCAGATCATGTCTCCTAAACCTGATAGACTTCTTTGGAGCAGTCACCAAAGCCATAGATGAGGGTAAGGTGGTTCACACAGCCTATCTAGATCTCACCAAGGCTTTTGACACCATCCCCCACTCTAGAATTATAGGTAAACTCACTAAACTAGGTATAAATCCCTATGTCACAAAATGGGTTGCCAACTGGCTCATGGACAGAACCCACACTGTGAAAGTAGCAGACTCCAAATCTGATTTCAGACCAGTGCCAAGTGGAGTACCACAGGGTTCAGTCTTGGGTCCTCTCCTGTTTGGTATCTACTTCTCTGAAGTACAGGCTAACGCAGAATGTCTTTGGCTAACAAAGTTTGCAGATGACTGCAAACTAGGAGCCATAATCAAAACTCCTAGCGATGTGGACATCCTACAAAAGGGCCTCACTGAGACAGATGCCTGGTGTCAAAGCCATGGCCTGAAGCTCAATACCAAAAAGTGCATTGTCATCCCCTTTGGTAAAAACTCTGTACCCATAAACTACCACATAGGTGTTAGTGTACTTAACTCCAAAAGTGTGATAAGAGACCTTGGGACACAGGTGGACAGTAGTCTCTCCTTTGATAATCACATTGCCGCAGTGGTCAGGAAATCCTTCTACATGTCACACCTCATCACAAAAGGTTTCTCATCCAGAAAAAAGAGGTCATTGTTTCCCTCTACTCATCACTCATTAGACCCATTATAGAGTACAATGCCCCTTTTGGTATGTACCACACAAGACATCTACAACAACTGGAAAGGCCACAGAAATACCTCACAAAGAGGATTACTGGCCTCAAACTGATGCCCTACACAGAAAATCTCAAAAAACTCCAGCTTTACTTCGTCGCATATCACCTACTCAGAGGCGATCTCTGCCTAACATATAAAGCTATGTCAAACCCAGAGTTGTTGGACATGCTCCACTTCCCAATCCCTCCTAGCTACATGCTGTAGGGACCTAATTCTTGTTACCACAATAAACAGAACATGCTGGAGGGATAGATTCCTGTCCCAGAGACTTCCCATACTCTGGAACAGACTACCTATCTATGTCAAACAGAGCTCCTCATCAACACTCTTCAAGAAAAATCTTGATGATTGGATGGGAAATAGGAAATTCACCCCAGGGATCACTTCTGTGGCTCTTTTCGACAGGGGCACAGGAAAATAATTTTCTTGGGTGTTGAAAGCCAGGGTACCTTTTTGGCTAGGCTTATATAGGTCCTAGGGCCAATAGCCTAGTACCTACCTATGAATCTTAAACAGAATAGAGGCAACGCAATTAACAATCAGACAAAATATACCTACATTTATAGAACACTTGATAATTTCAACAACAAAAGCTTTTCATGGAGGTTACTTATCAAACATCCATAAAATAATTAAGAAAATGAAATAGTATCATACATAGAATATTTGGGACTACTATAAAACAATAAATAATCAAATGCCAAATGACAATGACAAGAAATTAATACTTCTCTCCACAAAACAAGCATATTTTCATTGCAATGGAAACTGATCACATGGAAACTTATGTATAGGTCCTGTATAATACCAGACAAAATGGAAATAATGTTTAAACAAAATATTGGATGTTGGAGACGTAAAAGGAACTTGAGAGCAGATTGGAGGCATGTGTTTTATGATTGTCATTTACTTAAACCATTTTTGGATAAAGTTATTTTTTTCTTGCGAATAGTTTTTAATGATACTTTCCATTTGTCTAAATCTTTGATTTTGTTTAATGCTCCTATACCCCAATGTGATGGTAGAACAAAGTTTTCACTTTTATGGGCACTACTGGCTATAGCACGCAAAATCATTACTACAAATTAGAAATGTGAGACTTCACCCACATTTAAGGAATACAGAAACATTGTACTGAATGTATCATAAATGGAAATGAGAACTATTAGAATGACAAACATAACAAGTCCAATGTCAAGTTACAACTTGACAACATAAAGTTGTGACTTGATGTTGAAGTTGTCATGTTTGTTATCTGAGATCGTTTTGTGTGTTCCAGTTACCATGGTACCAGCCTTTTTAGCAACTATTAGAATGAGAACAGAAAGAACCAGATCTTATTACAACTCATGGAAGAAAGTGAACAAAATAATATAGAAATAAAATTCATAAAAACATATAAAAATAATGCAGCAGTTCTTCAAGTAACTTTTTAACACCCATTTACAGAAACCATCTGGAAAACATATGGGCCTTTTGCTTTACCTACGCATTTAACTTTGTTTTGACTGGCCTGCCTATCTCCATTCTGGATGGGAGATGCAATTTCAAATGCTTACCAGGAACCTAAGTGGACAGTTTCTCCAACACCAACATTATTGATTGGTCATAAATGGTCTAGGTCATACTCAAGAATTTATATCTCAATGCCACCAAGCTAACAGATAAAGTTTAATTGTGCTGATCTATATTGCAGCAAGAGTCCTTAAATATATTTATACAACTTATAGTTTGTAAATTTGTAGTTTTATTATAGTATTACAAATTTTTTCAAGATATCCAGGTTTTTGATTGTGAATATTTCTGATTTTATACATAATGAGAAAACCCTTTGCATAACAGCTTAATATACTGGATATCGCTAGAAAGAAGACTATGAGATTTAGGAGACTTAGCATTTCAGATTCCATTTTTTTCTAACAAAGAAGGTTTACCCTTAGAGATGGAGAGGTGTCAGAAACTGAACACTTATTTCTGATTTCTTTGAAGTGACTCAGTATGATGACATATTAGAAGAAAGTTACTTCATAGAATCACTTTTGCTAAAATATGGACTGCGTCAGTTTAAACATTTAAGAAATTTTGGGATGTTAGACTTTCCAGGTGACTGGTCATATGGGTGACAAACGTAGGTACAGAAGGACCTTGATGTAACTATGTATAATTGAGTTTGTTTGTGTCTTTCGGCTTTTCCCGGTTAGGGGTCGCCACAGTGGAACTCCGGTCTGCTAATGATTGGTAGGTGATTTTTACGTGCCGAGTTACCAGCCCTGATGCACAACCTTCAACGAAGGTATGCCCATTCACACATGTCTCCACGCAGAAGGCGCTGTAGCTGAGAATCGAACCGGACAGCGTCTTTACTGTGAGACGACAACGCTACCGCAACACCACCACCGCGGATCAACTATGTATAATTGAGAGCCGTACAGAAATAGTGGGTCCTCAAATTCCTTGTAGTGTTTTTGCAAACTGCTTAACTGACAGTCTTCTGATTGACTGATACTCAGCCAGTTTACCAGATCAGTATTCCATGTATAAGAAGAACACATCACATCATCAAATCTCCTAGAACCATCTTATTTTCAAAAGACTAAACAAACATATGAAAATGTTATCTAAATATGATTGGCTCAAATGCTTTTTTAAAAGCCCAAGTCATTCATACGTTCTCTTCACACACACACACACACACACACAACTACATGAACTAATTGCAGCTTTATTATCTATTTGACACCTATCCTAAACTCTTTCAAACTCTGATGAAGATCTGCACAATGATATAACATTATACTGTAGGACCCAGTTATCATGTAAATATTATTTTCTAATATTAATCTCAGGCATTCAAGCTTCAGGTTTCAGTCTATGCAGCATTTCTTACTCCTTATTATATGCACCCATTCAATGCTTTTCCTATATGTCTTTAACTGTATCTGCATTGCTATTCACTCTTTTTTTAATTGATTCTTTTTTAAATGTTTCAGTCTTGTAAAAGCTTATAGGCCTAAGACCTATAGTCATCAATAATTGGACACACAAGCTTATTGACAGCTTAAAAACAGTAATTACTCCTGAATAAAAGGAAGGCAAACCTTTGATGTAATACTGTACCCCTTGCAGTACAGATTATTGAAATCCAGTACAATGGAATCCAAAAAGACAGAGGACCCGATTCATGAATGTCTACACATTATACTGCTATCAAGATTGGGATGCACACATGATAGGGTGCTAATTGGCATTCATTAAGTAGATCTGCACTTTACACCTACCCTCAAAACAAGGGTACATGGAAAAATATGTTAATGAAGGCATAAGAAGCTGAAATACATGTTAATTCAGCAATCCAACATTGTGAAGCTATTCAGGAACGTGTAAAGTGACTGTGTGCAGTGTAAAGTGAGTGTGTGCTCCATTTTGTCCTGAAATCCAGCACTCTTTAAACTACAGCCACAGAGGTACTTAGAAAAAATGCTAGGGGATGCTGATGTCGTTATTAGCCTCTGTGTGCAGCAGGCTTAATTCAAGTTGCTGTTGCAGCTGCTGATTCCAGACCTTGGCGAAGAAGGCGAAGGATGATCAGATCCCATTTGACTTATCATGGACTGCATGATAAAGAAATTATAGAACAATGTAGGGTGGATAGTGATACACTAGAAGAAATATACAAATTTTGCCACCTTCTCCTCCAGTTCCATGGAAATTGTGGAGAACCCATTGCAGTGGAAACAAAGGTATGTGCAGCATTGCACATTATAGCGACAGGTACTTTCCAGAGACTCACAGGGATATATTTAAGGTGTCACAGGCTTCAGTTTCAAGAATTTTACGTCACTATTTTAAATGTAGTGATATCAATATGCAAGGAGTTATGTCTGTTTTCCAAATACCTGTGGAAACAGCAACAACCCTATACCATAACTCACTTCCCTGAGGTTGTTGGACAATAAATTACACACATATAGAAATAAAAGCCACACCCCATCACCCCATGAACAGGAAAGAAGGTACATCCACAGCAAAGTATGCCACTTTATCAACTTGAGTCAAGTTGTCTGTAATGATCAAGGGATTATGTACAATGTGTGTGTAGGTAACCCTGGTAGTTTCCATTAATCATACATACAGCGCACCTCTGACTTGTACACAAGGTTTGCTTGGGATGACTTTTCACAAGGGCATCTAGTGGAGGATGCAGGTTATGCACTGGAACCTTTGCTCATGACACCCATGACAAACCCACCCATCCTAAATGAGCAAGGTTACAATGATGCCCAGCTTGCTATAATCAAGACTCTAGTGTCTAGACACATTAGGGGGTGCCCTGCATTATGACTCAGCCATATCTGCCAAAATACTCATAGTGTCATGTTGCACAATATAATTCTCAGGAAACAGCTTCAACAAAGACAAAAAAGATCCAAGACCACAGCTTCCAGGACCACAGGCAGTACCAGCCGATACAGATGATGAGTCTGTGGAAGAATCAACAGCTGCAGATGGTGTTGGCAGATGTTGGCATGCTCAGTAGGCCATGGCTGTGGCCAAGAGACAAAGAGTAGCACACACAATTACCACCTAAGTGAAAAACTAAGATGCTAAGCACATACAAATATTAAAACTGATGCCTTCTAAAGTCCTTAACTTTTACTTAACCATGTAATGGCTGTTTTCTCTCAGCATCAGACAGAGTCATCCTCAAAGGGCACATCTCATCGCTGCAAGTATTAAAAAATTAAGTGTGGATCCTTTGGAAAAAAGATAAATAGAAAAGACTTCTATCATATGCCAATGTTTATCTCACTAAGATAAAATATGGCTCAGTTGTACAGTAATGTCAGTTTTAACTCACGACTGATTTATATACATATATGATGTTGCCCACCACTATGCATAATGCATTTCAGTTGACCAATGAACATAAACCAAACACTGAGCTTGTCAATGTTAGCATAATTTGCACCAGTATAGCAGCAAGTGATTATTATATATCTACTATGGCTGTATTATTAAGAATAATACAACAAATGCAATGAGAGTCAATAAATATTAATTAAACATTTTTGCAATCCATTCAATAAAAGGAAGTTTCTGACTAAGCAAGCATTAGCTGTTCATTCTCTGCATCAGACTGGTAGAATGTCCCAACCCAAATTCACAAAGAAATGTGCAAAGGGCAGGGAACTACCATCATCACTTGCACAGGGTGGGAAGACGTGGGGGCAGTTACAGAAGGGCAAGCCTAACAGCATAGAAGTGAGTAAGTTTGAGTAAGATACCAGATTTTCAGCAAGTATACAATTTTCAAGGCCAGTAACAGCAGATTGCTATCATGCAGTACTAATTGTTTATATAAAATGTGTGTATTACCTAAGGTGGTATAGGCAAGATGAACTTTAATGTGTGTGGATTTATATGAACACCATCAAGGCACCTGTGCTAGCATTACAACCTTGTACTAGGACAGGTTTGAGTCTTGCATGGTAGAGTAGTCAGTTTACCGTACTCACCACTGACTATGAGAACTACCTCTACTAGGACTTGGAATGCTAGTTCCATGGCCCTGGATAGAAGTTGCGGGTGCTGCCTGAATGTGAACAATGCCCATTTGGTGAGCTGTCATCATGACAGCATCCAGGACTATGAAGTCTGGGTGTGGACACCTCAAGCATTGATGGAGCAGTGAAAGTAGTGCCTCAATAGGACCAGGATCTTGCACAACCATGTTGGTTAACACCTGGTGATGTAGTGGCTCTCAGGTTTAATAGATGCTGACCCTCATCCACTACACATTCCACTGCAGACACTACCTGATCCATTGTGTCATTCATCGTGTTCAAAGAGTCACTCACATGATTCAGGTAGTCTTGCATATCAGAATGCACAACATGCAGTACTCAGACTGATGGAATGTGTTGTGCCTCTGTGATGACCCATACATTATGTGGCAACAGCAGTAGAAGGGTGGACAGCAGGCCTTCTGTGAGCACCTCTACTAACACTCTTGTGTAGTACTTCAACCTTACAATAGTTATGGAGAGACTCAGCCAGCTCTTCAACTGGAGTAACCATGATACCCTGATCAGCTGTGTCACCCTCAACTTTTTCTATCTCTGATGGTTCCAGGTTATGGCTATGTGTATGCATATTGACTCTGTCCAAAATATGAGAAGGGAATGAGAGAGCCACAACCTCAGTGTCAGGCTGACCATCTGCACCCACAAACTGTGCATCTTCATCACCACCATCATCAGAGGTTACTGATACTCTGACATCAGGCAGTAGGAGTTCCACAGTAAAAATGGCAGGATTACCCAAGATAACAAGCATTCAATACAACAAAATGAGAAATAGAACAATATCTGATCACATTATTGTAATGCAACACATAATATAAGCAATAGCATATGCAACCACAATTAATAAAAAGATGCTAATGTATACATAAATCTACTTTATTTACAGTAATTATAAGAAATAAAAGTGCCTACCATGTACATGTGGTCATGCAAAATGAGTATCAGACAGAAGAAATGGAGGTGAAAACCAGATGATAAGCATCACAACATTAATTTCACAGTAATCGGAAAACAAACCACTTTACATCTGCATAAGAAAAAATCTTATACAAAAGTCTGTTCTTCAGTTTCCCTCTCTCCCTTCTCTCTAACTCAGTCTCTTGCCTTCCCCACTCCTCCTGCTTGCTGTCTCTCTCTCTCTCTCTCTATATATATATATATATATATATACGTTAAGATATAAGATGTATATATTTATATCTGAATTTATCTGTATAAATATATTGTCCGATGAAATACAGGTGCCACTGGTATTTCTAAGCATTATTTTGAAGTTTTTGAAGATTCTTTACCTTTGTATTGTAAGAAAAAGTCTCCATGGGCTTTATTTTCCATTGCAACATTCTAAAGCCGTTTTTCCAGGAAGCTGAGTCACATCAGACATCCCGTGACCTTTGACCTTACATCACACATGTTAATTATCTCATTCAGTGATGTCAGAGCCAATTCCAGTGTATGGCAGCCAAGAAGTCCCAAAAAGAAGCAAGAACCATGTGAATGCATTAAGACATCCAATAGTTCGACCAGATTGCCATCCAGGAAGTAAACTGCAGTATTACAAGGCTGAAAATCGAGAGGCATCTATTCTTCTTGAAAAAGAACAATGCATGGCTCAAAAATCACACAGGTACTGCAAAACTTCCTTAATTCAATAACTTTAAGTATTTAAAGGCATTTATTGAAGAAGAATTTTTATGTAATTACTGGCAATCTAGATGATGCAAAGGAAGAAAGCAAGTTTTAAACAAGAACTGAATAAGAAAGCTAAGGTTAAAATGATCCCTCCAGAATAAGAAGGTGTATGAAGAAGATGCACTACAAGCTTGGATTTGGCTGTTATACTATTATAAATAAAAATTACTTTATGCTCATTGATCATTTTTTTTGTCTTTCATTGGACTAGTATTAGTCGGAATACTATAGAAGGTCAAGTAACATTTTGAGTACTAGATGCATTTTAATATGAAGCATATTATGGAGATATATCTTACGCTGATTTTCCATATGCCTCTATAGATGGAACATAAGAAGGGTACTTATAACATATACTCATAATATATCTGCATAATACAATATGTAGTAGCAGAGTCCGTTGTTCTACTAAAACAAGCTCTAATGTCTGAACTATATAGTACTCAACAGAAGGATTTGTGATAAAAGATTATATCTAGCCACATGGATACATCTATAAAGTTTTATATATATATATATATATATATATATATATATATATATATATATATATATTTTTTTTTTTAATTGAAATATGACATTACAAGCCACAACTTACCCCTACTGCCTAACTGGGTTAATAACCTCTATATTTGTTATCTTATTTAAGTTTTTGGCTGGGTGGTGGTTATCCTAGCAGTGTTGTAATGTTTTTTGGAATGCAAAATATTTACTGTAAGATAGTTAAAATTGTATATAAGGTTTATTTTTTCAATTCTAGAATGATGTATATGTTACTTGTTTACTGGAATAACCTTTCTCTTTCAGAGGATAGTGGTAAGTGGTCAGGCACCAAGGAAATTCTGAAAGAGAGTTATGTCACCTTCTCCTCTCATGCTATTATTTCTTAGCACACAGTAACCTTTGCTCAAAATGTTTTAACAAAGATCCCCCCATAACACACATAGTTAATTCAGGTACAGGAATATCTAAAATAACACTCACACAAGATGATTACCATAGCCTCATGGACTGTTAATGGCTTACAGGAAAGCTAGTTATGCACCTCATATACAAGTCAAAGACAGATATAAAATTTGTGTAGGAAACTCATATGAATATGGAACAATGGGACAAGGGAACAGATAAAAACACTAAATGGATTCAGAAAATAATAGCTAGGGACAGTACCTTATCAAGAGGAACAGCTAAAATAATTAGGAAATCTTTTAAAGGGAACATCATTAAACAAAGTTATGATACTAAAGGGAGATGGTGCTATTTCACGTTTGCTTCCAACATACAAAAAACCTGCATTACTTTGTAATGTTTATGGTCCTTGTAACTATCAGCATGATTTCTTAATAGAAATTTATAACTTATTAAATAAGCACCCAGATCATCTGATTATAATTGGTAGAGATTGGAATATAACAATTAATCCACTCAAAGATAGGTTGAATAAAAATTATACTCAATCTCCCCAAGCCCCAACATTTTTATCAGAACTAATTGAAGATTTCAACCTAACAGATCCCTTTGAACTTGACAACACAGACAGTTTAGGCACCAGATACACATATTTATCCCCATACCATAAATCCTGGTCTAGAATTGACATATTTCTAATTTCTCAAAGCTTTGCTCATTATGAAGTACAGTATAACTCAGAACCTATATCATTATCAGACCATTCAAAAATAAATCTAATTATACCACAAAATAAAACTGATTTTACTACCCACATTACATCAAACTGGACATTAAACTCAAACCTGTTGAAAATTAAAGAAGTGGAACAAGAGATTATAAATTCTCTTATGCACTTAAATGAAAACTTTGCAAGCAGTGATATCCCTTTGGATATTCAATGGGCAGCCTTTAAAGTTCCAGCAAGGGGTACCATCATCCAAAAAGCACCATGTTACAAAATCAAAGAAGGGAAAATATAAGTAAAATAGAAAGTAAGCTAAGACATTTTGAACTTGAACTACAAAGAAATTGCACTCCTGCTATTGAGAAACAAATAGCAAGTCTACAGAAACAGTTAAATGAGATTCTAACGCAACAATATACATTTACAGAACTTAGAATGCTACACAAATATGCAGAGTGGGCTCAACACCTTCCAAAATGTTAGCAAGACTTATCAACATAAGGAACACCACTTGTAAAATACAAGAAATACAATATAAAGACAATATTTATAAAAATAATAGGGGTTTTTGAAGAAATATTTCAAACCATTTACGGTCCCAAGATCATATTAATGACAACCTGTTCCATACCTTTGTGAATAACTTAGAATTCCCTCAGATTACTGAATCCCAATCTAATAATCTCAAAATCCCATTAACAGAAGAGGAAGTAAGTAAGGCTATTGATAAATTACAACTTGGGAAAGCTCCTGGTCCTGATGGGTATGTAGCAGAATTTTATAAACATTTTAAGCAACAAATAACACCAATACTTCTAAAATTATACAACTATATAACAAAAGTTGGGGTATCAGACTTTTATCTGAACAACTCCAAAACTGTACTTATCCCAAAACCAAATACAGATCCCACAAATAGGTTCATAGGTTCATGGCTAGGTACTAGGCTATCTGCCTGAGGGCATTTTTAAGCCTAGCCAGAGTGTGTTGGCTTTCACTGCCCCATTGATTAATTAACTGAGCCTTTGTCAAGCAGAGCCATTGAAGTGATTCCAGGGGTGTATTTTCTGTTACCCATCCACTTGTCAAGGATTCTCTTGAAGAGTGTTAGTGAGGGGCTCTGCCTAATGTAGTTAGGAATTTTGTTCCAAAGCATGGGGAGTCTCAGTGACAGGAATCTATCCCTCAAGCATGTTCTATTTATTGTTGTGGCAAGGTTTAGCTCACTAGAGCACGTGGCTTGTAGTGACTTGGATTTCTTTAGGTGGAGCATGTCCATCAATTCTGAGTTGGACATGGTTATGTAAGTCAGGCAGAGATCACCTCTGAGTAAGCGATATGCCACTGAGTACAGCTGGAGTTTTTTCAGTCAGGCTGCATAGGACATATGTTTGAGGCCAGTAATCCTCTTGGTGAGGTGCTTTTAAAGTGTCTTGTGAGGTACATCCCAAATAGGGCATTGTACTCTATGATGGGTCTGATGAGTGACGAGTTGAGGGGCACTATAACCTCTTTATTTCTAGATGCAAACCCCTTAGTAATTAGATGGGGCACATAGAAGGATTTCCTAACTACTTTGGCAATATGATTGTCAAAGGAGAGATTACTATCTACCTGGGTCCCCAGATCTCTTATTACCTCTTCTGTATTAAGGGGGCTGCCGCCTATGTGGTAATTCATGGGTGTTTTGTTTTTCCCAAACGGGATGACTATGCATTTTTTGGCATTTAGCTTAAGGCCATGACTTTGACACCAGGTGTCTGTCTCAGTAAGGCCTTATTGAAGGATGTCCATGTCAGCCGGAGAGTCAATTATGGCTCCCAGTTTGCAGTCATCGGCAAACTTGGTTAGCCATAGTCCTCCTGTGTTTGCCTGTACTTCTGAGAAATATATGCTGAACAGTAGAGGTCCCAGAACCGAGCCTTGTGGGACACCACTTGTGACTGGTTTAGAGTCGGACCTGGAGCCCACTATTCTTACCATGTGAGTTCTGTCTGTAAGCCAGTTGGAAACCCATCTTGTGACATAGGAGTTTATGTTCAGGCTGGTGAGTTTTTCTATAATACCTGAGTGAGGAATGGTGTCGAACACCTTGGCGAGATCAAGGTAGGCTGTGTGAACCACCTTTCCCTCATCTATGGCCTTGGTGACTGTCTTGAAGAAGTCAACTAGGTTTAGTAGGCATGATCTGCTGTTAACAAAGCCAAACTGGGTTGGGTCAAGTGTTTGGACATTCCCAATGTCTTTGTTAATGAGTTCCATGATGATGCAATCCATAGCCTTGCAGATCAGGCTATTCAGGCTTATGGGGTGATAGTTACCAGGGTCAGTTGTGGCCCCTTCTTTGTGGAGCGGAATAACCATTGTTGTGCGCCATTCTATGGACACATAGCCTGTGGAGAGGCTGAGGTTGAACAGCATGTTTAGGTGGGGGGTTAGTTTGTTCTGTATTTCGTGCAAGACGCAGCCTGGGACACCATCTGGCCCCATTGATGCTGTGCTTTTGGCTTTTGAAAGGGCTGTTTTCACCTGTGCTTCTGTGATTTCTGGGACACTGCACTTTTCCGGTATTGTTGTGGGCCCTTTTGAAGGTGAGAGGGAGGTGAAGTTTGCACTGAATCTATCTGCCAGGATGTTGGCAATATCAGTAGGTTCAGTATAGTTTGTGCTATTTTGCACTAGCTCAGAGCATATCTGCGAGTTGCCACTTAGATTCTTGACATAGCTAAAGAAGGCTTTGTGGTTATCTTTCCAATCCTTGGCTATTTTTCTTTTGAAGTTAGCCTTGCACGATTTTATTTGGGACCTTAGTTTCTTACTGATACTGATCAGAGATGTCTTTCCTTCTTGGGATTTGCTTTTTTTCTGAACTAGTTTCCTCCTTCTGTTGTATAACCTGTTTATGGCAGGGGTCCACCAGACTGGTTTCCTTCTCTTAGGGGAGTGAGTCTTGGTCTTGCTAGGGATGGCACAATCCATGCATCCTTGTAGCTGCTCATAGAGTGCAATTGTAAAGGATTCTGCATCTTGGGCAGTGTTGGGGCTGTGAAACTTACCACCTCTGCCTTAAGTAAGGTGAAGTTTGCTTTATAAAAGTTTTTCACTGTGGTTTCCTTGGTTGAGGGTGGTGGTGGGGAGTGGACATCCAGGGTGATTAGTTTATGGTCTGATCTAACCAGTGATGGGTTGACCTCCGGTACAGAACACCTGTCGCCCATGTTGGTGATGACCAGGTCCAGTATGTTGTGGCCTCTGGTAGGTGAGTTTACCAACTGATCTAGGGCATTTGAGTTGATAAATTCCAGGAAGCGCTGAGCCTGGGAGTTTGTACTCGAGTAGTTTTCCCTGTTAATGGTAGGGTAATTGAAATTGCCCAATATCAGGGTTTTCGGTAGGACCTTCATGTTTTCCAGTGTCTCCAGAAAGGCGGAGTTGTGGTCGTGAGCCATGGAGGGTGATTTGTAGCAGGCCACAATTTGCTGTTAGTTGCACATGGATGATCTCAGAGGTATCATGTTGTGCCACTAACCAGGAGGTGTGAGTATCCTTGATGAATATGGATACACCCCCTCCTTTTGTGTTTTGGTCCGTGTTCTGTGGCCAAAATGTGTGGTATGAGTTGTAGCCCAGTAGTGCTGGAGTGCTCTCTGGAGCCTTGAACCAGGTTTCAGTTACTGTGCAGATGTCGATGTTCTCCATACTTAAGAGTGCTTCGAGCACATGCATTTTGAGATTTAACCTCCTGGCGTTGAGTAGCATAACCCTCATTTTTTTACTTGTGCTGTTTACGGTGGTGGATTTGAATTTTGAGCCTTGCCTAAAAAAGGCACTATGGGGGCAGCAAGAGCCTTGGCCAGTATTCGAAAGCCAAGGGGTAACAAGTGCAAGCCGTCTCTTGTGAAGCAATGCGGCTTGTCGAGCATGTCATCCTAGGCTGACAGACACAGGTTCCTCTTTGAATGACACCAGAAGCTTAGCCAATTGTTGAAATTAATTATTTTTTCTTTATACTGAGGTATCATTCTTGGTGAGGGCACGGTGCTATTCAAGGTCAGGGCATACCCACCTGGGCTACATGATCAGAGAGCTCTTCCATATCTCTTTTCATGTAGTCCAGGGAGGTACATTTCAGGTCATTCACACCAACATGAACAATGACAGAGCCATATTTGTACTTGTTCTGGAGTGACCTGAGTGCTTGTGTTATGTGGTGGATTCTGGCTCCCGATAGGTAGCTAACAGTAACCTTCTCCTTGTCCAGCCTAGTGACTGAGGCGTCAGTGTGCCTGACTATTGAGTCACCTATTACTAGTGTATTAGGTATGTTATTTCGCCTTAAGGGCTGTGATTGTGCGACACATTGATTTTGTGTTTTATGTGTTGTCTGGTTTGTGATGGGAGGTGCAGGTTTTATGGGTGTCTGCTTTGGAGCTCTCTGATGCTTTTGCAGGTTTTTATTTAAAGCCTCCAAGTATGATTTTGTGTATTTATGTGTATTTTTTGCCAGTGCTGGTTTAGTATGTCTATGTGAGGCTGGAGGTGTGGTGCAAGTGTTAGCCTTCTCCTCATGACTGTCTGTTCCAGTCTTGGGTGGAGAGACCTTAGCCTCCAGTTTGGCTGTATAATTGCATCTCTCGCATATGTTAGTGTTTTGTGGTAGGAGGAGAGGGCTGTCTGTGTACATGAGGCAGTTGTAACATTGCCTCAGGATACCCAGATTCACCAGCTGGACTGGAGAGTACACCTGAAGTTGCCCTTTGGACATAACTGAATAGTAGAGTGAGCTGCTTAGTCGTTTGGTTGGTGAGGGGTGGATAAAGAGCCTTGCACTGCTGGGCAGTCAAGTGTCGGGGTATATTAGTGCTTGCTTTCACGTCTGAGCAAGTGCTGGACTGTAGGATGCTTTTTGAGGGCTTAGGTTGAGAGTTAGACTAGTTTCAAGTGAAAAACTGAAGAGGAGACTTAGTGGAGCCGGGAATAATTTAACCCTAGCTAACCAGTGCTGCCCGGTGCACAAAACTGTGCAAACGTGGTTTTTAAACTACTAGCTTCTGGGCTGGAACCACTCCTCCAGGAACAGATGGCTGCTCAAAGTTCCCCTCTCTCACAGGTGAACAGAGAATCTTCCCTCTATCCAAGTAAGGTATGGGCAACTCAGAAACTTGTAACACAGCCCTGAATTCAACACTAGCTTGAAAACTGGACTATACTAGCTTAGAAAGGTGGGAAACAAGAAATAATTTTTTTTGAAAAGATAAGGCAAAAACAGTAAAAAGTACACTTAAAACAGCTTTAAACGACTACAAGCGATCAGAAAAGGCTATGGCACTTTAGTGTGTAGCCTACAACAGTTAAATAATTTATTTAAACAAAAAACAACTTTTTAAAAGTGCAGGGAGTCAAATAAGTACAATATGTGAAAAAAAACAAGCTTTTAAATCACAATAAGTGCTGTAAAAATCAGTGTTTAGGCGGAAAACAGTTAAGTACAGCAAGAAAATACAGAGAATTGATACTCAATAACTCCAAAGTCTCTCTTTTAAGCTAGAAGGCTTGTATCAATTTAAGGCTTCCTAGTGCTTTCCAGTAGGTTAGTTACAGGAAGGATGGGAAACAAGCACAGATGTGGTCTTTTAAACCAGAAAGTTGAAAGAGATGGACAACTTCCCGAATGATCAATAAACTACAATTCCTGGGCCAAGAACCACTTCTCTTGTGGTAGACAGGCTACCTGGTACTTACCACTCCCACTGATAAGCTAGAAGGCTGCACTCCAACACAAAGTCTTGGGGGGCTCAGAAGCTTACAAACAGTCCTGGAAACAGCAAATCTGTACCTGGACTAGACTAGTTACGGTGAGGATCAAGCGCAAACACGGGCTTTAAAACCGGAAAGTTGAGAGAGATGGAAAAAACTGCCCAAACGGCCAGTAGCTACAATTTCTGGGCCAGGAATCACTCCTCTTGTGGTAGATAGGCTACCTAATGCTTACCACTCCCACTGATAAGCTAGAAGGATTCCCTCCAACACAGAAATTTTTCGAACAACTATAGACCTAAAGCTCTGATAAATTTGGATATCAAGATATTTTCAACAATTTCAGTACAAAGAATACAGAAAGTAGCCCCAGTCATAATAGCACCTGAACAGCTTGGCTTTATGAGTCAGAGACAACACATTAACCATCTATGCCCTAACCCACTTATGTGCCAAGGACAAATCCCTAAATACGCATTATCAGTTGATGCAACAAAAGCCTTTGACAGAGTCAATCAAAAATTCTTCCTCTTTGTACTTTATCAATTTGGACTCCAAAATGAATACATAAAAATGATTAAAACATTATATACTAAAGCAACTACAACTCTTTATATTAATAAGAAAACTTCTAACCCAATACAAATAGTAAATGGAACGAGACAGGGATGCCCACTCTCACCGAACCTGTTTAATTTTTATATAGAAGCATTACCACTGCAAATTACCCAGAGAACATACCATCATCTTATTTCTGTATCAAACACTCAAGTAAAATGCACAGCTTTTGCAGATGATCTCAATATTTACTTTCAATATCCCAATACTGATTTAAATAAAATCCTATCATCCATAGATAAGTTTTCCATTGTATCCAACTATGAAATTAATCCTAAGAAGTCAATCATTTATCCAGTTAACCCACTGTGACATAAGAAATTTTACTTTCCAGAGACCAATGTTAAAGTGCAATATACCTTGAAGTATTTAGGTATAAATTTTAGCCATACACAGTCATATATGTTCAATAATAATATAGGTAAAACATGGTCAAATATAGTTGGTAACATTAGTAAGTGGGAAAAGCTTAAACTATCTACCTTATCAAAAGCTTCAATTATAAAAATGAACATATTGCGTAAGATTTTATATCATCCGAATGCCATTTAATGTAAAGTCCAGTTACCTTCTTCAACAAGGTAAAAGTTCAACTGGCAAAGTTCATATGGTACCCAAAAAGTACAAGAATTAGCTATAGTAAGCTAATACCCACAAAAGAAAAGGAGGCCTAGGCCTTCCTGATTTTCAATTGTACTAAGAAATTATTAATGCAGATAGCAAATCATGATCCAACAGGAAATGAATGGTACCAATTATAGATTAAATTATTTCACATGGATATTATAACTTATAAAGTTAATCCAAAAACGATTCCTATCTTAAAACAAGAAACTCTTAAGACAATAAAAATTCACCCAGTCTTAATAAACAACTGTGAAATTTTCAAGAAGCTACTGATATCAACAAATTTAACAGACACAATTATGCTTTTACAACCAATAAATAATAACCCAGATATAAAACTAGCAAACACTATGGTAAATCTAGATAAATACCCTTTAATAAAAAAATTATACAGTATGGGATTTTTACCAATTAAAAAAACTTCCAATGGAAAATATCATGAAACTACTACTTAATGCTAGCAATAAATATAACCTAATAATTAAACAAATCTTATACCTAGTAAGTACTGTAACCAAAGATATCAATGTAGTTGAGCAAGATGTCACGTTAGCACAAGTTCTAAAATTGCTCTTAAGTAAAAAGAAAATGATATCAAATACATATAAATTAATAGCAAATATTAAATATCAAAGTACTATTCTTTTTTCAAAGTTTTGGGAAAGAAAAGATAACACCATAACAGACAATCAAAAGGAATTAGCTATTAGAAATACTACGAAACTGACACCATACAAAAAGTTAATATACATGATCTTCAACAATGCCTATCATACACCAGTCCACCTTAACAAATTCAACCAATCCAAGTCAACCTATTGCTCCTTCTGTCCTAACAAAGAGACAGATATCCTCCACATCTTTTGGAGCTACAAAACAGTTTATAAATTGTGGTGTTCACTTAGATTCCTTTTAGAGAAATCAGGGTATTCAAAATTCACATTGTCATGGGAAACAGCCATACTGCATATATTCAAATGCAATAATAATAATTTCTCTAAACACATTATAATAACACTATTGACCCTATTAAAAGCTTAGATAGCAAAAAAATGGATAGACAGGTCAAGACTAACCTGGTCAGAATACAAAAGCATGGCAAAAAACATATATTGGCCAAGAAGCTTTAAACAAAAAGTCAGAAGAACCAAACTTACTATCAAAGGTACTGCAAAGCATTAATTGATATTCTGTCATAAACAGTATGTTAAATACTAATTATATAAGGATAGTAATCATATCACTTTGTTGAGATTAATAACCACAATAATTAAGGTGACATATCTGTATATATGTATATAAGGTTTAGTAGTGTAGATTGTTATTATTATATAGGTTGATGTTATACCTCTAATATTGCTCGCAGCTGTAAAATAATGTATAAGAGAACTGCTATATTATAAAAGCTCTTGGATTACCTTATAATATAACCATATCCTCGTAATAACACAAATGGTAATTCTACTTAATTTGAATGTTAATGAGTAAAGTGGGCAATAACTATTATTACATGCTTATGGTATGCACTCTGTAACGCCAACTGTACCACATGTATATGTCTTATCTTTTTCTGCATATTTTGTGAACAAATATTTAATAAAAAGAAATTTGATTTAAAAAAAGACAGTCAAATCTGAGAGGACATCACAAAGACATGTTGTAACCATTTTTTTTGGCCCGCTGCCTGGGATTATGTAATGGGGACTGTCAGCGATGGTTCACTTCCCCAGCAAAAAATAAAAAAATGTAATTTGGTACTCCTTCACTAACACAAATGAGCATGGTGCTGGTGCAATGCTGACAGCAGTCTGGATAGTATTGACTGAAGAAAATGTACCTTTCAACTACCTGTCTCTGTGGCACAATGTAAAATTGCAATGAGCTTAGAGAAAGAAAACAGGTAATGCAGGATTTGAATACAGTTTACAGATAATTTTAATGAGTGGTTTGGAATACATATTGACATATATTTTTGTATATGAATGTGTTGTTAGAAATTCAAATATACTCAGTATTAATAACAAAATGTGATAACGTTATGCATGATGTGAAATGCGACATTTAAAAGCAGTAAAGTGGCATGTGGAAAATCGTATTATATATGATACATTACATAAACATATCTCCAAGTACTAATCCTGACAGTCAGAAATTTCCTATCAAATTATGTCAGTATTAATTGCATGTTCTGTGTCAAAAAAGAGCTAATGACAGATGCTGTATGCTTCCCTTTCCATTACTTGGCATTATATAAAGGCCTGATAAAATAAGCAGATGTGAAAAGGATGCATGTGTCAAATTAATGCTTTACATCCATTGCTAGATATAACCTTTGATTATTTTAATTCCAATTGTTTTTCAAATGTTTAGTTATTTTTTTTCATTGTGCATTTTCACACCACTTGGAAATGCACAATTGACAAAGGAAGGCATAAATGAACATTTCAATTTGGACTGCTTTCTGTAGTGCAAACAACCCTGGTGCTGGTGCATGACTATCAGCACACTGGTATGCTGTTCAGTGTGTTGGTGCACAGCTTATAGCACACTGGAAAGTACTGAGTGAAGAAAATGCACCTAGCAACTGCCTGTCTCTGTGGTACAACATGTAAGTGCAATGACTGCAGATAAAGAAGTCAGGTAATGCTGGGTTCAAATCCAGTGAGGAAGCAGAATGACATTTGTCGCAAATGTTTGAGTAGGAATGTAACACCAAACACAGGTAAGTAACATAAATATTTTTTTTTTCAAAAATATGAATGATGCTCACTATTTAAGTCCAATATAATGATATAATGTGATATTTAATTTAAAATGCCCTTGCATAGTTAGGATGTGCATAATACTTTTGTTATTACTATGAGTCATCACATATCATAACTTTGTGTTCTATGTATCTAACACACCCCAACATATATGACTCAGATTATGCAAATCCATGCATCTGAAATGTATTTACAACCAGAAATACTGCCATTTAAATGGCAATGCAGTACCATCATTATTTGATGTCACACATATACAGGCATTTTTAAGTATATCTCCATTCATGTTTTAAATAAGCTTATGTCAAATTAACAATTAAAAAATGAAGCTTTTCATTGGCACTGACAGTTAATAATTAAAGGTTAACATTTTAACCTTTTTCTTGTGGGTTTGACTCTAATGTGGTACTACTCAATTTTACTAGTGTGTAATCCCTAACAGCCTAATATGTCACATTTCATACCATTTCACCCACACCCAGCAATGATTATAACAAACACCATAAAGCATTTCAGTGTTTAGCATTGGAACTTGTAAAGTTTCATTTGATATTTCTTTACTTCTGGGTGTAACAGCTTCTTATTATTTACTTCCAAACACCACTGTATTATGTTTTCTATGACATACTAGATTTCTCTATTGAATAATACTTTATACTATGACAATTTTCTTTTTGTTCCTCCAATACATTTATGTAACTTCTGTAATTTTAATCACTATTTTTAAGCTACTTCAGATGTAAAATATGTTTAATTTTATTATGGTTTGTAAGTGTTGTATGTTCCATGGTGCTTGTTTTGTTTTGTACTCTGTGTTTGTTCTCTGGAGCTTTTCATCTGAGCCTCCACTGAAAATGGGCTAGCCTGGCCCAGTGGACTCTCCAGGTAAGCAAATGTCAATAAATAAATAAATAAATAAATAAATAAATAAATAAATAGCAAATAAACAGGGTGAACATCACACATAGTCAAATCTTACTGCCAAATGTCATGCCTTTGTTGTTTTTTATGTAATGATTGCCAAATCCTCTACCAAGCAATTTTTGTGCTTTCAGTTGCACAAATGAAACTGGCAAGGTTGTGTGTTTTTGGACACTGGCTGTTATGCATGAACTTGGGCACCGATTCAGACACATAATTCTAGCTGTACTTCTGTAGACACAGCTGGAGAAGGAGAGTATGGTGCTCCATTTAGAGCACAAAGGTTGGGTGTTGAGGAGTCCAGAATTTTTCTGGCAGTCTTGGTTAAGCACTACCTTAGTACATTGCTGTAGGGGATTATACCAGGTCTCAGAATCAGGCTGAGTCTTTGAATAGGTTGGCCAAAGCTGTCTCCAGTGCAACTGGCATTCCAAGCATTGGGGAACAGTGTCATTGCCATTACAGTGACATAAAGAGGCACAAGCAAGACCAACTGAGCTGATGGGAGGATGAATTTAAGACTGCTAACACCCCTCACTTTGTTTATAGTGAGCCATCAGCAGTTGATGATATAGCATGAATTAGCCAACCAGTACATTTATTTGTTATGCTTTCATTTCTTGTCTTATTTCTATTCTGTACAGCTACAAAACACTATAACTCTAAACCATAAGGGGCATCAGGAGAGAATGTCTCACCTCATAGAAGCATGGGGGTAAGTATGCATCAGGTATGAATGTAAGCTAGATAATACTTATCAGAACACCAGTTAATATCAGCTTGACCTTAACTTTATATCAAACATACTTGCCTGATCTGTATATCAGGCATACATGCCTGATCCAGTAGCTCTAGGTGATTGTATTAGGCAATGAGTACACCAGCTTAGCTCTTTGTGGGTTCAGTTCTCAGAAGGATTAATTACCTTTTATTACAAGATAGTAATCTGCAATAATGAATGACAATAACAATTCAATTTTGGTGACTGGAATTATTAACTTGGAAAAAGTATATCCGATATGGCATAGTCAAATAAACATTCCCATTTCTCATATGATAGCACTGAGATTTATTTAATTTCTGATGCATTAATGCCTTAACATCATATCTGAATGTGTCAAAGGTGAACAAATTTATGTATAACATTTGTTTATGTACTGAAGTAATAAAATAATGTGACATGCCATTGATCTTATTCTCTCTGTTTTGCCCCCCCCCCCCCAACCCTATCTCTCTCTGTCTCTCTTTTTTGGATACACTGCTGCTAGAGCTAAAATAACCATCAGCACTGGAAGTTAGAATGACCACTGTAGTTTAGCCATCCATACTTCTACAGGTGGCTGTGGCAGTACCACAACAAGCAGCACAAACACACAGTACATCTGCATTGCAACCCGTCAGCCGTGTCTCCACAACGTCTGCCCTGTGTTTCCAAATTAGTTAGGTAGTTATTGCCCAATCTGCTGTTGCAGTGGTACCCTGCTGGAGCAGTATTAGCATAGCAGAGATGGACTTCTAGACTTCTTCAGAATAAAAACACTCATACACTCCCTCCAATTTATAAAAACAAGCAACCAACCAACTAACTCAATTAATTAACACCAATTGCACATTGAATAGAAAAATGCAAAAATATAAATATATATACATATATTATAAATGTTATATCAACCTCTTTTTCACACATTTAACCTGATGAAAAGAAAAGAATCACACACAACGCAATGCACATGGCCAGAAATGGTCCATACAAAACGCCTTCATTTTTTGTATTAAGCAATTGTGCAGAACTTTGGCATTGATGCTGAGTGATGATAATGAATGGAGATTCATGCCCAATGGCAAAAAACTGATGAGTTTTAGACATGTCCTACACTACTCCGATTGGGGTCACACAAATGTGTTTAAATACACTGCAGTATTGGAATATAGAGTTAAGCCACTACTTCTAAGACCGATTACTGTAACACTTATTAGGCTACTGGATGCCATGAAGTCAGAGCTCCTATGCGGCTTGTTCTGATAATTTACATGTCTGCAGACTGACATTTTGCATAGTGTCAAGGGTTTGATTCCAGAACTATGCTAAACTAGTATTTGATGTTATTTTATATTACTAGTATGTATGTAAGTACAAACATTGTTTTCTCTTTTGAATGACAACATTTAATGAACCAACCAAGAAAAGGGAATTAAAATAGGGAACACCATTTTAAAAGTGGAGCACTAAAGCACTTGTGGTGACAGATTAGTTACGAGGAAAACCCTAAGAGTAACACACCAGAAAGATGGTTAGAAATGTCCCCCCAAAAAAAACTCTTCATCTGCCTCTATCCCTGTCTCAATCTCTTGCTGTCTCTTCTATCTCACCACTTTTTTACTCTTAGATATTTATCAGTTTGTTGGATGTAATATTCACATCATGTGGTTTTACACTTGTCATTACCGTGATAAAGCTAATTCCTACATTACCCATTGCTTCAATCTGTTGTCACTGTCCCTTGAATTGTATGGGTTTAAGTTTGTGAAGTTGGACTTCCTGTGTGGTCTGCTGAGATAATGATTACAGTTATAGACTGATTTTTACATACTGCCAAGGCTTCTAATCCAGAAATCCCATAAGCAAATATGTTTCTTTCTGGCTGTCTCCCTCTCCCCATCTCTTTCTCCATACCCATTCTGTGTTCTCAGTCTGAGTCCTCAGTATTTGTATGATGCATGGCAGCAATCAGCAATACAAAATTACAGTAAATGGCAGCTCATGTTGTGTGGCAAAACATTGTATTTTTTTTGCCTTAGACCACATTAGCACAGTTAGCTTTGAGCATGTGCTTAACCCCACAGTGCTGTAGTCCTGAAGTGCAGTACAGTTACTCTTATATCTGGCTGCTGGATGTCTCATGCAACTTAAGGGTTGTTACAGTTGATGTTGGATGGCACAGTGGTGCAATGGTCGCACTGTCATCTTGCAGCAACAGGTTCTTTGGTTCAATTCTCAGCTGGGGTGCCTTCTGTGTGGAGTCTGCATGTCCTCCCTGCATTCGTGTGGGTTTCCTCTGGGTGCTTCGATTTCCTTCCACATTACAAAGATATGCATCTGGAGTGTTTCTCCCTGGGCCTCTGCTGAAAATTAGCTTTGTTCCAAGTCGGACTTTTCCAGTAAACAAATGTTAAATAGATAAATATAACTGTGATAAAGGCTGATGCCTATATTTTCTCTTTCTTAAGCCTGTTGTCAGTGTGCTTTAAAATGTCTTATTTTAATAGAAGAAAGCATGAGTTTCCATGTGGTGAACTGAAATAATCCCCTGGTCTATGCACCTTTTTTAGGTGACTGTCAAGAATTCAAATCCAGGAATGTGTCATAAATGTATGTTATATTTTCCATATTAATACTATGTGTGTAGCTATGTGTTACATATATATTATGAACCTACCACTATGCTCCTTATGTCCTCATCATATTTCCTGTCTCTTACCCCTTGTTAATCCTTTTTTGAAATATGGTTTTCTATAGAGTAGAAACTCTAAAATATACAGATTTTCAGAGGATGTTCACCTTTCTGCATTTTAATTTGTGGTGTTTTCAACACAAAATATGTGATTTTTTGGCAAATCATTGAGGACTAAATTCATTAAGTAATGTCTTACATTTGATGTTCAGATATTATATAGCCCAGAAAATGCATCATCCACACACAGTTGATAAGGGAAGTATTTACAAATTGTCCCTAACGTTGGCTTCACTCAACCATTATATTTTGCATTGTATGTGCAGATCTTGACAAAATAATCATTACAACCCTAATAATAACACACTAAAAAGATGTGCTTAAATGTCTCATAAACACATTTCTTAGTATGTCTCTATTCAGCTCCCTCCCTTTTCCCACCATACCTCTCAGCCTCTTATGGCAGGAAATCTGGACAAAGCCATAAATAATGGAGGGGGGGGGTCAAAGGCCCCAAAATAGAGACATTTTTTAACTATTGCTCCTACAAACATAGAAAGTTGATAGAATAACAGGTTTTCCATTAGCATGTATTTTTCTGAAAGGCATGACATCTGAAACTCAAATGCCTGTCATAATTTTCTGACATCAATTCTCAATGTTTTGTCAATGATTTGCCAGAACACCAAAATTTTATGAGGAGCAGACCAAAATTATCAGGCAAAATCTGGAAATTGTGTGAAAATCTGTACAGTTGAGAGGTATGCTTTGTACCCTTTCTTTGTCTCAGTATTTGCACAATGCCTGTTCCAAGCAGCAACAGAAACTTATGGGAAATGGGGTTTGGAACATACCATTTTGTCCAGGGACATCTTCAAGGTGGGTGGTTAGTTAGAGTAGTAGGATTTGGGAGGATGGGGGAGGATAGGGTTAAATAGGAATGGATAAGGTTGGGAAGAAGTGAGGTAGGGGTAGGGAGGGGCTTAAGGGATGTTAGGCAAGTGTAACTGGAACAGGAGTCATATTTTGGTGTGAACTTGCTACCCACCCTCCCTCCCTCTTTTATTAGTGGGGATATGGTTATGTTTAGTTTGGACAGGGTTGAAGAAGAGGAGCAGGATTGCCCTCTTCTGTTCCCCCTCTGGTGCTGGATGGTCAATTCAATAAGTTTGGAAAGGAAAGTGAGGGTTACGCTGCTTGAGTACATAAGTAAGCGGAGAAAGCTGCTTATTTGGTTGATGGTATAATGCAATAAATGGTAATGAAAGTGAGCAGTTAAGCTGCTTGGTAAGTATATAAGCAAGCGGGTGAAGCTGCTTATTGGATTGATGGTATAATGCAATAAATGGTAATGAAAGTGAGTGGGTACACTGCTTCATAAGTAACAATAAAATGGTAATGGAAGTGAGCGGGTACGCTGCTTCATGAGTAAGTGAGTGGAGGTATGGATGCTGCTTACTGATCAGGATGAACAGGTTTACGCAGTCCTGTCCTAAGATAATTTTACATGGATGTTATTTCACCTGTATCATGTTTGGTTGAAATAAATGAATATTGATTAACATTTATGTTTATGGAAATTGAATAAAGGTTGTCAAATGTCATTCGGTGTAATGTGTTTCTTAAGGGGACCTAGACAAATGGCAGTTCACAGCTTAAGGCAATAATTTGTGAGTTTTTGCCTTCAGCACATTAGTCTGCTGCCCTTTACTCTACTGTGCTTAACCTCACTGTGCTTAGCCTGACTGTGCTGTATAAACACAGGCTGATAGCACTGTAAGGAGACAGTTATCATATCTTCCACAGACTGAAGAGTTGAATGTACACCATATGGAGTTTTCAATTACAACATGCTGCCCAAAATCCTCCTTGCTTCCTACTGTTTCCATTGTTAGGTTATCCACCAGCATTCCCATGCTTGGTCACTCATATGTTACTTACCCATTTACAACCTGCTGAGATCTGTCAAGAAATTGCTGCAGGAAATTAGCTACAATCCAGCCTTTATGAGTTAACAAGGATAGAATTATAAGCAAATGTGGATAATAGTGCTGCTATACAGAAATATATATGGTGATAGGATGAATGCTGATTCATTGCCAGTCATGTTCTGAAGTATATTAAGTATGACTTATGCATGTCTGTTATAGATGTATTGACTTCATTACTCCTTGTTTGCATGAATGTTGTCTTGGAGCACCATAGACTACTGTTAATTCCTGTTCTAAGTTCAAATATGCATGAGTTAATACTTTGCCATTCACTGAGTAAATGAGCTTGTCAGCAGTACACATCAGGGAGAGATTTAAAAAAAATGTGAGTGGATATGACTTCAGTATGTGTTGCTGGACTGTTAGGATATGTGTACTTCAATGTACTGTTGACTGAATACATCAGTGTGTAAAGTTATGTCTGCTCTCCAACAATTAAACTGGGAAATGGTGTATGATGGTGTGGAACCCTTTCACACAGAATTCATGAGTGTTATTTGACAGTGCAGTTTGTCATATACCTTGTATTGATTCTTAGCCAGTGATTTTATATTATGTCTAAGTTGTTATAATTATTCAATCTGCAGATGTTTTGTTTTATTTTTAAAGACTGTAAAATTATTGTTCTTAAAATGTTTTGTAATAATTTGGAGCTTTCCTCCCCTGGCCTCTGCTGAAAATAGGCTTCTACCCAGTCAGACTTTTCCGATAATGAAATGTCAATAAATAAATAAGTAAATATTTTGACATGTCTGTTTATTTGCAGTGCACATAGTCTAAGCATAAGCACATATGACTAATGCTTGCATATAATCATTCCAAGGTGAACACACATAAATGCTTTGTTGTCAGTCCACTAGTTCACAAGTGTGATTGTCATGCAGACACAATACTGGGTCACTGGTATATGTCACTCACAATGACACAATGTACATGAATGACAGGATATTTTATCTAAGCATTATGCCATTAGTTGTGAGCAGCACAGTGCTTTTACTTCCACCTGTTATGACACATGCATTTTCATTCACAACTGTGATGCACAATAACTTCTCTGCACCACAGTGATGTGGTAATCTTTACAAATGTCCATTTTCAGATGTTTAAAGGCAGGCTTCTTGTGTGATGCATGCAGGTAATACTGTCTTCACTGGATTGTGCAACCTTAATAGGTAGGTGGTCAGAATCCAGCAATGCTAAACTTGCATGTGTGTATGTGTCTGTGACTCAAGTGTTAGTTTTGTATGTCTTTATCAGTAGATATGCTGTCTCCCCTTCCATTCAGGAGAAGCATTTAAACTTGGAGAGGACTCCAACATCACCTTCTCCCACTTTTAAAACAAGTGACTTCTCTGCAACACACTGCTGAGATCATCCTTTTAGAAGTGCACTCTCTCACTGCAGAAATAAGACTTATGAGACGTATTCAGTTGATACTGTGCTCTCCAGATTGTGTAACCTGTATAGCTAGGTGGTTCAAATCCAACAATGCTGAACGTGCCTGTGTGTGTGGCTCTAGCCAATGAGGTATGTATGGCTTCATCAACAGATGTGCTCTATGCACTTCCAGTTAGGTGAAATATTTAGCCTGGAAGAGGAATCCATATTATCTTAACCCACTTTTAACACAAACATATTCTGTGCAACACACTGCTGAAATCACACTTTCAAACTAAGTCAGGCTTATCCTGCGGCATGTGCAGTAGACACTGTCCTCTCTAGATTGTGTAACTAAATAAGTAGGTGATTTGAACCCAACAATGTTGAATTACTTGTGTGTGCATCTGTATGTATGTGTGTTCATGAGTGTGTGTGTGTGTGTGTGTGTGTGTGCGTGTGTGTGTGTGTTCATGTGTGTGTGTGTGTGTGTGTGTGTGTGTGTGTGTGTGTGTGTGTGTGTGTGTGTGTATAACTCTAGTTTCAGATAAGTATGGCTTCATCAACAGATGTGATGTATCCACTTCCACTCAGGAGAAACACTTAAACTAAAAGAGGACTCCCCCATCACCTTATCCACTTTAACACAAACATCTTATCTGCAACACATTGATGAAGTCATCCTTTCAAAATAGTACTCTCTCACTATAGAAGTCAGACTTTTTCTGTGGCATGTGCAGTTGATATTGTTCTCTATAGATTGTGTAACTAGATAGCTAGGTGGTTCCAGTCCAGCACTGATTAAATACTGTAACTGTGTGCACTGTAACTTACAATTGGCTACATTAAAACACCCATTGTGTACACTTCCTACACTTCCACTTATGAGAAATATGTTCTCTGGCAGAGGGCTAACCTTTAAATTTCTAGCATCTGCAGACAAAACCGAGTTTTGGAAGCACGATGATTAGATAATACTTCAAGGCTGCACTATCTCTCAGGTGTGATATGATTTCTCCTGTGGCCTTGGCTGTTGATAGTGTGCTGTCTAGACTGTGTGACCTAGATAGGTAGGTGGTTTGAATCCAGCAGAGACTAACTACTGTTAGTATGTGTTTCATTTCCATGCTGTATAGAAAAGGCTTCAAATACATATAGGATGTGTAGATGTACAGTGCTGTTGTGCTTTTATACCACTTTCTTTCCTTTTTAGCATAACCATCACCCTATTAAACAATTGCATTGTCATCCATTCAAATGTTCATCTTAACAGGTCTAAAACAACATCTTGTGCAGCTCTTGCAATTCATGCAATGATCTCAAGCTTGTGATTTTAGTTAGTCAGTTCAAATCCAGGCATTACTCCTTCGACTCAGTTGTGTTAGTACGACCTTGAATAGACATGTCAGTGACAATGTTGTCACCCACATATCTGCTGTGTACATGTATAGCTGAGGATTTCTTTTATAATAATATATTTCCATTTTTATAGATAAATCCTTTGTTTAACACTGATGATGCCGTTTGAAGAAATTTGACTTTTCTAATAGTAGCTGTAAGCCTTCTTCTGTGGCATGAGGAAATGAGACAGTGCTGTTGCCTTAGTAATCCCAGGATTTGAATCTGTGCTTATCTACACATTGTGCATGATGGGCATTCTACTGTCACACTGACAACTGCTTTGTGCATCATGTGATTTTGGGTATATCTAGCATCTTGCTAAATTATGTGACAACAAGACAGATAGCACCACTGTCCTAACCAAATTACAAGCACGCATATGCGTTGCAACAATAAGATGGTGCAATGCCTTCAAATACACATCTGTCTCACAACTGCAGTAAGACATCTCCATCGGTGCATTCAGTCTTCACACCTGAGTGCACAGAGAGTTGTTCAAAACCTGCACTGAGTGACTGTAATCACTGTGTTTCAGTATACTGCTATGTGTCAGTGACATCCACTACAGTTATAATGTATATAGTTACAGTGAGGGTGGCATTTCCTATCATTTTACCTGAAACAACAGATTTGCAGTGTAGTCATATGATGCATGGAGTCTCATAATTGTGTTAAAACTTCCACAGTAGTGCATATGATTCATACACATTACATTAGCCTGTGGACTTGCATAGTCAGGTGTTCAATTCCATCAAAGTAAAACATTGTGTGAGTGTAGTGACATGACAGAAACACCATTGCATCAAGTTATCTGTACCCAGAGAAACAGGTGTTTTGAGATTATTGCTGTGTGTGTGCTCCTGTAACATATGCAATTAGTCCTGGCATATATACTATATCTACACACACAGAGTTTGATTTATATCTGTGACTGTGTGTATACAAAACAATGTGGATGGAAAAGACTGGCTTGGCCAAGCAACACTGCTATTGTTCTGTTCATAGTTGTGTGTACATTAACATAGCTATCTCCGTTAAATCAATCTGATCATTTATATTATATAAATTAGCATCAAAAGTCCTTTCTTAATTCACATCTTAATTTTTCTTATTTGGGACCAGCTCCAATACTATTTCCTGTGGCAATAAACAGCTCTGTAGAGTGTGGTGTGATTGGCAAAGGTTTGAATTTGGTAAAATCCGAATCTCAAATAACTGTGTCAGACAGGAGTGGCTTAGGCAGAGAAAGTAGTCATGGCACAGTCAGAGGGCCACATATTTAGGTCTCACACTCTAAATTAGGTGATTCATACCAATTCCAAGAGAAGAATGATGTAATCCTTTCAGTAGTGTCCTTCATGATACAACCAATGTGCCTCTTTCTGTGGTGTCAATGGTGGATACACATACTCAGAATTCCGCAATAAAGCCAAAAAGCAGGTTAAACTAGACAAAATTAACTACTATCAAAATCTCCAAGAAGAATATACTCACAACACTCAACAATTCTGGTCAGCTATAAACTCTATACTTCTACCAGGGAAATCTGCTACCCCAACTCCAGCTATAGCTAATAACCTAGAAGATATCCCCACTCAGTTTAACAAATATTTGACCAAAACTGTTAAGACCTTTGCAGAAACCTAACTAAAAGTAGCTGCAGTGACCCACCCTCCACCCAAGACAACACAAACATGCATGACAACAACCCCCAATTCTGCCTACACCCAGTCCCAGTCGACTCCATTCTAAAACTCCTCCACAAGCTAAAACCAACCACCCTAGCCACAGACAGCATACCAGCTGAATACCTACAAATAGCTACAGATGCTATAGCCTACACAGTTGCTATGCTAATGAATAGATCAATATCAGAGTGCAAAGTACCTGTACTATGGAAAATTTCCCTTATCATACCACTGCATAAAGGAGGCAACTCCTTAGAATTAAACAACTATCGACCTATTGCTATCTTATCAACCTTATCAAAAATATTTGAAAGAGTTATTCACACACAGCTAATGAACTACCATCTAAAAACAACCTCCTATCTAAATATCAGAATGGACATAGACCCTTTCATAGCACTACCACCGCTCTTATATCCTTTACCAATGCAAGCAACAACCATAGAAACATGGGCCAACTAGTCTCAGACATTTTTCTAGACCTGACCAAAGCTTTCGATATGGTCAACCATAATAAACTCCTTAAAACACTATACAACCTAAACATGAGCACCCTCTCAATCTCATGGTTTAAAAACTACCAATCAGAGTGCCAACAAGCAGCATTATGGCAAAACCAACTATCTGCCCCCCCTACCAATACCCTTAGGAGTCCCTCAGGGGTCTATACTTTGCCCATTACTCTTCTCTCTATTTACCAACCAACTCTCTACCTCCATACCCCATGCCTCTGTAATTCAATATGCAGATGATGCCACCCTCATATGTGCAGCCCACACATTACAAGACCTCCACTCACTAACCTAGAAATGCTTCTCCCTAGCCGAGACCTCATTCACCAGTGAATTTAAGTACACTTTTATCTGCTCTTTTTCATATAGTACTGTATTTCATTTATTTATTTGTGTTTCTCACTGAATATTAACTCAACTGAAGTTGTGGCTGTCTCTCTACAGAGTACTTGTTAGAATTTCTGTGTAGCCATTGATAGCAGTGGGGGGTAGTTTCACCTCATCACTGATATTTTGTCCTGCCTTATATAAGTGGTACATTTTGGGTTATCTCTGCTTAATATCTGAGCTTTGGCTGGCTAAGATCTACCTGAAATCAACTGGGTGTAAAAGTGAATTTATAGTACTGTATTTAATTTATTTATGTGTGTTTCTCACTGAATATTAACTCAACTGAAGTTGTGGCTGTCTCTCTACAGTTAGTTTCCCACCCACCTTCCCTGTTCTTGTTTTGGTGTTAATGTTGGTGGCTTTGAAATTGCCCGCCCCTCTTGTAGGTTTATTTTATATTTGGATACTCCTTCTGGGCCCAACTCATTTGCTCACTCAACTGAGTGCAGTGTGACATATTCTGATTTCAGGCACTCCTGCTGTGTACAAAGAGAGCATTTGGGAAGGACAACCCCTGTAGCCTCTTAATCCTGCTCTGTTCCCTCCCTCAAAATAAATAAATAAATTATATATATATATATATATATATATATATATATATATATATATATATATATATATATATTAATATATATATATTATTCAGCTGCTCTTACTGTAACTGTCTTAGTTGCTGTTCAGTGTGCTGTTATCTCTTCAGTCGCTCTTATGCTGCACTTATCACTTCTTGTTAGTAGCCTTCTAATTTACTGCCTTCTGCACTTGTTTTTTTGAAATTTGTTAATTTAATTGCATTTATTTGAACTGTATTTGCCATAGTGTTGCTACACACTTGGGTGTGCTGGCCTGCACTGCAATTTGAACTGTATTTACTGCTGTTTTAGCTGCTTTTCTGTAAAAAAAAAATTCTAAGCTTCTTTCCTGCCTTTCCTGTAACTAGTCAAGTCGAGATACAGACTTGCTGTATCCAGGACTGTTGGTAAGCTTTTGAGCCCCCCAAGTCTTTCTGTGTTGGAGAGAAGCCTTCTAGTTTATCAGTGGGAGTGGTAAGCACTAGGTAGCCTATCTACCAGGGGAAGAGTGGGTTTTGTCCCAGAAATTATAGTTCATTAGCCGTTTGGGCAGTTTTTCTATCTCTTTCTACTTTCTGGTTTAAAAGCCCGTTTTGCATTTGGTGCCCGCCTTTCCTGTAACTAGTGTAGTCCAGGTACAGATTTGCTGTATCCAGGGCTCTTTGTAAGCTTCTGAGCCCCCCAAGCCTTTCTGTGTTGGAGAGAAGCCTTCTAGCTTATCAGTGGGAGTGGTAAGCATCAGGTAGCCTATCTACCAGAAGAGGAATGGTCCCTGGCCCAGAAATTGTAGCTATTGACTGTTTGAGCATTTTTTTTTCCATTTCTTTCAACTTTCTGGTTTGAAAGCCGTACTTCTGCCTGTTTCCTGCCTTTCCTATAACTAGCCAAGTCTGGTTACAGAGTTGCTGTATCCAGGATTGTTAGTAAGCTTCTGAGCCCCCCAAGCCTTTCTGTGTTGGAGGGAAGCCTTCTAGCTTATCAGTGGGAGTGGTAAGCACTAAGTAGCCTATCCTCTATGGGAAGAGTGAGTTTTGGCCCAGAAATTGTAGTTTATTTGGCCGTTTGGGCAGTTTTCCATCTCTTTCAACTTGCTGGCTTAAAAGCCTGCATTTGTTCCCCACCTTTCCTTTAACTAGTCTAGTGCAGGTACAGATTTGCTGTATCCAGGACTGTTTGTAAGCTTCTGAGCCCCACAAGCCTTTCTGTGTTGGAGGGAAACCTTCTAGCTTATCAGTGGGAGTGATAAGCATTAGGTAGCCTATCTACCACAAGAGGAGTGGTTCCTGTCCCAGAAATTGTAGCTATTGGCTGTTTGGGCAGTTTTTTCTATCTTTTTCAACATTCTGGTTTAAAAGCCGCACTTGTGCTTGTTTCCCACCTTTTCTGTAACTAGCCTAGTCCAGATACAGAGTTGCTGTATCCAGGACTGTTGGTAAACTTCTGAGCCCCGCAAGCCTTTCTGTGTTGGAGAAAAGCCTTCTAGCTTATCAGTGGGAGTGGTAAGCACTAGGTAGCCTGTCTACAATGAGAGGAGTGATTCTTGGCCCAGAAATTGTAGTTTATTGACCATTTGGGCAATTTGTCTGTCTCTTTCAACTTTCTGGTTTAAAAGACCACATCTGCATTTGTTTCCCATTTTTTCTGTAACTAACCTACTGGGTAGCAGTAGAAAGCCTTAAACTGATACAAGCCTTCTAGCTTAGAAGAGAGACTTTGGAGTGATTAAGTGTCAGTTTTCTGTACTTTCTTGCTGTACTTAACTGTTTTCCACCTAAACGCATATTTTCCTGCATTTATTGTGATTTAAAAGCTTGTTTCTTTTTCACATATTGTACTTATTTGACTGCCTGCACTTTTAAAAAGTTATTTTTTGTTTAAATAATTTGTTTAACTGTTGTAGGCTACACACTAAAGTGTGATAGCCTTTTCTGATCATTTGTAGTCATTTAAAGCTGTTTTAAGTGTATTTTTTACTGTTTTTGCCTTATCTTTTCAAAAAAACAAAAACAAAAAAAAAAATTATTTGTTTCCTGCCTTTCTAAGCTAGTATAGTCCAGTTTTCAGGCTAGTGCTGAATTCAGGGCTGTGATACTAGTTTCTGAGTTGCCCATATCTTACTTGGATAGAAGGAAGTTTCTCTGTTCACCTGTGAGAGAGGGGAGGTTTGAGCAGCCTATCTATACCTGGAGAAGTGGTTCCAGCCCAGAAGTTAGTAGTTTATTGGTCATTTTGGGCTAATTTCTATCTCTTTCATTTCCCTACTATAAAAAACGTGTTTGCACAGTTTTGCATGCTAGGCAGGGCCGGTTAGCTGCGGTTAAATTATTCCCAGCTCCAGTAAATTTCCTCTTCAGTTTTTCCCTTGAAACTCGTCTAACTCTCAACCTAAGCACTCAAAAAGCATCCTATAGCCCAGCACTTGCTCAGACCTAATAGCAAGCACTAATATACCCTGACACTTGATTGTCCAGCAGGGCAAGGCTCTTTATTCACCCCTAACCAACCAAGTGACTAAGCAGCTCACCCTACTATTCAGGCATGACCAAAGGGCAATTTCAGGGGTACTCTCCAGCCCAGCTGGGGAATCTGGGTATCCTGAGGCAATGTTACAACTGCTTCATGTACACAGACAACCCTCTCCTCCTGCCACAAAACACTAACATATGTGAGAGATGCAATTATGCAGCCAAACTGGAAGCTAAGCTGTCACTACCGAATACTGGAACAGACAGTCAAGAGGAGAAGGTTAACACTTGCACACCTCCAGCTACACATAGACCTACTAAAACAGCACTGGCAAAAAATACACATAAATACACAAAATCATACTCAGAGACTCTAAATAAAAACCTGCAAAAGGTCTCAACCTCAAAAGCAGACACCCAAATAACCTACACCTCTCGTCACAAACCAGACAACACATAAAACACAAAATCAGTGTGCCACACAATCACAGCCCTTAAGGCGAAATAACATACCTAACACACTAGTAATAGGTGACTCTATAGTCAGGCACACTGATGTCCCACTCACTAGGCTGGACAAGCAGAAGGTTACTGTTAGCTGCCTGTCAGGAGCCAGACTCCACCACATAACACCAGCACTCAGGTCACTCCAGAACAAGTACAAATATGACTCTGTCATTGCTCATGTTGGTGTGAATGACCTGAGACGTACCTCCCTGGACTACATAAAAAGAGACATGGAAGAGCTCTCTGATCATGTAGTCCAGGCTGGTATGACCCTGACCCTGAGTAGCATCCTGCCCTCACTAAGAATGACACCTCAGTATAAAGAAAAAATGATCAATTTCAACAATTGGCTAAGCTTCTGGTGTCATTCAAAGGGGATCCAGTGTCTGTCAGCCTGGGACGACATGCTCGACAAGCCACGTTGCTTTGCAAGAGATGGCTTGCACCTGTCACCTGTAGGTTTTTGAATACTGGTCAAGGCTCTTGCTGCTCCCATAGTGCCTGTTTTAGTCAATACTTAAAAGTCAAACCCACCTCCATAAACAGCACAATTAACAAAAAACTGAGGGTTATGCTACTCAGTGCCAGGAGTTAAATTCTCAAAATGCATGTACTCAAAGCACTCCTCAGTATGGAGAACGTCGACATCTGTACAGTAACTGAAACCTGGTTCAAGGCTCCAGAGAGCACCCCAGCACTACTGGGCTACAACTCATACCACATGTTTTGGCCACAAACACAGACTGAAGCACAAAAGGAGGGGGTGTATCCATATTCATCAAGGATACCTACACCTCCAGGTTAGTGGCGCAGCATGATACCCCTGAGATCATCCATGTGCAACTAACATTGGGCATATCTGCAGTGCAAATTGTGGCCTGCTACAAATCACCCTCCATGACCCAGGACCACCTCTCCACCATTCTGGAGACACTGGAAAACATGTAGGTCTTACCGAACACCCTGATATTGGCCAATTTCAATTACCCTACCATTCGCTGGGAAAACTACTTGAGTACAAACTCCCAGGCCCAGCGCTTCCTGAAATTCATCATCTCAAATGCCCTGGATTATCTGGTAAACTCCCCTACCAGAGCTGAAAACATATTTGACCTGGTCATCACCAACATGGGTGACAGGTGTTCCACACCGGAGGTCAACCCGTCACTTGTTAGATCAGACCATAAACTAATCACTCTGGATGTCCACACCCCACCACCACCACCCCCAGCTAAGGAAACCACAGTAAAAAACTTTTCTAAAGAAAACTTTACCTTACTTAAGACAGAGGTGGTAAGTTTCACAGCCCCCACGCTAAAGGATAATGCTGCCCAAGATGCAGAAACCTTTACAAATGCACTCTATGAGCACCTACAAGGATGCATGGATTGTGCCATCCCTAGCAAAACCAAGACTCACTCCTCTAAGAGAAGGAAACCAGTTTGGTGGACCCCTGCCATAAAAAGGCTATACAATAGAAGGAGGAAACTAGTTCAGAAAAAAAGCAAATCCCAAGAAGGAAAGACATCCCTGATCAGTATCAGTAAGAAACTAAGGTCCCTCATAAAATCATCCAAGGCTAACTTCAAAAGAAAAATAGCCAAGGATTCAAAAGATAACCACAAGTCCGCCTTTAGCTATGTTAAGAATCTAAGTGGCAACTCGCAGATATGCACTGAACTAGTACAAAATAGCACAAAATATATTGAACCTACTGATATTGCCAACATCCTGGCAGATAGATTCAGTGCAAATTTCACCCCCTTCTTACCCCCAAAAGGGCCCACAAAAATACGGAAAAGTGTAGAGTCCTGGAAATCACAGATGCACAGGTGAAAACAGCCCTTTCAAAACCCAAAAACACAGCATCAATGGGGCCAGATGGTGTCCCAGGTTGTGTCTTGCACGAACTACAGAATGAACTAAACGAACTAACCTCCCACCTAAACACACTGTTCATCCTCAGCCTCTCCACAGGCTACGTGCCCATAGAATGGTGCACAGCAATGGTTATTCCTCTCCACAAAGGAGGGGCCATAACTGACCCTGGTAACTATCGCCCCATAAGCCTGACTAGCCTGGTCTGCAAGGCTATGGAGCGCATCATCGTGGAACTCATTAACAAAGACATTGGGAACCTCCAAACACTTGACCCGACCCAGTTTGGCTTTGTTAAGGGCAGATCATGCCTACTAAACCTGGTTGACTTCTTTGAGACAGTCACCAAGGCCATAGATGAGGGAAAGGTGGTTCACACAGCCTACCTTGACCTCGCCAAGGCTTTCGACACCATTCCCCACTCGGGTATTACAGAAAAACTCACCAGCCTGAACATAAACCCCTATGTTATGAGATGAGTTGCCAACTGGCTTACAGACAGAATTCACACAGTAAGAATAGCAGGCTCCAGGTCCGACTCTAAACCAGACACAAGTGATGTCCCACAAGGCACGGTCCTGGGACCCCTACAGTTTGGCATATACTTCTCAGAAGTACAGGCAAACTCAGGAGGACTATGGCTAACCAAGTTCGCCGATGACTGCAAACTGGGAGCCATAATTGACTCTCCGGCTGACATGGACATCCTCCAAAAGGGCCTTACTGAGATGGACACCTGGTGTCAAAGTCATGGCCTCAAGCTAAATGCCAAAAAATGCATAGTCATCCCATTTGGGAAAAACAAAACACCCACGAATTACCACATAGGTGGCAGCCCCCTTAATACAGAAGAGGTAATAAGAGATCTGGGGATTCAGGTAGATAGTAAACTCTCCTTTGACAATCATATTGCTAATGTAGTTAGGAAATCCTTCTATGTGGCCCATCTAATTACTAAAGGGTTTGCATCTAGAAATAAAGAGGTTATAGTGCCCCTCTACTTGTCACTCATCAGACCCATCATAGAGTGCAATGCCCCATTTGGGATGTACCTCACAAGACACTTCCAACAGCTGGAAAGACCACAAAAGTACCTCACCAAGAGGATTACTGGCCTCAAACATATGTTCTATGCAGCCCAACTGAAAAAACTCTGGCTGTACTCAGTGGCATATCGCTTATTCAGGGGTGATCTCTGCCTGACTTACAAAGCCATGTCCAACTCAGAATTGATGGACATGATCTACCTAAGGAAATCCAAGTCACTGCGAGCCACACACTCTAGTGAGCAAAACCTCACCACAACAATAAATAGAACATGTTAGGGGGATAGATTGCTGTCACAGAGACTCCCCATGCTTTGGAACAAAATTCCAAACTACATTAGACAGAGCCCCTCACTGACACTCTTCAAGAGAAACCTTGACGAGTGGATGGGTAACAGAAAATACACCCCTGGGATCACTTCATTGACTCTGCTTGACAGAAGATCAGTTAATTAATCAATGGGGTGGCAAAAACCGACACACTCTAGCTAGGCTTATAAATGCCCTCAGGCAGATAGCTTAGTACCTACCTATGAACCTATGAACCTATGAACCAATTCCCAACTTATCCTAAATCCAAAAAAACAAAACTTCTCATCTTCAGACCTAGTAAATCCCCCCATGTGACAACTTTACCATAATGTTCATGAACAATACCAAATTCACCATCACCTCCCACACCAAACTCCTAGGTGTTGAAATAGACAATAATCTCATATTTGGTATTCATATACCCCAAACCATTAAAAAAGTACACAAAAACTCAGACCCCTCTATTGGAACAAATCATATCTCACTAGGTAAACTAAATCTACCATAGCTAGGACACATTTACTGTCCATCCTCCTCTAAGCTACCCCAGTACTGACCAACTTTCGTAAGTCTGACCTAAACAAACTAGAATCTTGTTATAACAAGATTGCTAGATTTGCTACTGAAACATAGGACCCATCACTGTCTAGCACTCAAACAACTAAATTGGCTAGAGTTGCCTCATCTACTGAAACTCAACCAGTTATTGTTGGCACACAAGCTATACTACTACCCAACTAAAATTCCAACACTCCAGAACTTAGTCACACCTTATTCTATATCAATCACAATAATGAAGCTGGGAAATCTCTCTTTGGATATTCCATCTCAAAAGCATGGAATAACATACCTTGCCACCTGACCTCCAACACCTCTACCACACAATTCAAAAAGCTCCTCAAGGCTCACTTTACGAATGTCTGGTTATGCTCCTGTAACTCCCTAGGATAATTAATTGACAACTTGTCCCCACCTTAAAAATAATACACCCTCTACTTACTGTTACTACCCTCGGTAATAACCCTTATGTGCCCATAGATGGGATCACTAATACAGCTTTTTCTATGCATCTAACTAACTAGAACTCCTTCTATAACTTATTCCTGAAAACAGTGTGTTAACTAATCAACTGTACCTCACTTTCCCATTTCTTTCTTGGTCAATTACACAGGGATAATGCTACCTAATAACAACTAAACTTACCTCACCATCTCAACTAAGATTCTCTCTTACTCCTCTTTCTTACTCTTTTCAGACTAACTCCTATAGCTACACCTCCAAAACAGGACTATCACACCACCATACCATCTAATACTGTTATAATTGTGACCTGCCTAAACAGTATTACTATACTATTAATAAAAGTGTATAAAAATCTAGACTATCATTTGGTTATGAACCATGTGGATCTATATACTAAAAAATAATGTCTTTATTGCTAGGGGCTGTATTACATCTACTATCTAACAGATAAAATGTCTTTCTGAAATTCATATTACCTATTTTATTTACTGCATTCTACTTTATTTCAATGCACTTTCCATTTATTTAATGTACTGTGCATTTTAATTCATATTATGTACTCTTGCCTTTTATTTTATGTACTATTGCATTTATATGATTCTTATGTGATTATTATGGAAACAATATGCATTTTAACTGGAGCTTCTCTCCCTGGGCCTCCGCTGAAAATGGACCTGTGTCCAATCGGACTTTCCCTGTAAACAAATGTAAAATAAATAAATAAATAAAGCTCTCTAAGGTCTACCATGACATGTGTTCAAGTCTAGTAAGATACACATTCCGAATATGTCAGCAGTCAATGATTGCTCAGAGGCATTACTTATTTTCCAAAGAATAATACTCTGTATTGCATGTCTTATAACAAACATGTATGCATTACTGTAATTATTTTGTTCACATTCTACAGCTTTATAGGGTATGAGCACTTATATAACATTTCTTAATGTGTGGCATGTTGCAAAGTCAGCAGCAAGTGTGAGATGGCCTGTGCTATGAGACTTTCTTGTAATTCTGCATTGTTTAGTTGATCTGGCAATCCACAGTGTGGCAGAGCTGCTCTGAAATATCACTTGTGACATAGGCAAATTTACATTTATACAAAATTAATCAAACTGTATTAACAAACATTATACTTTACATATATTGCTATATATCATATAACCTAAGCAACATTATATAAATGATTCAATTCCTGCCCCTTTTTAAATAAGAAACATCTTTATTAAACCATCACTTATGACATAAGTAATCAAACATTTATATAAATGAAAACAAACCACACAGACACAATTTTGCTTAACTGTTGTTTCATTTTTTTTTTGCTGTGGTTGTAGCTGTGATTGTTCTGCATTTTGAAATCCTAGTACTTCTGTATTTCATAGCATAGGCTACATTCAGATCTGCTGAATCTAGGCTGTTTGGTATTAATTGAGCACTAAAACCAGCCATCCTACATTAAGAAGGCACTCCTGCACCCTTGTGGCAGACGTGTGTAGCACAATACCCATTTGAGTTGGGGATTGTTGGAATAAGGCTCAGTTTTGGGCTCTCCCATTGGATAATTTGTGTTGAAAATGTTTAACTTTGCTTGGATTTAAGCACCACGTTTGTGCATATGTGTGCACCATGCAACAGGGTTTAGCACTGTTATATATAGATGCAAATGCTAAGAATCAACAATTTTCCCTTGATATGTCCTAGACAACTCTGCTTAGCTCCACTGCCTCTCTGTGAACAACACATTTGTGCATTCCTACCCAGTGAGTAACTCAGTTGTGCATTCTGAGGCACTGACGCAGTCTTCCACTGTTAGCCTTCTACAGAATAGCTGCCCTTGTTAGTCTAACAAGCAAATCCTAGTCCATCTAGCCCATCTCCACTAGTCACTATAATATATACCTGCCATAATGGATGGACGGTTTACCACCATTTCGCCAGCCAATCTGATTGGCATGGGCATCCTGAAGCAATGCAGCAATTGCCTCATGAATACTGATAACCACTTGCTTCTAAAGCAAACAAATACAGTATGTGAGAGATGTAACTACACCATGAAATTATATTCTGTCATCTCACATAATAATAAACAAGACATTCAACAGGTTGTCAGCACACACAACTCCCCTCTCACACAAGGTCAAAACACTTAAACCCACATATGCAGAGGTACTTACTAAGAGCCTACCAAAAGACCAGAGAGCACCCAAGTGCAAGCAACATATACATACTGGTACACGAAGAGAGTCCACCACCACACATAACAACACACATATCAGTGTCTCAGCAATTAAGTCCTTAAGGCAAAATGCCTCAAAAACAAATGTTTTGGTTATAGGAGGCTCAGTAGTGAGACACACAGATGTTACACTCAGCAGGTTGAACAAGGAGAAGGTCATGGTCAGATGCCTGTCAGGTGCCAGGATACCTCAAATCACACACACACTCAAGTTGCTCAGCAACAATTACTGTTATGACTCTGTCATAGTACATTTTGGTGTGAATGACTTGAGATGCACCTCTCTGGACTCTATGAATAGAGACATGACTGAACTCTCAGATTATGTGTCCCAGGTAGGTATGTTCCTCGCCCTAAGCAGAATTCTACATTCACTGAGGATGATGCCACAATACCAACAACAAATTATTGATTTCAATAATTGCCTTAGATTCTGGTGTCACTCCAGGGGGATCCAGTATCTGTCTTCCTAGGAAGACATGGTCGACAGTCCACACTGTTTTGCCAGAGATGGCCTTCAGCTGTCTCCTCAAAGCTTTTGTATACTGGCAAAGACACTTGAGTCCCCCATAGTGCCTTTTTGTAGGCAATTTCCAACCTACAAAATTTCTGACATAAAGAAATCCACTAAAGACAAACTCATGGTTATGCTGCTTAATGCTAGGAGCTTAAACAGTAAACTGGACTCCTTGGAAGCACTCCTCACCTTGGGAGATGCTGACATTTGTGTAGTCACAGAAACTTGGTTCAAGGCCACAGAGAGCACCCTGGCCATACAAGGCTACAATGGCTTTCATATGTTCAGACCCCAAAATGAGCGTGAAAGAACCAAAGGTGGAGCTGTAGCCATCTTGAATAAATCCAAATACACCTTGAGACTGGTGAAGCAGTACAACTCTCTTGAGCTACTCCAGGCCCAATTAATTATAGGAAAAATACCCTGCCACATCATCGCTAGCTACAGGTCTCCCACCATGAAGCAGGATAAGTACACCACTTACCTGGACTTACTGGAGTGACTCAGCATATAGCCAAACACATTGGTCATGGGAGATTTCAAATATCCTTCAATAGATTGGGTGACTTACACAAGCACAAAAATGATTGTTATAAGGTTCCTGGACTGTTAATTCAAATGCCCTGGAACAGTTGGTCCGCATTCCCACAAGGGGCTAAAATGTCCTGGACCTAGTGTTCACTAACATGGGGGGGTTACTGCACTACCCCCTGTATGTTCCCCTCCCTGGTAAGGTCAGACCATAAATCTGTCTTGTTTGAAGTAAATATCATCAAACCTGACACCCCCACAGGAGTAAAAAAAAAAAAAAAAAATGAAAAAGTTCTCCAAAACAAACTATTGCCTACTAAGAGATGGTATAAAATTTTTCAAAGCCCCTGTCAACATAGACAACAATGACTCCTATGCAGTGGAATGTGCAATTGACCTATATAGCCGCTTAAACAAATACATTGACTTGGCTGTACTTAACAGAAACAAAACAATGTCTTCCCAAAAAAAACAAGCCACCCTGGTGGAATGTAAGTATAAATAAGTTATACAACAAAAGAAAGAAACTGATGTCTTAGAACAGGAGGGAACTAACTCAACAGAGAAAGCATACCCTCCACAACTTGCCCAAGCAAATCAGATATTTTGTTCAGTTCTCTACGGCTAGCTATGAATCTAAATTAGCATCCCTAGCCAAAGACAATCATAAGGCATTCTTTACCTACATCCACAACCTAACAGGGAATGCTCAGCTGTGTGCTGAACTTATACTGGACCCATAAGCCTAAACAGCCTTATCTGCAAGCCCATGGAAAGAATCATCAGGGACCTTATCTACAAGGACATAGGTGACCTTCAAACTCTTGACCCAACCCAGATTGGCTTTATCAAGAATAGGTTTTGCTTATTAAAGGTAGTGGACTTCTTTTAGAATGTTACCAAAGCCCTGGATGAGGGCAAAACAGTAAATACTGCCTATTTTGAATTAGCCAAGGCTTTTGACACAATCCCCCATTCAGGATCATAGAGAAACGTTTCCAGCTGAGCATTAACCCATGCATTACTAGATGGGGAGCCAACTAGCTCACTGCAAAAACACACACTGCCAAAGTTGGGGAGTCCACCTCCACCAGTAAACCAGTTACCAGAAGGGTACCACAAGGATCTGTGCTGGGCCTTCTACTGTTTGAAATCTATTTCTCTAAAGTCCAGGTGAAGCTAGATGGCCTGTGGCTTACCAGATATGCAGATGACTGTAAATTGGATGCAATCATAGAGTCCCCCAACTATGTTATCCCCCTCATGGACAGGGGCAGTCAGTGCTGATCACAGAATTGCTTTGCTAACAATGACCATTTAAATATGGTCAATAAGGGTATTCCATTTTTTACACGGATAGGATTGTAAAGACCCTAGGGCCATTAGCCTAGTAACCTCCTATGAACTTGTGAACCTATGTTATGGTATTGTATGTTGTAATTCCTTGTGAGCATGCCCAGTTTAATGATGTTGTAGATGTGCATCATTTAACAAACAGACCTTTAATGAAGGAATGGCATGAGATATTTATTGTCATTTCTTGCTCTTGATCCGGAATTAATGGTGTTATCCTCTATAGTGTTGGATTTGCCAAGGTCTGGGCAAAGGGATTAGGGACCTATGAACAGGGGATAACAACATTTGTCACAGGCCAGAGTACATTTAGTGCATCGACAATGGTTCACTGACTGCTACATATTAATGCTTCACCTGAGTGTGATGTATGTTGCTGTAGTGTCATATGGCTTTCACTATTGTTTTTAACAAGGCTCACTTCAGGGCTATATGTCAATTAAAATATATTGTCTTCACATCTGTAGTTTAATACTGTTATTCTAGTCAGTATGTCTGGTGTGGCAAGGAAGGGCAGATGTCATTTAATTGATTCCAATAACACAAATGCATCAGAGTCACAAATAACTGCAGCCTGTCATTTGCTACATTTGCCCATTAGCTGATGTAGTAACATCATACAGCTGGAATGGACTTGTATTTTATCCACATCTTGTCTGGGCTACCTGTACATTTGTAATATGCACAGAAATACATTCTAGACATATTGATATACTATAAATGTAAATAAATATACATGTATTTGTATACATATAACTAACACTGTATGTCTAGAAATAAAAATCTGTGCCAAAAGCAAATGCAATAACATAACTTGACATACTCATGCCTCAGTAGATGTAGTAAGTATTTTTTATACATGTATATATAAATGCGTGTGAATGTAAATGTAAATGTACATGCATTCTGTATTGTGTATCCTAACTGCCAAACTCAAATAAAAGAATATAGATGTACAAAATCTTCAAACATCACATTACAGCAAGGGATGAAAATAAGAGATATTCTCAGTTAAAGGCCTGGAAAGAAACAGCTCCCAGCTTTCGAAGATGCATCAACAATTCTCCAAGGTAAAGACTCCGACCCCCCGACCCCCGTCTTGAACTGGAGACTACTGAGTCAATGTACAAACTATTAAAATATGAACTGGAGCTGTGATCTAGCTAAGCGTTGTCTTTGTTATGATTTCATATGTTTCTATAATGATTGAAATGTTTTCTATCATTCTATGGTCATTTTCATTCATTTTCAATGTAAGAACACATAACACTTATAACACATATACATATAAACAAGTTGATTTTACATTTGGTTTTACTTTGCATTTTTTTTTTAAAATCCCCATGCTACTAAAAATTTGTAATTGTTACATAGTGTTGGCAGAAATTACACTCTCGACATTTTTTTCCACCTTTTTTAAGATCTAAAACCATTCTTTAACTTCTAAAATGTTTTTCAAGTATACGCCCCATTTTACTAACATTAAAATCAAAATCAAGGAAACTACCAACATCATCGTCTCTCCTCCTGACTTAATGAAAATTCTTCATAATCTTAATCTCATCACTAACATCACTACTTTTCACAATAATCACTAAACCATCTAACTTTTTGTCATGGCTAATTGTAGGGCATGGTTCTCCATTCCTATATATATAGCACTTTAAAATTGGTTTAACATTGCTTACCCTACACTCTTAGTAACGATAACAACGTCCTCTTGTATGGTATCAAACATTTCCTCTATAAAACATTTCCTTTGCTTTGTTATTCATGCTTGAGAAATCAGCAATCAACCCAGTCCTGGCCTGATTTCTGGGCCGCCCTCTTTTGTTCTTTACTCACTGATTTCTTTTAGAATTTATATATACTATATATAACTATCAAAAATAATGTAATAACACAACAGAAGATACTTTATGCCCTCGTGCCGATGGTGTGTACTATATATAAATATATATTCAATAAAAATGTAAATGCAAATACACATTTCATCTCTGCCCCCCCATGTGGGGGAATCGCCTCTCGCCTATTTTTGCATGAAGTACTTAAAATAATTTATCTCAGGATGAACAAGATAATGTCAAACCTGATCTCTTCAATGTTACCGAAAGATATGCAACATCTGCGCGCCCATAACATGAACTACTCCCCACAGCATCCCCAACTACTGAGTCAATGACTGTATTGGAGTCTATGAATGATTGTGAGTTATACGTTCAGCTGGTAACCTTTTGCCCAAGTTGTTAATTTGTGCCAGGAATGACCACAATTTTTTCATGTCTCTTTTTTCTTTACGTATTTTTTTTTAGAACATAGCATCTTTTGACACTGCGCATATAAGCAACTTATGACCGCCAGCCGAATTTTATTTCTTATTGTGGCACGTTTACATTTGTGTCTCTCATGCTCAGTCCATAAAAAATCGGGAATCTAGGTGCTGGCATACTCATCCACCCATGAAAGTATAAATTTTTTTTTGCAAATTTATGGAAAGCTTAAGATAGAGCCTTTTTTTTATAAACGGAATTAAGCTGGTTTTTGGTTTAATAACTATATCTCCTGATTTCTAAAACCTGTCCATCTCATCATATCACCAGACCCATACACCCAGCCTGCACCCCAATATCCTGTTGTATCTTGACATATACTGGTGTTACACAGACATAGCATCTTGAAATTGAGGCCTGTTAAACTGACATGGAACGTATTACAACATTGTAAAAGTATCACGTGATAATTATACATTTCCTCAGTTCCTGGCATACACATTTGCTCATAAAAGTTCAGGGTAGGATGCATCGGTGGACAAAACCGATTAGAGCGTTACAGGACACTAGTTTTTACGATGTTTCTTAATTTAAACAAAACAAGACAAATTTAGTTTCCTCACATTCATTTTCAAGTAAATGGGTAATTCAAGGCATTCAGCTGCAATGTCGGACAGCCAGATCGCCGTAAAAATAAAACTTCAATAAGTGTGAACGCCCAGCAGGGCATGTGAATAACCTCCCAACAAAAAATCGTTACCTACATTAAAATAATATCTCTCAAAGGACCAGCACCGGGAATGACTCAGGACGGGAGCCTCCTCGTGTTTTTTTGTTGTTTGGAGTGACAGGGTCAGATGCATGTCCTCTGAGTTGTCGTTTTATGATCGTAACAATTTCATCCAACATGACTGGTACCATGACCAACAAATGGGTTTCTAAAACAGGTTACCCAATGTCACAGCCGAAAATGGTACCCGTCCTGCCGTTAAACCCAGCCAGGAACGTACAGTAAAACTCAGCGAGATGCGTTAAAGCAAGGTTAGAATCATAGCTAAAATGCCAGATCGTCTTCAGCTCAATAAATAATCCAAACAAGGATTTCAGAATCATTACAAATCGATCCTGCGCCGCATTCCACTGGGTCAAAATGAAGACATCGTTGTATCTCCAGCATCCTTATTGATGGTTATGTTCAAACTTTTTTGACTGGTGCCCGATTGCTGTTAATTGTATCTCATTGACGTATTTGGACACTTTCAGCCTTTTCTTGAACATCTAGCGAAACTTATTAATGAATGTGTTAAAAACCAGAGGCCCAAAATATGATACAAATTTATTCACACTTTGTTGACAGAAACGAACTATGATGCCCGTTTGACTACACTGGCGCCTCTTCATCAGACGTTACTAACATCTATGCTCCGCTATTCATCTGGTCATATAAACGAAGATAATCTTAACAAATCAAATAAAAGTTAGACACATACTAAGTTAATCATAGCTTTGAACAACCACGCAGCATAGTTATACCAGTAAGAAGTCAATTGTTGGTTGGAATCGTCTGCCCGCGCACGGAGGTGCCATTTCTGAATGTATCCACAGCAGAGTCATCGCCAACAAGGATCGATCAGTATTCTGAAATGTACCTGGAGGGCTAAAATAACTTAACATATACCTGCACCCTCTAAAGTTACGAGTCTCCTCCTCTTCGGTTGGGAGTAAACTCATATATTGGGGATGACCAATTGTCCTCCAAGAATTGTTGGACCCCCAATGATTACTGGTAGGGATAAAGTGCCTAGGATCATCGATAAATCAGGTTCCAAAAGAAAATTAGTCTGTGGTTATTTAGAACAAATCTGTAGCAGTCGGCGCATTTCTAACTTTGATACGCGTAAAACTCTAGGGAACAATTTTCTGACATGTGTAGTTGAAGAGTAACATTCATCAAAAGAATTTGTTTCAGACTGAGTAAATGAATATTTAATCTCCAAAATTCAGATGTTGATAGTTTTCTAATTCATCATATAGGTAGAAGTGGGAACCATTCCTTCCCCCATGTGATAGTCAAAGGGGGCGTGGTTTAGAGATTCAGACATTATTTAAAGCCAGGCAAATAAATTTTGGGTGAGAGATTAATTATTCAGATATTGATTTAACACAAAAAATTGTTGAACTCTTTGATTTTGTACATCTATACTTTTAGTTGAGCAGTTAGGGACACATAATAAATACAGAATGCATGTACATTTACATTTACATTCACACACATTTATATATACATATATAAAAAATACTACATCTATTGAGGCATGAGTATGTCAAGTTATGTTATTGCATTTGCTTTTGGTACAGATTTATTTCTAGACACATACAGTGTTAGTTATATGTATACAAATACATGTATATTTATTTACATTTATTTCTTATTTTAATTTTATTGTTTAATAGTTAGGTAATGGGGAATGGCTGTGTTCGAAGATATAATATATTGCGTAAATTTAATATATTGCGTAAATGTTATGTGCTTAAACATTCATATATATTTTACTTTGTACTGATGAATTATTATTGCAATTTAATTTTGTACTGATGAATTATTATTATAAGAGTTAAATTAAATCAAATATGTACTGGTAGTAGAGTTACCTTGTGAATGTAGTCATAGGGAAGAAGTAACAGGGTTGTATTCTTTAGTTTTATACAAGTTTAGTGTTTCACTTACTCACTTTGATGTACTTAATTGACTTATTGCCATTGGTAAACCATGTGACTTTTGTAATTGCTGCTGTATATTTAACTTGGAGGATGTCTTTTGGTTTTATCTGAAGAAGTCCCACTAGTGAGTAGGATGAAAAGCACTTAATTAAACCTTTTTTACTGTGGTGTATCTTTGGTTCGGCGTGGTTTATTATTCACTTGGTTTATATCCAGATCAATGTGGCACCTCTGTGTATGTGTCATATGACTCTGTATTTTTGTTACATACATGCATACACAACATGTATAGCACTACCATTTAAAACAGCTTAAACAGCTCTCTGCCTTGGATTTGCTCAAATACAACCAGCAAACCCAACAGGGAAAATCAGAATAGAAAATGCTATACATGTTGATTGTAGGTTGTATTTTTTATTAACTTTTTATTTTTTATTTTTACTTTCTATTATATATTTTTTAACATATACTTTAAAAAAATGTTGCTTTATAGGATGCATACATATATACATATATATATATATATATATATATATTTTATGGTTTGATTATTCATAATTGCTGACTTTTAAAATGCATGAGTTGTGTTTTTTTTCTTTATCTGTTTTTTCTGGGGGGAAGTGATGTCACACAACAAATGTATGTAAAGGATATGATGTCTTTTTGCTGCCATCTGATGAAATTCCATGTTAATGTGTACCTTTGGGGATGAAAGTGCTTATGGTGGCTTAATCCTTACTTGGTGGAATTTTTGTAGCTTTAATTTAATTTATGTTTATACCTGATGAAATGAAGAGTACAGCATACTGTTGGTTACAATAGACAAATTCCTGTCTAAACATCTGATATGAAATACTTGCAGTATATGCAAATATTCCATAATGTATCTACTGTGCTTTATATCTGTTATGTCAAATTGGGTCTATATTATAACTCTGAATGATTAAAAGAGCGAACGCTCTTTAATTGACCCCTTAAAATCGAAAACAATAAATCCTGAACACACGGGACAGTGATTTTTTTTCCCAGGGAAAAAAAATCACTGGGCCATTTTTGGGATGTTGTCATTTCCTCCACTGTGATGTGATCTTGGAGTTGGTATATTTAAGTAAGGGGAGGAGGGGGGAGCAAAGCCCCCCTCTTTATTTTATGCTTGGATTTTTTTTTTTGCGGAGCAGCAATTTTTTTCCCTCAGAAAAAAATCGCTCTTCTGTGTGTTCGGGATTTAGTGATTTCGATTTTAAGGGGGTCTCTTAAAGAGCATTCGCTCTTTTAATCATTCAACATTATAATATCGACCCGTCAAATCAGCATTCTATAATCATTTATTACATTTACTCCCCTTTGTTGCACTGTAGCTGTGTGTCCCTCTCATTTTTTTATCAGCATTTCCATTTTTCTTTATGACATTGGTGAATAAAAGTGGACAGGATTACTTTATTACATTAACATAAATAATTTATGTCAGTAATGCTTTTTGTGCACTAATCACAATTATTTATATAGTCTGACTATAGTTTCCTAGATTAACTTCCTCTGTTTTTTGTTTGGTCAGTATTCCCTATATGGCATTACAGTTTTCACGTTTACCTTCCCATAAATCTTTAATGAGCATTGCTGCTAATCATGCTAACATGCAAAAATTATGTGGGCCTAGAGTGTACACAATTTTTAATGAATCATCAGGAGGGAGTTTTTCATCAGTGGTCACATGAGTTGATTAAGAAGCAATATCTCATTTACAAATTTTCTGTTTTAAGCACACACTGCTATATTAGACTGTCTTGGTCTAGACATGGCATGTACCAGTCTCTTGAGAAACCTTATCATATATAACTTGTCATAATTGTTGCAGGTTTGTCTTGACTCACCTTGTTTACACTATATATCAACCTACAAAACAGCTCATCACTCTTCAATTAAACTCTTTCAATTTTCTCAGTTGTTGTTTGTCTTTTTGGCTTTTCCCAGTTAGGGGTTGCCACAGTGGAACTCCAGTCCACTAATGACTGGCAGTAGATTTTTATGGTGCCGAGTTGCCAGCCTGATGTCAAACCTTCAGAGAAGGCATGTCCATTCATGCATGTCTTTTGGAGGCCACTCGACCACAGGGAGGACATGCAGACACTACATATAAGGCACTCCAGCCAAGAATCGAACAGGAGAACCTCTTGGTGTGAGGCAACAATAAGTACCACCGCGGCTTTTTCTTTCAATTTACTCAGTGATACTTCTTAACTTTTGTTTTTCTTTTTGTTATGACATAAATGATAAATTATGTTAAAGGCACAATCCCAGTGTATAAAATTAGGGACCGAGTTAAGCTGACAGAAGTCACGCCCACTTTGACACATCACTTTCATTCCCACCCACAGTGTCATTTTACTTTTAAATATCCTGTAAATCCACAATTCCAGTCTTTCAGCTCCTAGGATAAACTAATCTTTGGATTTGTGTTCCTGTCCGACTCACATTGGATTTTGGAACTATACCCCCAGCTCCTGGTTCATATTTAAATTAAAGAAAGCTGTGCCAGGGAAAAGGGACATCGGTGTATACTAATTTTTAAATTTTGCATCACTCATGCTTCTACAGATGTACAAGCAGCCCACTTATAAAAAATATTATATTTGTCTAGTAGTATTCAGACATCAGCACATATCAAACTAGAAGCTGAAAAAGGAACAGAAGAGTGTGACTACTAATGCTCCAATCTTCTGTCACACACTTGCTTTCTATGGAATTACTAGCAGGTCAGAAAGTCATTTCACCAGGCTAGTATTCAAAAACCAGAATACAGTAAAACATGAAAGAAAGAGAAAAATGGTTTCCACTACCGTTTGCCTGACTCAGATGCTTTCTATATGTATAAGCCACGTCAAAGTTGTTGTAGATGTCCAGGATTCACAACCACCACAGAATAAAATATGAAGTGAAAGAAACAAAAAACTATGTTTACTAATGTTTTAAAAGTCTTGCATTAGTGATGCGCTTTCTAGAGAACAGCAGCAGTCAGGTCATAAAATGCCTGAAAGGCTACTTTTCTCAATGGGTAAAATGCAGAGATTAAACTAATGAATGGTTCACAGGGAGAGCTGTTGTCAATACAACTGCAATTTGAAATGGAATTTGGCTAACACCTTTGAAACTTCCTTCAGGCACTCTTACTCCACCCCCAACAGCCAAAAGTGAGCATGCTCAGAAATCTAAACTTGAAATGTAAACTGGGGTTGCCACCTATCCGTTTTTTTTTCCAGACTATCCAGAAACCAAACTGATTCTCTGGTAGTCTGGAAAACAATGTACAAACTTTAGTGTTCTCTTTCAAAAAAGAAAACAGACTATCGGAGTTTGTTAAACTGGCTGATTTACTATGCTTTTTTAGAGAAAAGCATAGTAAATTGGCTGTAAGCAGGCATCAGGAATGGAAAAAAAGGGTGTTCCCATCCACTGATGTCATAGTGATGTCACAAAATGGGTGGAACTTGAGTTGGATAGAGGATGGGAATGGGTGGGGTTATGGGGTGATGTAAGGGGTGTGGGCTTACTCTGGTTTTAGCCACAATGAAAGGTGGCAACCCTAATGTAAATAGGGTTGCCACCTTTTCAAATGGCCAAAGTGGGACATTTTCGGAACACACATCAGATTTTACAGGCCGACACATACCCATGATCAGTACAAAGGATAGAACTTTACTTTTTTGCCTAAATAAAAGCTTATTCTTGTAGCAGTTTAGTTGCTTATTCTGTTTCTTGTAACATTTTGGTATTTTAGATACAGAAATAATTATTTTATGCAACTATTACATAACATATGGGACATAATTATGTCCTACAATCTCAGGACATTTGCCATTTTTAATATTTTTTGTCAGGACACACCTGCCCAAAGAGGGACTGTCCCTCGCAAAGTGGGACAGGTGGTAACCCTAAATGTAAACAAAGGCTGAATCAAAACAAAAAATCCCTAGGACTGTCCCTTTAATGTATTAGTTAATCTGCCTCGACAGATTTAATGTTACATAAAGTGTAGCTGAGTAGCAAACTGGCCCCCGACTGTGGAATAACATGCACATTAAATGAAATCCTGGGAATCCCTTACTGGTATTTATTATAATAGTTTTTTTATATTTAATTTGTGTTTTGTGGCTATATTATGAGGCCCAGACAGTATGTTAGAAAATATTTTATTGTGAGTTCAATGTTTTTGAATTCAGTAATTCAAAGACTCATATAATAACTTCAGTTAGTCAGCTTCATTTTGCTGTCATTTGTTCCACATCTATTACACAAACCTACCTTAAGTTTGAAACTTCCTTTTGTATCATTGTAACATTAGCTGCTCTTATTCTGCATTGTATGTTAACACTGAAATTTGTTTTGAATTTCCTGTTCATAATCTGTGACTATTCCTATCTGTCACTGGTACATTCTTATGTTTTGCTCAGGTCTGTCTACAAAACATTTATTGTATTGATGTTCATCGAAAAATACATATTTTTATTGACTGAATGACTGCTAAGCTGATTATGCCATCAGGGTTTGTGTTGCAAAGAAAGACGTTATTACTGAGACTTTGCATGCATTCTTTAAGACTAGTAAGCATGCTGATATATGTATAAAATAGGTTTACCATCACAATTTTCGAAAATGTTTTGAGTGAGTAATGACTTACTCGAAAAACATTGTCGAAATTTACGTTAGCGAACGATCACAGGAACGAATCCAAAAAATGTCAACAATTTGAATTCGAACTGTTGACATTTTTTCGAACTTACCTCAACATCTGGAGCCATTCGAAACATGTTTTGCAAGGGGGCAAGCCTGCCCCAGCACCCCCATTAATTATATATACTAACACTGGGGACACACTGCAGTGAAGGAATGGGTACATGTCCCCGTCTCCATTGTAATGCGATCTCCACTCATCATGCCAAACTCACAAATGTGTGAATGCACACCGCATTCACTCTGTTGTGTCTTCGGCATCTTTTGTTTCGCTAATACGAACCATTGAAAACATCACAGATGTGCACCTTGACAATGTGATGGTAAACCATAAAATAAACACATAAAAAGGGGTAACAAAATGGGCTAGAAATTATTATTCTCTAGTATATAGGAGACCCTGTAATTATTTTTGTAGCTCATAATGATGCATTTCAGAAGTGATTCATTTGTAAATGCTTATGCATATCTGTACATAACTCAGGAAAATATAGAAAACCAGTGTATAAATCTGTTTGCTTACTGAAGTATGATGTGTGTTGCTGATTCACAAGTGTCTATTATTTTAATGAGGTGGTATAACAAACAACATCTGATTGTTAAATATGCACATGCAGTATACTTTGATTAATGAAACTCGCATGCTCTGCTAGTTGGAAATAATTGTCTGTGTTTCACTGCAGTGCTGCAATATTTAGCACTGCTGTAATCAGCATCTATCAGTTAGAATCATTCGTTATGACAGAATGATGCACGTATATGCACATTGAACATTATTAACAGTTAACTTACTTCAGTAAGCAGCACAATTTAAATTGCAATTTGCTACAGTCTTCTGCTCTGAAGAACTATATACAAACATTTGATAGCAAGGAAATATACTAAAAGATCAAGTTACAAACCATGAGATGAAAAATGTATACATGCAATCCATAGTGAAACCCCAGATACAATCTTGCCAAGTCAATGAATTTCTGTTGTACCTGGTTATGCTCAAACATTTAAAAAGAAGTAATCATACTCTCATCATTTTAAAGAAGACTGTTTTGTCAAATAGTTTCTTAAAACATAATTCATGAATTCATGTTTGCTATGGCTAACAGAATATTGCTGCTTTAATACTAAAACATTACAAATAATACTATTTTTCAATCATGCTTAGCTGCTGAATTTTTGAAAATACAATATTTTGCAACAAAAACATTTACAGTTATATAATCAATCTTATCAATTTGAATGCAAGCCACACTTTCTTTTAAAAGTGAAATAGCTAAAAAATGAAACTTTTCACAAATAGGCTTTAGTATGTCTAAAATCAGCAACACTACCTGATTTTTGTTGTTTCTATCTAGTCTGAGCATATAAACTTGTGGAAGTATTTCTGTATGCCCGGTCGTTGACTTTAACCAGGTTCCTGTGACTATGACAAGATCAGGGGAGTAGTGGGTAATGCTGGCATGAACTTCTGTGATTTTGGTGTACAGTGTTCTTAGGTTACTGTGTAGTATTTCAAGTCTTGGGTAGTTTGAGAGGTAGTCCATTTGTGTTTCAAGATATATGGGAGCTAGTTTGGTGAGTCTTGGGTTAGAGGAGTGGATGTGGGATTGGGATGTATATCCCCTCCCAGTATTATTGTCCATTTAGCAATGTGCCTGTTGAACAGCCACTTATATTTAGGCTTGAGTTTATACATGATTTTGGATAATGGAGGAGCATGTGCTGCATGCTTGTATTTCAGGTTGCTGATGTAATTAATGTTGAAAAGGCTGGAGGAGATGGTATAGTAATGTGTTATGGAATTCTGGCTTAAGTCTTGTGTGTTGGGTGTAGGTAAGTAACAGTGGGAGAGAGACTTGTGTTAGCTTATTGTGAATGTGAGTGTAATAAGAAATGCTTGCAATAGAAGATGAAGTAGTGGCGTACCTGGGATTTAGAAGGATGTATGGATAGGTGATAGAGCATGGTGGCAGGAGTGTGGAGATATGAAGTTAAGTGCTTCTGTCATGTGACACCCAGTCTTAGCAATTGTTACACACCCCTGCTTCATTTGCTAATATTGGATATTATGTTAGGCAGTAGATCTGACAGTACTGGCCAGTAAACATATGCAAATTAATTCAAAACATACTTCTTTTTGCCTGCTGTCTGTAACAGTAATCTGTTCCTGACTTTTCTTAACATAATACACCATGTTACTCTGTCTTTCTGACATCATTTGCTAAGTGCTTTATGGCTTTGAAAGCCGGCAAGACAATTAGTGTTTTCCTTTTTTAGCTAGTGCTACATGGAACAGATGAATCTCCATACACTACAAATAATTACGATCAGGTTTCCAATCATAACTCTTTATTATGTGTTTTTAACATGGATGTCAAGATTTATCTCTTGAACCTGACTCATGGGGTGAATTTCTTGTCATGCATGTCTCAAACACTTAAGCTGGTTTTGATCAGAGACCCAGTTATAATCCTCTGTATGCTAGCTTTAGTATAGACAACAGCTGGACAAGTGACTTGCTACTTTGCCTTATGAAGGGAACCTTTTAATTACAATATGTTTAGCTTTAGAACTCTATAAGTCAGTCCAAGGACTTGAAATCATAGGGCTATTTCAAAGGCTTTGGCGCTGAGTAACATAAGCAACTTAGCAACTTTCCAAAAGGTGAATCAGGATCTCCATGCTGAAATAATTCATCATTTGACACAGGCAAGCATTTTGCCAATGTAGGTGGCGGAATCATCGAAATGTGCTTCTCAGCTCACCAAAAATTCCACCTTTATATGGGACTAGGTACTGCATGCATTTCCCAGTGGGAAATCAGACTGCATGCAGTACTTAGCTCCACATACAGGTGGAGCTGAACTGCAGGTATTAGAAGTAAAGGGGGCTTGTAAAGCACTGCTCATGTGCACTGCAATGAGCAGTGCAAGCCCACTCTAGAACTCTTTTTGGATGGCTCATTTTGGTATATTATCAAAACTGAAAATACTAACAGGAGGTCCTGCATCAAGGTAAACTGCTCACACAAAGCACAAATCCAAAGAAAAAAGCAGTTACCAAATAATATGGAAGTAATTTATTATTCAGATAAATACAACGGCAGATAAAAAACAATATAAAATCCAACACTGTGATGACATCACATTGTTTGGATTTTATATTGTTTTTTATCTGCCATCGTATTTATCTGAAGAATAAATTACTTCCATATTATTTGGTAACTGCTTTTGTCTTTGGATTGGTATATTATCAAAAGTAGATTACATTTGGGCCAGGCATCCTATTCCACCATTCAACATTTCCGATAAAGTGAATGAAAATATATTGTCCATGCTGGTCATACCTCTCAAGCAATCAGGGACAAATCTCAAGTGACTCATGAATGAATCCACAAGTAATTAGGGACAATCAGGGACACTTTTAGAATATTAGCACTATTATCTTGGAACATGAACAGATTAAGAGAATATGAATTGATATACATTTTCTGATGTAAAAGAAGTCTACAACTGTATTTACTGGCATTATTTATTAAGTGAAGTTCATCACCGTTTCTCCAAAAGTGCTCAATTTTAGGAGGGATTAAGAGGGACAGAGCTAAAATGTGCATCAAAATCAGAGACATCACTGAAAATCAAAGACATTTGAGATGTATGATGCTGGTCATCATGCCTGCATACAGTAGCCCATCCTATAGATGGAGCTTGTGCACTGGAAGGGCTCATGGTCATGCAGCTCCACCTGTATGTCAGACCTGCTAGTGCTCCTTAAGACTTTGATCTTACTTAGCAGCCCTGATGAATCCTCAAACTATGCTGGCACTATGCTAACACTAGGTAATCTGGTTCATTAAAGTTGAATGCTACTGAATCAAATTATCTTGTTTGGGTATAGCACCCCCCTCCATTCAATTAAATACTATAATACAAGGTTTTAAACTGTGTAAATGTTATGGCTAGGTGATGTCAAAGGAGATCAGTAATTCTAAAATGATGAGTTTAAGGCTTTACTAAAAATCATTTTACATATACACATTCAATGTGTTTTACCAAAGAATTATGGTATATTCCTTCTATTTAAGAAAATACAGGGGTACTAGTAAAATGATACCTAAGGCTAATAAAGTTGTACTTAAGAGTACAACATGTGAAAGATGGCTTGGTGTATGTTCTTGAAGAAGTTTAAATTAAAACTACATGAGTTCTGGCAGACAGGCTACAATATCACATGTGAAAGAACAGTAAAAGTACAATTTTACCAGAACATAATGCAGTTGCATTATGGAAAGAATGCAAGAGTTCATTTACTATAAACAGAAACATCACTGTTACATAAGGCAGATGATAATTATTTATTTTGCTGCTGATACAGGAGAGTCTGACCTAAGAAGAACTGACTGTGCTTTTGAAGTCATTTAAATGTTTATTTTTAGAATTAGGAAAAAAAACATTTTAAATCATGTGTTTACTTTTAAGAAGCCGACAAAAAGACAAGCATTACTACATCAATTGTATGGCTTTAGTAATGATTCCATTAATGTTAATGTCTTAATAGCATGCAGTATATGACACGCCAAAGGAAATTTTGAATTTAACAGAACAGTTCCTATCAGAATTCATTCAGCTAAACATGCAGTGGATAAGCCATGCAGTAAATAAGCAAGTGCCATGTATTAAACTGCCTTTCAAGAGAGCTTGGGTCTTAGATTCAGCTAAAACCAAACGTGTCATGTCTCTGCACCAGCAAAATCTAATTAATGCAATAAGGCTCTCAAAAGTAAAGCTGCAGGTCTAGGGTAATTAATTGCAGATCAAGGGTATTTAAAAATATCACACTGATGTTTTCATGCTTGAAGAAAAGGGAAACTTTTAAAATGTTCATTTGAAACCTTTGGATCTGGTTGTAAAACCATAGCACTGTAATTAGAAAAAAGTTTTACTACCTGCCTGGCTGCACAATCTTAATAGCAACACTATGCTTGCTAGCCACACTTTATGATACAGTAGTAACCGCTGCTACCACAAAACACTTGGCTTAACATTTTGACTACTAGCTGGGGTATCTCATGGATGGCATGCACATGTCTTCCTTGTGTTTACAGGGGTTTCAACTGGGTGTTGTGGTTTCCCATACATCCAAGAAATGAGCAGTAAGAGGCCATCCAAAATTCCTTTAATTGTGCATGCTATGTGTAAGAGAATGTTTTTAGTGTATGTGTGTGTGTGTTTGTGTGTGTGTGTGTGTGCGTGTGTGTGTGTGTGTGTGTGTGTGTGTGTGTGTGTGTGTGTGTGCCCTGTGAAGGACCTGTTCCCCATCTAGGAAACTCTGTATTCCAGGATGGAAATCAAATCCCCTATAGCCATAAAATTAATTAAGAATGTAACTAGTAAGAGAATGAAGATAATCTATTTGAAGCTTGAGAATTGAAATGACAGCTTTAGAACTCCTGAAAGATAAGTGCTGGTCTTTTTAAATTAACAACAGATTGCAAAGTCAAATGTTGCATATAAAATCATATTTTGCACGGGAAAGCGCATCCTGATTTGGGACTTGAACTCTCACACCCTGAGTACTTATATCTATTAACACCAAGACCACTGTCACAGAAAAGGGGGAATTTTCTAAGAGGCAGAAATGTTATACATATTGTTTATTTACATTTTGTTGACTGGGTTCCTCTAATTAGGCCAGTTACCTGTTTTCAGGGGATATCCTAGGTGGTAGTGAAACTAATTAGGGTAAATTTGGCCAAGGCATCAGGGAACTTCTCATACACTTTGAAGCTGCTTAATGGTTTGGGGGGGGCTCCTACAGCAGCAAGGAAGAAGCCTAAGGGATGTAGTAGCATGGAGGAAGAGGAGAGAAATGCTGAGGTAAGTTTAGATGTGGAAGGTGAGAATTTGGAAACTTTTTTTCAACATGGAGCTTCATAATTTAAGCAAAGATTCCATTGTGATGGATGTTACAAATGAGCTGCATTTAGGTGTCTCCATGGAGACAGAAGTAAGCGAGTCTGTTGTAGTGGAGCAGATAACAGAACTGGAGTCAGGTGGGTTGCAGATGATGTTCTGTTAAAAATAATCATGCGGGATGATGTAGGAGACAGTTCTTCCATTTCGTGGGGTTAAGTGGCACTGGATAGTAATGTGGAAAAGGAACAAGGTAATGTGGCATCAGAGAATGCAGCAGTTAAAACATGCAGCAGAGAAAGAAAGTAACACAGGAGAGCAGCAACAAATTGAGAAGGTGTCTGGTTTTGTGGGAACAGATAATGCAATAACTAAAACATGCAGCAGAGACAAAAGAAAAAAGGAAAGTAGCAACAAATTGTAACAAATTGTAATTAAAATTGTTTTTAAAAAAATACGAGAAGACCAACTGTAAGAATAAAAACAAAAATGGCACTGCAATAGACAGATAATGTATATGCTATAATAAAGCTCAAGAAATGTGGTCTTCTATACACATTAAGGCCATGTACCTAATGGACTGATGATGACATTTCAGGAACTGTGTAACTAATAGTAGGACATTTATCCAAGGAACAATTATTTGTTCTCTGGCAGGACATTTATCTGAGGAGCAATTATTTGCCTTCTGGTAGTAACCCAAATGTTAAAAAGCTGTTACTTTACAGTTTAGAACTGATAAACTGGAAGAAGAGGATGTGAAAAAAATACATACAGGGTTTATGTGAAACTGTTGATAATATTGTGAAAGAAAAAGATGAGAAAGACTTATGGAATGGAGGGTGGTGGTTGGAAGCTGATTTGAAATGTGAAAAAAAAGGTGAAGCACTTGTCTTGTGTTATTTTTGTGGGTTTTTATAAAGGCACATTAAGATATGCTGACCATCCTAAATTGTGTTTCTTTTGTAGGGACTTTTCTCATTGAATTAGTGATTGTGACAATGTACAATGTAAGCAGTGTGGGGAGAAAAACATACAGCAAGAGTATGTGTGCATGAATGCTGTTCGTGTAAAAAAGGGACACTTTGGGATGAGTTTTCAAGAGCAATCAGGAAATAATGAAAACGGAGATGAAAGTGAAGGAAATACATATAAGGAACAACAAGAGGCTGGAGTAGAGATGAAGAGATGAAGAACAAACTGCGGAAGAAGAAAAATATAATGAGGAGAGAGAGAGAACGCATTACAGAAGAGAGGTCAGAAGAAGGGACTGAATACGTAGTTCTAGCTAGTGAAAAATCTGATCATATGGATCAAGGATTATTTGTACATAATCTGAAGATTAAAAATGGCTAGAGGTAAAAACAAGGTGCAGAAAATATATAAAGCAAAAACAGAAAAACTGCACCAAGTTAACACACAAAAAACGACGTTTATTCAAACCAAAAACCAAAAACAAAATGGAAAAAAAAAAGGTAAGCACTTTCACAACTGCTGTTGCTTCATCAGACACTACTATAAAATAACAAGCAGCTTATATAGGTGCATTCAATTAACTGAGAAAACCAATCACATGATGCTATGCAAAGGCAAATAAAATGTATAGTGAACTGCAAAAGGAGAAAGAAATACATTATACTAAATAATCACTAAAACCTAATAATAAAAATAATAAAAGCACAAGCAAGTTAAAAGACAATATTATAAAAATATATAGCAATATATATATATATATATATATATATATATATATATATATATATATGTGTGTGTGTGTGTGTGTATAAATACCTATATATATATATATATATATATATACACATATATAAAAAATATGCAAACTAAGCACAAACTTAATGTTAATGTTTAAGCCGTCTAGCTTTTAAAAAAGGTTTCAGGGAAGTAGTACCATTAAGGCCAGGGTATTTCTCTGCATTAAGTCTAAGGATCCATTTTTGTTCATAGCTCTCTGTAGTATTCTCAATATCCCCACCTCGTATGCTACTAGGTATATTTTGAATAACAAAAAACCTAAAGGTATTGGAACTATCAGTATACATTACATGATTAGCTAAAGCATTAGTTTCCTTACAATTAGTAATATCTCTAATGTGTTCCAATATTCTGTCTTTCAAGATCCTGTTAGTTTTCCCTATATAATATGTAGGGCATTTTTGACAGAAAGCAAAGTATACTACATCTGTAGTCCTGCAATCTGAATACTGATGGCTAGAAATAGAGAATTTTTGAGTTGGGTGTGTGTAAGTATTCTTACTAAATATATATTTACAAGCAGTACATCTTCTGCAAGGAAATGTACCGATGCGTGTAGGGAAATTGAAAGTCTCAGAGACTTCCCTATTACATAGATATTGCTTAAGAGATCTATTGTTCCTAAAGCAAAATAAAGGAACCTCACCAACTTTTTCAATTAGCCCTGGAACTTCTTGTAACAAATGCCAATGTCTCCTGATAATCTGCGTATACTGATTAACATCACTAGAAAACTGAAAACAACCCTGAAATCATTCTTAGCTGCCAAACTATTATCTAAATTGCAACTATTAATATTTTCTCTAAGATAGGGTCTACATCTAGTGTCCCTCAATTTCCATGCTTCAGATAATGTTTTATTAATATCAGATAATGAATATCCCCTTTCTAAAAAATCAGACAATACTTTCAAGAGCTATTTCTGCTTCTTCATCACTATTGTGGAGACGCAAAGTCCTAAAAACTTGTCCCTTCAGGACATTCCTAGGGATATGCCTTGGATGCATAATTTATAGTAGTGTTTGATGAAGCAACAGCAGTTGTGAAAGCGCTTACCTTTTTTTCCTTTTTGTTTTTGGTTTGGTTTGAATAAACGTCATTTTGTGTGTGTTAACTTGGTGCATTATTTGTACATAAACCTGGGAAAAATACTCAATTGAGGAAAGAGTAAAAATAAGAAAACTTAAATTTAAAAATATTTCTCTATACATAAAAAGAAAACAAAGTAACAATTTTATAGTACTTTCAGTAAATATGAACAGTATTATTAACACTATAAGAAGGATATGGATACTAGAATGGTGTGCTAAAAGTGATGAGGATGTTAGTTTGTTAGAGGATGTAAGATTCTTGACAAGTAAAGAAAGACAGCAAACAGAAAAATTGCGGGGTGGAAATACAATATGGAACTTAGGAACTGAAAGTTGTTGTGGAATAGCTGAGCTGTGTAAAAAAAAAAAACTGAAAATGCTGGATTAATGATGGCGAGAGTGGGAAGATTAACTGCTGTGCCTGTGAGGTAGAGAGAACATGTTTGTAGAATTTTAGCATTATATCCAAATATAACTAGTAAGGAAAGAGAGAATCTGTTTCATGAAATATTAGACTATGTGCTGGTTACGTGAAAGTTATAAATGCAGGGGACTTTAATTGCGACTTAAGGAGAAAACGTAAAATAAAAGGGAAAGATGTAAAAAAATACAGGAAATAATAACGTGGTAGATTAGCTGTGTCGAACAAAAGTCAATGGACTTATAGCAGGAGGCAGTTGGATCTGAAATTGATTATTTTGTATTGTCAGAAAGCTTGGGGGTAGCAGATGGTGATGCAGTTGTAACTGTTTTTTTTTTCAGACAATTTAACAATATGGATGGAGGCGATGGATGAAAGGGAATATATTAAAACAGCAAAGGGAATAAAAAGAATACATGAGAAATTATAGGATGCAATTTCAGAGAGTGAAGTATTGCAGTTATGGAAGGATCATATAACCATGAACAACTTCTATAAAAACTGGTCTGAATGGTGGACTGAATTTAAAAAGAAATATAAACAGTCTTTCTTTTCAATGACAGGAAGATATAAGAAAGGAAGTGAAAGTGAAGTATGGCAAAATGTAAAGAAATATATTAGAAAATGTATTGAATAAATGACAAAGTACTATAATATGGAAAACAAAATATATAAAAGAAATTGAGAAAAAAGGTGTTACTGTTTAGGCAGATGTATTATTTACAGGGGAAAATGGAAGAGGTATCTGCATATTTGGGCAAAATAGTAAAGGAGGATATTAGTATAATGAGTGAAACAAAAAAAATATAAATAAGAGGTAAAAAGAATACAAGGGAAAATTATTAGTATTGTATTACAGTATGTGGAAATACATATAAGAGCAAGAAGAAAGATAATAAAAGAAATGAAAAGTAAAAAAATTCAGACTGAGTTAAGAAAGAATTTGAAAAATAAATTTCTGCTAGTGAATTGGATGAAGAACTTCACATAGGAAATGTTGATTCAGTATCAAGCCCATATGATCTAGGGTATGGAATGTACAATAGATTAATGGACTGACAAAGAGAGTATTTTGTAAATGTGCTGAATGAAGGGTTGAAGGAAGGGTTTGTTTGTGAAAAGTTATGTAGTGGAATATTAAAACTTAAATGGAAGATAGATGAGAAGAACGAAACAAAAAATGGAGGCCTATCACACTAAATAACACAGATTATATCATCTTTATGACAATAATACAAAGCAGATAGAAGGATGAGGGATACTATGGAAGAAACTATAAATGGTATAAAAGGGAAGGGATGTCAAGAATTGTAACTGGTTGTGAAAGAAACTTTAGATTATATTATAAGTAAAAAGGAGGATGTGAAACTTACGGTAGGTGATAATAGTAAGGCATTTGATACGGTAAGACATGATGATTTGTGAAATGTTATGAGGAAGTATGGATTAGGTAATAGAATTAGGAGAGTCTGTAGGTCAGCATATCAAAATAAAAAAGAAAGAGTGTTAGTGAATTGGTGAATGACTAAAGAAACATGCATAAGGTGTGGTTTAAGATAGTGATGTCCCATGAGTGGACTATTGTGTGTATTGCTAATGCATGGGTCTATATTACATAGTCGAAGTTCCGTAACTCTGAACAACTAATGGTCGAACCATTATGTTTGAAGTTATGAAACTTTGACTACATACAAAAAAAAAAAATACCCCCACTACTTAAATATAACAACTCCGAGATCGCACCACATTGGACATAATGGAAACCTCTGCTTATGGAGATTTCCATTCAAATGTATGAACTTTTACAAATTTGAACCTATGGTCTCGACCATATCTGGTTTGAACTTGTAAAAGTTTGACTATGTGATAGGAACCCTAATGAATGAAAGATGCTAAATATGTGATACAAATAGAGGTGGTGATTTCAGCAGATTTGCCATACACAAACAATATAGTTGCAGTTGCCAAGAAAACAATTATAGATGTGAGAAGTGTTGGTTTGTCTGAGTGGATGTTTAATGAAAGTGTCAATTACCTTGAATAAAGATGAAAGTAAGGGTTTGGATGATGTGGTGAATATTGGGGGTGTGTATTTTTCAGGAAATGTAGTGTCTTTGCTAGGGATAAAATTTGGAAAAAAAAATATGTGGTTATGATACAATTGAATGGCTTGATGAAAGAAACTAAAGCAATATACATTTTCTGGAGGACATTCAAGAAAAGGTTTATCTGGTGAATTTTGTATTAATGGGAAAATGCAATGAATGCCAGATGTTCATATAATCCCAGAATAATCTGAAAAAGAAATTGCGCAATTGTTGTTTTCCTACATATGGAGTTTGAGATTAAATCCAGTAAAATGAGGTATGTTGTATATGAGTAAAGTTGAAGGGGGATTAGGGTTAGTAAATCCAGTTGTTTATTCCACTTCTTTAAATTTGAAATGAGCATTAAAGTGGGTAAAAAACAAAATGAGAAATTAATAATGAAAAATGGTTAAATATATGTACAAAAGGTTCTGGGAGATGAAGAGAATATGAAAAAGAGTCAAGGAACATGTAAATTAAAAATATAAAGAAAGAATACTAACATGGAAAGTGAAAATTAAAATATATAGAGAAAGATAGAGGGATGTGATACAATAATACAGTGAAACAATATTATCATATAAATCCATGGGAAAAATTACCAGTATAAGTGATTAATACAATTAAACTAAGGAAAACGTAGTGTACTAAGACAGAGTGTCAGGATTTCCTATGGATCCTTTAGTAATGGATATGAGGAAGAAATGATGGCCTCTTGTTAAGTTGCTTAAACAAAACAACATCAATACTCAAATTATTTATCCAGCTAGAATAAAAATTCATCTGTCAAATGTCTGTGTTTAAGCACTGCTTGGCTGTGCTTAGCTGGTTTGCACACTGCTAAGCATTGCTGAGCATTGGCAGTTTATGCAATGCTCAGCTAAGTTAAGCTGATTTGCACTGTGCTAAGTGAAGGGCCAGTTTTAAAAATGGCTCAGTGGTGTGTAAGAGCAGGAAAACAGGCCATATTAAGCTCACTAGGCAGGAATACAGCATATTCTGTTGGAGTTTCAACTGTGCAGGAACTATGGCAGGTATTGGAGGGGTTGCATGCTTCCAGGTGCAGTGTTGGGACATTCTAGAGTCCAGGGTCATGGTTGGACTCCTCATGAAAGACCATGAACACTGGCTATTGCAAAGCCAGTTCCAGGGATTGGAGTACAGGTTGGAGGCCTGGGGCCAGCTGGCACTTGGTCTCACCAGTGCAACAGGTATCTCCCACAGAGGTGAGCAGGTCTGTCACCATTATGATGATCTGAAGTGGAGGAAGAGGGGAACTCTAGATACCTGGGTCCAGGATGCACAGGTTGGGAATACCCCACATGTTTGTAAGTACTGTAAGCATTGTTTTACCAATACCTAATCTGAACGTGTGATAGACAGGTATGCATAATGGTGTGCTTCTCTCCCTACAGCTGCAAAGGAGAGAGCTCGCAACCTAGATGATCATGCATGGCACCTGGCCAGGTTGCACCATGAGTGTGGTGGGTACAGATTGATTTGCAATCTCTAATCAAATACACAAGACAGAGTAATTCATTCATTCATTCACTGTCAGTAGGTACATACAGTACAGATTTGTGCATTGAAATGAATGTGGACCTAGGCCTCTACTGCAATAACTGACTACTGCTAAGTATAGTGCAATAAAAATTAAAGCATGAAACCTGATAATGTTAATAAAATAAAGTTTCTACTGAAATAATTGTGGAATTACAGCTGTATTGAAACACCTGCATTATATAAACTGTTGCACAATATAAAGACTTGAAAATATGCCAGTAACTGCATGAAGGCACCCCTAATAAAGTTGTGTTGTGCAATGTGTGTGTAAGTAGGGCTGTTGTTCATGAAATCAAGTATGACAGCTGCTGTGAAATGCAAATACAAACAATACCACCAAGTGACTCAAGGGTAGCTAAGGAAGAGTGTTATGCTTAACTGTAGATTTAGAGCTGTAGTGCAACATATATGCATAATTATATTTGTTCTGCACTAACATCGGAAGCAATACCAGGAACACCCAAGGTAGATTGTGTATCTCAGGATTGTTATGTGTTAACCATTGCATTTCAGCTATAAGCATTCCTGCTCCGAAGTATGGTGCTGCAGGCACGTATGCAACTATAATAGCTGTAGACTGCAAATATACTATCTGCAACTGTATATGGGTCAGGTAGCCAACCTAGCAGTCTGATATGGTGTGTACATGTCAAAGATATTTCCACCCACTAAGAGTTTATTGTGTATACCTGCAGTCTATGTATTAATGTACAGTTTTCCTATTATCTCTGTCATGCATGAATCTCATGTATGTGTGTTCAGCTGTCACTGCAGTCTTATATAGAACTGTACTAATACCAGGTCATATGTTGTTTCCAGGTGAGTTCTTAGCAAATATTACTCAGTCAATAGTCAGCAGTGGCTCAGTAGCTCAGTTTGTTAAATGCTGTGTGTGATGTACATTTTATCACACACAGACCAGAGTTCAAATCCAGTGACAGGTACTAGTAAATATTACTGAATCAGTTATGTATTGTTAACAGATGTTCTCCCAACAGGAATTACAGGTAAATGGGTGCAGTAGCCATTATTATGGTTAGTAATTTGTATGTTCAGATGTAACAGAGTGCTAACAGCATTGATTAAGAATGTCATAAGATGTCATAAAATAAAGGCAACAAGTACAATACTAATGAAAGTTAATACATTAAATAAAATGTGTAATCATGGTTTGGTTGTATGCCTGGTGTGTCTGTGAATGCTTGCTGACAGTCTAACCCCAATGCCTGCAAAGAATGGCATGATAGTTGTATACTATCTGTACCATACATGATACATATCTCTCAAGTGTCATACTGTCATGGATTGTAATCACTGTTGCCTATTCCCACTGTCACATATCTATCATCAACATGATAATGTCAATAGCATAGTCACACTACATTAGTCCACAGTACACCTTAGTAGTTACATAGGTCCATCTGAGATGTAATAGTCCTCTGTAGTTGAGTACCTACAGGTGTTACTGCTTGGACCATACTGCCCCATGAGGATAGCTTGAGAGGTATGCACATGCTACAGCAACTATAGGGCACTGTTATACATAAAGGAAGGGGAGACCTGTAGAGTATATTACAGTATTGTTGCAAACTATATAGCCTATACTGGTATTAATGGACTTATTCCCCCCCACCTCTTATCTTCATCATAATTATTATTGTTATACATTGGTTATGGATTAATATTAACATATGTTGTCCCCTAAATGTTATGTTGGGACTTGTGTTTTACTATTGTTATGTATTACAATGGTTGCATACAAACATATCTTATTGAATTACCTAAGTTGCTGGCCTTATGCTGTGACCGTTACTGGCATGCTGTTACTACAATGACTGTTATCTTACTTATTGTTGTGTTCCAAATACTATGCAATGTTATGTTACTGGGTTATTTGCAATGTTGCAATGTTCTGGCATGTTGTTATAACTTAATAAATGGTTTATTCATTACTAACCTATACACATTGAAATACTTCAATACCAAAGATCAATTGGGTAGGCCGGTTCCTGGTGGTCCACCTACTCTACCTCAGCCAGCCATGCCTGCATTACCTATGGGTGGAACCACCTCAGGGGACGGGACTCATCCCCTGGGAGTGGGGGTGGAGGGGGTTGTCCACCCAGGATGAGCTATTAGTAATGGTGTGAAGGATAGTTCATAGTGGTTATGATCAATGCCTGCGCTGGACTGAGTGCAGACTCACCAATCTGGAGACACCAGGCCCTGCACCTTTGGGACAGTGAAGGAGCAGTGTTGACTGCCCATAGGTGGGGAGGTCAGTCACACTGCTGCTGTCTGGGGGCATGTGGACCTCTGATTCCACAACACCGTCCCCGTCCAAGGTGTTTACCCCCCTCATGTGTCACACACCACCTCTATGTGCTGTCTTGTCTGTCTTGTCTGTCTCCAAATGCAACCTCTCCTACCCAACTTACCCCCCACACATACCTATATCCCTTCCTCAACATTTCACTCTCGCTTTAAAGAAAGGGAACGTGTCCCACAAAAATATCACCCCATGTATAGCTCTCTATTTTGCACACATGTCCACTGGACATAACTAATTATTACATTAATTAATCAACACATTTATGTTGCCCTCAGCCCTCTCTCGGGGTGTGAGGCTCCAAATTCCAAATTCTGTAAAACCTACACAGCTGTTGCTGTAGAAGTAATGGAGAGCTATGGTCCATTCCTACATCTGTCCTGCACATCCCTACCTGCCTTTCAGTATGTTTTTCCCACTGCTTGCCCCCATTTCACCACTTTCCTATCATCCCTTTTTTCTTTTCTTTTTTTCTTTTTAGTGCAGGTTTAAGTGGAGCTAAGAGGCACGCCACACAAACCCACTCAAACCCCTGCAAACCTGCTTAAAACTGCTTGAAAGTGTCTTAATCATCTCATGTTTTTCTGACAGTGCTAGGCACATTTGCAAAATAATCACCCTTGCCACATCTCAGACCAGGCCCCTGTCAACTATAGCACAGTGCATTAGCCCACTAGCTCACTACATTCTGAACTGAGACAGGTGTTTTCACCAACATATCCTGATTGCCACTGACACACTGCAAGTACATGTAATGGAGAAATTGGCAGTTTACTTGGGACTGTGATGCAGACACTACACCAGTATACAGCCAAATAAATATTAATGGATGTACATGAGGCCTGGGATAGCAAGTATAGCTGTCAACTGTACAGACTGCTGCAGAATGTACACAGTTGTGCCTGCTAGTTTTGGCATGGTTTCACAAAAACATATGTGTCTGCTAAAGTACTGGCGAGTCATTACAGACTGAGGTTAGAAAATCACGACAAACATTTGAGTGTCACATCTCATACCCATCAGAAAATACATGCTAATGCAATTCCTGTGTCACAGATGGTATGCATGCACATATATCTTGCAAATACACCTGTTGCAGTAATGACTCTGTAGCTCAGACTGTTAAATGTTATGCATTCAGTAAATTTTGCCACCCACAGTCCTGGGTTTGAATCCAGTGTGTTGCACATCAATTACATTCTTGTGAATACATCAAAAATGACTGAGTCATGCAATTTTAACCAAAATAGGTTGTTGCTAATGAATTAACTGCAACCCATGTTAGCAAGTCAAAGGCCTGTAGGTAGAGACACACTGCACATATTCATATAGCTTACCTATATGTCGTCTACTACTCTGATTGGCACTATTACATAACAGATGTACCTTAAGCACATGCCTCGACTGGACTGTTATGGGTACCGTCACCCTGACTTTGCTGTAATGACAGAGCTGACACTACTCCCTCAGTGATGCATACAGCTTGCTGACCTCCAATGTGTTCACACTCCCCGCTATGAGTCCTAGGCAAAAGCAGCAGCTGCAGGCTGCAACATATGCAGCTGCATGTTACACTACCTGCCACAGGCCTACCATACCTCACAACCCCCTAGAACAAGGGATCCACGCAATACCCATACATAAAGGGGTGGAGGGCAAAGGTCAAGTGACAGGGACATGTGTCACAATCTGCCCCTACAAAAATACAGAGCTGAGAGACCAGCAGCTACTGCAGCAGCATGCATATTCTGATGGGTATGATGTCTGACTCTCACGTCTCTTCCCCCTTACTGACCTCAACCCACAATGTTTAACACTGAACTGCCAGATAATCATAAAGTCATTTGACAATGGCAAAACATAGCATGCAAAACTGTGGACATACCTCATAAATCTCAACAGTGGACAGTATTTGTACCTACCCTGTGCAATTCTGTAGTCTTCACACCTCACTAATGTCCATCTCACAGACAAAGAAACGGCCAAGGCCTACATGAATGCCTTAAATACTGCACTGTTGTGCCATGTCATTGGCTAATAAAACTGCAGCCTAGGTGTTCTGGATGCAGTTAGCTATTCTGAACCCAGGATTGGTGCACAGGCAATTACCTGTTCATGAGCATTACCTACAAAAGGCAAGCAACTGCCTATGGGAAACAGGTCTGTAACTTGCTTTACCAAGACAGACTGTGATTTACCAAGCATGTTTTTGAGGATTTCTTCACAAAAGGATTATGTCACTCTGCCAGGTATAAAAAACAATGTCGATGGGCAAGATCGAAAAAATTCCAGACTTGGATCCAACCACGTATCAAGCGTTTATTCAAATAATGTGAAGCAAACACAGTTGCAAGTTGAGCGCTTTCATCAATATAAAAATGACTTCATAAGAACTTCTTATTCTTGTTCTTATGAAGTCATTTTTATATTGATGAAAGCGCTCAACTTGCAACTGTGTTTGCTTCACATTATTTGAATAAACGCTTGATACGTGGTTGGATCCAAGTCTGGAATTTTTTCGATCTTGCCGATCGACATTGTTTTTTATTTTGTTGGATTCCAGAGCTTTATCTATTTTAGTTGACTCTGCCAGGTATGTAAAACAAGTCCCCATATAATGGGATGCAGATGGGAGGATGCAGTTATAGGGAATATGGGTTACAACAGTAGGCCTGTAGTACATCTCTGTGAATGACATGCTAGTGATACTCTGCTGTCAAACAGCTATAGGCATGCCTCTTAACTGTGCCTGCTGTGAATTACATCACAGCTGTGGCGCTCTTGCTCCCTTCTACAATGGTTGGCTCCTGTATGAATTCTACCGAATTATGGTTTAGACATACTGACAGTAAGTAAGAGTGGACACAGCTGTCATATCACATGATGTACTGTCATTCAGCTCCTCTCAGTCTGTGAATGTCACACAAGAATAGTTCAGACATTGTAAAGATGTCCCTGACTGTCCCTGATGTACTCTGGCTAGGCAACAGTTTAGTTGACATTCATATGCCATTGCTTGAGTGCTATGGCTAACATCCCTAGCAACCTCCTACAGCAGGTAGTCAGGTCATAGCCATTACTACTGGGGGGGCATAGCGTAATCTTGTATGCATACCCTGTAGCAAGGCCTGCTACCCTTGATACTTGTCATCTGGGTGTTCTGTACATACAAATATATGTGGTGGCAGATAGCATGTATGCCTCGGTAGATGTGGGCTATTTTGGGCCAGCAGCTAGTGGCAGGGCAGTACAATGCATGACAACTGGCCCACCTATATAGCCTAGGGGTCCTGATGGGGAGATGAAAAGTCTGCAAGCAAAGGAGAGTAGTAGTGCTTTAATTTAATTCATCCTCAAGTCTTGGTGAGTACCTTCACAAGGTGGACCCTGTTTTTCAAAAAATCTCACCAAGGAGACACTGATATATAGACTGTATCTATATAGCATATATCATGGACAGAAGTAAATCAAAAATAAAAAAGATAGCTGGGTGCACAAGACCCATGATAAAAAAGTGCCCAATCCTGGTAGGTGCACTGGTGCCAGAACTGGGAAAAAATAGTATAGAATCCTCAAAATACAGGAAACATTCCTACAATGGGGCCAGGCCAGGCTCAGGGGGAGGATGGCCCCCCCTGTTGTAGAATGAAGTAGCAGACCACACAAATGACAACAATTGATTGGCCAAAGAAGAGCCATAAAGATGATAGAGTGGACTATTGAGGATAAGAAAGAAATTATGTATTGTTACTATTATGTAAAAAGCCCAAAATTTCCAGACACAAGATATACAAAACGATTAAGAGAGACATTAGAGGAAAGAAAAATACTTCCACAGGAAAAACTGTCACAAGCTTCAAATAAAAATTTGCTTTCATTAATACAACAGATTTTTGAAAAACAGTATATAGATCAAGAAACTTTGATCTCTTTGGAAAAAGAAGCCTCTGAGGAAGTGAGAAAATATAAACAACAAAACCTAGAGAAATTTGAAAAATATAAAAAAGAAATATGGACATGGGAAAGAAAGATTGATTTGATATGGTGCAATATTTATGCATAGGAGAAAGCCAAGTTAACTAATATAGAGAAGGCAGTCTCAAAGATATTCAAAGAAAGATACAGGCAAAGGCATCCAGATATGGAACATTTCACAATAAAAAGATTAATAGCACAAAGATGTAATACAGAAAAAACAATTAGTAAAGCAGAAGTTAAAGAAATAGAAGTTGAAGTTATGGAGTACCTGCAAAGTGAAGGATTTAATGTAGAAGGTCTAAAACAGACTACATCACAGTATGATGGAGTGAGTCCCCAGAATAGGGAAAAGCAAGAAGATCAAGAGACATGTGAAGAAGAAATATGGACATGGGAAAGGAAAAGAAAATTAATATGGTGTAATATTTATGCAAAGAAGAAAGCAAAACTAACTAATACATAAAGAGCAGCACCAAAGATATTTGAAGAAAAATATAGCAAAGGAATCCGGATATGGAAAACTTTACAATACAAAAAATAAGAAGACTAAGAGAAAAAGTAGAAAAAGAGATGAGTAATGGAGAAGTCAAAGAAATAGAAATTGAGGTAATTGAACAACTGCAAAGAGAAGGATTCAGTGTAGAAAATCAAACGCAGAAAGCACCACAACAGGATAGAGCAATGGATATCCACATTAAGGGGAAACCAGTGGAACAAGAAGCAACTGGTCAGGTGCCATATCAAGATATCTTGGAGCCTTCCACAGGAAACCAGTATAAACGTTCATTTGAAGCTAGACAGCAAGGAAAGGAATAGGAAACTGTGGAAACTGTGATGCAGTCAATGTTGAGGAGTGATAGGCCAGTGAGTTCCGATATGATAGAACAACAGATGACACAGGATGAAATTGAAGAGAATGTGCCACAGGAAGATGCTATAGAACTTTTTATAGAATGCCCGCAGGAAACGGAAAACAAGGCATGTGCCCTCAGTATGGAAGAAAATGAGTTAAGAGAAGAGTTGCTTGATTTAATAGACAAAGACAAATATATCAAGATCAATGAAAGAAATAGACTGCAGAAGGTTAATAAAAACCCAAAAGTCAGAAGCTTGATAAAACAAATGAACACAGTAATTAGGACTGTCCATAGAGATCCATGCAATATAACAGAAGTAAACAGAATATATTACTTTGCTACTAAATTAATAACTGATAAAATTCTACCACAGGACATAGGGTAGCGAGGGAAAAGAGGGGGCAAAAGCGAATACCATCATGGAAATATCGAATTGAGAAAACTATAAAGCAGCTAAGACAAGAAGTCATTGTTAGAAAATTATAGAAGCGGGAACAGATCAACAAAAATATTAAGAAAGATAGATTTGATAAAAGCAATGTGCAGTATTAGAATAGACCAGGATCTATTATGCACTATTGGAGATAACAAACTAAAAATCTCAAAACAGGCAGAAATACTTAGAAGATATGAAGATAAATATAAGGGAAAAGCACAAAATAAGCAATTTATTGATGACCCAAAAAAGTTTTATAAAGAATTGGGAAATAAGGTAAAAGGAATTGAAAGACCACCAAAAAAAGAGGAAGTAGATACATTTTGGAGAAGTATCTATGAAGATCCTGTGGAACATAACAAAGATGCTAAATGGATAGAAGAAATAAAAGAAAGAATAAGAAGTTTAGGGTCTATATTAGAACATCGAAGTTTCAAAACTTCGAATGTTCTAATATCGACCCCTATTCAGCGAATGCTTACAACATCGAACATGCAGAACAACTAATTATTTCCTCGGGAAAAAATGTGCTGTTCCAAAACACATACACACAACACAAGCACACCAAACAAACAGCAATCCACACACATACACCTACAATCTTACATCTAACCCTACGCTAAACTGTACATACATCATTAACTATCCACTTACCTTAACCCAAACCCTAACCTTAAGGTCCATCACTATCACACACTTAACTGACCCGCGCTCTAACCCTAACTCACCTACCCTGCTCTAACCCTCACGTCCACACAATCGCACACTTACCTGACCCATGCCCTAACCCTAACTCACCTAACCCATGCCCAATTGCACACTTATCTGAACCCGACCTGTAACTTTCCACCACAGCACTGAAAATAACAAAGTGACAGAAATGGACAACCGAATTCTTTCCCTAGGAAAAAAAATTTGGTTTTCTGTAGCTTCACTATTTTCAGCATTTGCTGAATAGGGGGGTGATATTAGAACATTCGAAGTTTTGAAACTTCAGTGTTCTAATATAGACCCGAAGTTTAAAGGTACATGATATGAAATGGGATGAAATAACAGCCAGAGAGATTTAAACAAATTTGAGGAAAAGCCTCTAACTGGAAAACCCTAGGCCCAGATGCAGTACCTAACTTTTGGCTTAAAGTATTAACTTCTTTGTACGAGGATCTAGCCATGAGTAAGAACTATTTACATGCACACCCTGAACAGACACTGCACTGGTTAACAACAGGAAAAACAATGCTCTTACTTAAGAGTGAACCTGCAAGCTACCCTAAAAATTATAGACCAATAAGTTGTCTTCCGACGACATATAAACTATACACGGGAATTGACGCCGACAGAGTTTATAGTCATTTAGAAGAAAACTCAATTATGGCACTAGAACAAAAGGGCAATAAAAGAAAGTCATATGGAACAAAGGATCATTTGTTGTTAAACAAAGTTATAGTAGAGAACTGTAAGAAGGGGAAGAATCTAAGTATGGCATGGATTGACTACAAAAAAGCATTTGATAGTATCCCACATTCATGGATAGAAGAATGCTTAAAAATGTATAAGATACACCCTGCACTGGTTGACTACATTACAGTAACTATGAAACAGTAGCAGACCACTTTGCAATTAAGCCATGAAAAAGGACAGCTTATTATCCCAGAGATAAGAATCCAAAGGGTTTCTGTCACCATTGCTATTCTGCCTTGCCATTAATCCATTAAGCTGTTTACTTAACAGCTTAGGCCATGGCTACAATTTGGCTTCTAGAAAACAAAAAAGCCTAATCACTTCTCATCTTCTCTTTGTCAATGATTTAAAACTGTATAGCTCATCAGATGAGGAACTGAAAGTACAGCTGCAGGTTGTCAAAACTTTTTCAGATGATATTGGAATATCATTTGGTCTTGATAAATGTGCAAAGCAACCTTTAAAAAAGGAAAATTGCAGCACCAGGAAAACATCAGTTTGGGACAAGAATGCGATATAAAAGAACTTGAGAAAGAGGGAGTGTATAAGTACTTGGGAACTGATGAAGGATCAACAATAAAACATGAACAAATGTGAAAAGGAGTACTTTAGAAGACTTAAATTAATCCTGAAAACAGCGTTGACATCTAGGAACAAGATCCAAGCCATAAATCAATTTGCTGTTCCTGTCCTAACTTACAGTTGATTGACTGGCCCCAAAAAGTGTTGGATAGATTGGATATTAAAACAAGAAGGATGCTTCATGCTCACCAAGTTATTTATAAAAATCAGTGTATACCAAGATTATACATCCCCTGTTCTAAAGGAGAGATGGGCCTCCTTGAAAATGATTACATGTATAGATCTGCAATCCACACATATCTGATGACCTCACAGGATCTAAATGTAGTGAAAGTTTTGAAACATGAGGAGAAAAAATCTAAGATGACATCTCTGCTTAGTTTAGCAGACGCATATCGATGTCAAGCAGGAATGGAAATGAAACCAGAAGTAGATAAAAATCAGGCAGCAACAGAATGTGCTAAAAAGTAAAAGAAAGAATATAAGGTGAAGGACCAGATGAGAAGGCAAGAAATGTGGAAAAAATAAAAATATAGTTGCAAATATAGAAAACTTCTGGAAGAGCCTCATGTTGATCAAGAACGAACACAGGAATGGTTAAGGAGAGGTGAATTCACATCAAGAAATGAAAGGTTAATATTGGCAGCCCAAGATAGTGGGCTACGTATACGCTGGTTTACAAAGTCCATTGAACGTGTAGGAGAAACAGACATATATAGGTTTTGTAAAACTGAACTGGAAACAGTCACACAACTTGTTGCTGGTTGTGATGCACTAATGGCAGAAGGACTGTATACTGAAAGGCATAATAATGTGGCGAGACTGTTACGCTGGAGATTGTGCAAACATCATGATATCAAAGTGGCTGAAAAACACTGGAAACACGAGCCACAAAGAATTATAGAAAATGATAAAGTTTATATCACATGAGACCAACTAATACCAACAGTTCAAAAGATAGATGCTAGAAAACCAGGTATAGTGGTCCAAGAAAAGAAGACAAAAGTAGCCTTGATCATTGAAATTTCCACACCTAGTGACTACAGTGTCTTGCGTACAGAGAGACACAAAGTCATAAAATACCTTGATCTGCAGGCAGAAACAAGAGCCATGTGGAAGAAAGATATCCAGACAGTTCCAATAGTAGTAGTAGGAGCAACTGGTCTTATAAAAATGAATTTACAATTGTGTTTAGATATGTTACCAATTCATGTAACACCGTATGAATTACAGAAGGAATTATTACTGAGCACATTGCGGGTGCTGTGAAGATATATATATATATATATATATATATATATATATATATATATATATATATATATATATATGCCACATAATGATAAATAGGATGATCATGTGTGTGAGAGGTATAGGGAGATACAGGTACGTATACATAGCATATTTTCACATATCAGTTCTTTAGGCAGATGAGCCATCAGACATGGGCTGAAGTTAACTAAGTATAGGAGCATGTCCAGTGTGACTGTTTGCACTTACAAGGTGACTCCAGGCCAGACCTGCCTGTACTCCAGTCAAGGATTTTGTGTGCTGCAGCCAATTGGCTACTGCACCTGATTCAACAGTCTACCACCTCCCTGATATTTTCCCAAGGGATTCCCTGACTGTGTGCTGAATGTAATATATAACTCATACTTAGCGAATGTACAGAATGTAATAGACTGCACATAGTTTTGCATCATATGTATGGTATGTCTTACATAGCATTGTGATTTTCTGGTATATCAGTGGCAAGTCATTATCGACTGATGTTAAGAAATGATGACAGATATTTGAGTTATGGACTTCATACACACCAGGAAACCCATGCTACTGCATGACCTGTTATTCTCTGACCTTTCTACATTTCTCTGGCCACTAGTTAAACCTTCTCCTTATATTTGGCCACTGTTCATGGCTTTGTGCAGATTTCCTGATCTAAGTGGTTGTAGGTATGCTGTGATTGGGGTACATGATGTAACACATCACACATAGGGTGACAGTCTTCACACCTCTGACTGTACATGTTTTGCAGAATGTCCAGCATTCCACCCCATATGTCTGATCTGCTCCTCATAAAGTTGTGTTTTTCTGGTAATATACTACTAAATGGAGCCCACAAATACTAGCACAGTTAAGTGATGGCCTTTGCATCCTGTTACTACTCTGACTTGTTGCAACCTCCTGTTATACTAGCCACCTTCTCAGTTACTCAGAGCATGTATAATGTCTGTAGTTTGTCCCGCTGTCCCTCCATTGTCTCTGGCTTTGTCCAGCTTTCTTGCAGTAACAGATTGCAACATATTGACAGTGTGTGGGACTCGTACCATAGGAATACCTCACATGCAAAAGTTGTAGGTGCAGCCAGCTTCGATCCATGAGCACCATCAACCATGCTAAAGTACTTAGCCCACTGAGCCACAACAGCCACCAGAAAGTAAGTTTTAATTCCTCACATTATCAACAGCAGACAGACATATACACGTTGGCCTCTGCATATTGTGGAAAATAAGACATTTAGCCAGGTTGTTTGGGATAGCCCTGGGATTGTGTAGTCTGCTGATATATCCTTGCAAGCATACTCGATTACCACAGTCGTGATATATCCTTGCAAGCATATTCGATTACCGCAGTCGTATGTGAACACTGATGTGTTGGGGGTAGAGGACTGTAGCATTGAGAGCTGTACTTCTGTACTATGACCCCATTGTTTGGAAATTCCTTACATCATAAGGATATGCACAACTCCAGACTAGTAGCCCAGCATAACGCATCGGAGATACTTCAGGTACAACTAACAGTGGGTAAGATGGCAATTCAGGTCGTAGCCTGCTATAGGTCCCCAATCATGTCCCAAGACTCTCATTCCATGTTTCTAAGCACCCTGGAAACTATTAGGGTCCATCCCAACACTCTCATACTGGGTGACTTCAACTACTCCTGCATCAACTGGGAAAACTACTCATGCACCAATACACTTGCCCAACGCTTCCTGGAATTCATTAATTCCAATGCACTGGACCAGCTCATTCTTACCCCCACTAGAGGAAGCAACATCCTTGACCTGGTTATTACTAACATGGGTGACAGTTACTCTACACCAATAGTCAACCCCTCCCTGGTTAGATCCAATGACAAACTAATCACCTTGGAAATCCACATCTCTCCCACCCTCCTCGTAAAGGTAACCACCATGAAAAACTTCTCCAAAGCTGACTTTGGGCTCCTAAAAACAGAGGTGGCTAACTTTCCTGTTTGCACTTATTTTTAAAATCATTTTTTTTTCTCAAAACTTGCATTTTATCTGTCTTTGGCCTAGCACTCTTGTGTGGGGTCATTTACTGCACTGTTATAACTTGTTGATACTTGTTAACCTCTGCTATCTCTGAAAAAACAAAAAAAATCTTGTTTTTTTCCCACTTTTCTGAGATTTAAAAAAGTTCAGTTACAGGCTTGCTGTTCTTGAACTGGTTGTAAGTTTCTGTGAGGCCATTTTTTTGCTTGGGCTAAAGGAAAGTCTCTCTGTTGATCAGTGGCAGTGACAAACATTGAGCAGCCTGCCTGCACCTGTGGGAGTGGTTACTGACTTGAAACTGTAGTTTTATTGGCCATTTTGGGTCAATTCCAAAACTCCTTCATCTTCCTCTCTTAAAACCCTCTTTTGTGCGGTTTTGTGCATTTTTGAGCATAGCGCAACAACGGGCAGCGCCGCCTAATTGGGTTTAAACTATTCCTGGCTACACAAAGTCTGCTCTTCACTTTTTCCCTTAGAACTGCTCTATCTCTCAATTTAAACACCATATTCTCATTCTAAGGTCCTTCACTGGTCCAATTAAGTAATCCTACAAGTTAGCACTATTAAACCATAAGCACTATTTACTCTTATACTCTCTACGATTACCCTGTCCTCTATTGGTCCATCTTAATTCAGTTTCCCTGTTACTCTAGCAAGTCCAAAGGTCAGTCAATGGTTTCCTCTCCAGTCCAGCTGGTGAATCTGGGAATTTTTAGGCAATGTTACAACTGTCTCATGTACACGGACAACCCTCTCCTCCTCCAAACAGGTTCAAATATATGTGAGAGATGCAACTATTTAGCCAGACTGGAAGCTGAGCTCTCTCATCTCAAAACTGGTGTAACCAGTCAGGAGGAGAAGGTAACCTCACACAACACAATTCCAGTATCACATAGTCCCACCACATCTGCGAACCAAACACATAAATACACAAAAACATACTCGGAGGCTCTAAATAATAATCTACCTAAGCAACAGAGACCTCCAAAGCAGACATCCAAGCAAACGCTACCTCAAAACAAAACACACACAACACATAACCCACAAAGTCAGTGTGCCAAGCAGCCACAGCCCTTAAGGCTGAATAACACACCTGATACTCTTGTTACAGGTGACTCTATTGTCAGACACACTGACGTCCGGATCACCAGGCTGAATAAAGAGAAGGTCACGGTGAGCTGCCTGTCAGGTGCTAGGATCCGACACATAATGCAAGCACTCAGGTCACTCCAAAGCAAATACAAATATGACTCAGTCATTGTACATGCTGGTGTGAATGACCTGAGATGTATCTCCCTGGACTACATGAAAAGAGGCATAGAGGAGCTCTCTGATCTTGTAGCCCAGGCTGGTATGACCCTGACCTTGAGCAGCATCTTACCCTCACCTAGAATGATGCCACAGTACAAAGACAAAATGATCGATTTTAAGAATTGGCTAAAATTTTGGTGTCATTCTATGGGGATCCAGTGTCTGTCAGCCTGGGATGACATGCTCAACAAGCCACGTTGCTTCGCTAGGGATGGCTTGCACCTGTCACCACTGGGCTTTCGGATATTGGCAAAGGCTCTTGCCACCCCCATAGTGCCTTTTTTAGGCAAGGCTCAAAAGTCAAACCCACCCCCATAGACAGCACAAGGAACAAGAAACTAAGGGTAATGCTGCTAAATGCCAGAAGTCTTAACCTCAAGATGCACGCACTCAAAGCTCTCCTCAGTATGGAGAACATCGATATCTGTGCAGTGACAGAAACCTGGTTCAAGGCTCCAGAGAGCACCCCAGCACTACCAGGCTATACCTCGTATCATGCTTTTCGAACCGAACCACAAAAGGAGGGGGAGTTTCCATATTTATCAAGGATATCCACACCTCCAGGTTAATGGCATTGCACGAAGTATCGGAGACCATCCATGTGCAACTAACAGTGGGCAAGACTGCTTTTCAGTTTATAGCATCCTACAGACCACCCTTTCAAAGTCAGGAATCCCATTCGGCCTTCCTGAAAACATTGGAGAACATGAAGATCTCTCCGAACACTATTATATTGGGCGACTTCAACTACCCAAACATTGACTGGGAGCACTACTCAAGCCCCAGCACCTTAGCCCAAAGATTCCTGGAAATTATAAACTCAAATGCTATGGAACAACTAGTCACCACTCCCACAAGAGGGAACAACATACTAGACCTGATCATTACCAACATGGGGACTCTATGCTCCACACCAGAAGTATATCCCTCATTGGTAAGATCAGACCATAAATTAATTTCACTGGATGTCCACATCCCGACCCCACCCCCAGCCCAGAAAACCACAGTGAAAACTTCTCAAAAGCAAACTTCTCACTTCTCAAAACCGAAGTGGAATCCTTTAAGGCCCCAGGGCCAGTGGAAACTACAGCCCAAACTGCAGAATCCTATATAAATGCATTCTATGGACATCTCCAGGAATGCATGGATCTTGCTATCCCAAACAAAACCAAGACCCAATCATCCAAAGGCAGGCATCCGGTCTGGTGGACCTATGCCATAAATAAACTGTACAACAGAAGGAGGAAGCTACTACATGATAGAGCAAAATCCCTAATAGGGAAGGCATCTCTGATCAGTACTAGCAAAAAATTACGATCCCTCATAAAATCCTCCAAGGTCAGCTTCGAGAGAAAAATTGCAAAGGACACCAAAGACAATCATAAGGCTTTTTTCAGTTATGTTAGAAACCTGGGATGCAACTCCCAGATTTGTTCTGAGTTGAGTCTAAACGACAAAAAATACACTGAACCCACAGACATCGCCAATATCCTGGCAGACAGGTTCAGTGCAAACTTCTCCACCCCCTCCCACCAAAAGAGCAAGTATCTATCCCGGCAGAGGGCTGCCTCCCAAACATCTCAGATGCTCAGGTGAAGGCTGCCCTCTCCAAAGCAAAAAACACTGCTTCCATGGGACCAGATGGCATCCCAGGTTGCATCCTACATGAACTACAAGAGGAACTTATCCCTCAAATAAAACAGCTATACAATCTCAGCCTCACTACAGGATATGTGCCCACAGAATGGCGTACAGCAACAGTGGTCCCACTCCACAAAGGTGGAGCCTCTATGGACCCTGAACTATTGCCCCATAAGCCTGACTAGCTTAGTCTGCAAGGCTATGGAGAGGATCATCATGGAGCTCATAAACAAAGACATTGGGGACCTACAGACACTAGATCCTACCCAGTTCGGCTTTGTCAAGGGCATATCCTGCCTTTTGAACCTGGTTGAATTCTTTGAAACAGTCACCAAAGCCATAGATGAAGGGAAGGTAGTCCACACAGCCTATCTGGACCTTGCAAAGGCATTTGACACAATACCCCACTCGGGCATCATAGACAAGCTATCCAGCTTAAATATAAACCCCTATGTCACAAGATGGGTTGCAAACTGGCTCAAAGACAGAACCCACAGAGTGAGAGTTGCTGGAGCCATGTCAGACTCAAAACCGGTCACAAGTGGCGTCCCACAGGGTTCTGTCCTGAGACCACTCTTGTTCGGTATATACTTTTCCGAGGTACAGGCAAACGTGGGAGGACTATGGCTCACCAAGTTCGCAGATGACTGCAAACTGGGTGCCATAATCAACTCTCCAGCTGACACAAACATCCTTCAAAAAGGTCTCACAGAGACAGATAACTGGTGCCAGCACCATGGTTTAAAGCTAAATGCCAAAAAATGTATAGTCATACCCTTTGGCAAAAACAATGTGCCCACAAATTACCACATAGGCGGAAACCCATTAAGTACAGAGAAAGTTATTAGAGACCTGGGGACCCAAGCTGATATTAATCTCTCCTTTGAAAACCACATTACCAAAGTGGTTAGAAAGACCTTCTACATAGCCCACCTCATCACAAAGGGTTTCACATCTAGATCAAGAGAGGTAATCGTGCCCCTTTATTCATCCCTCATCAGGCCCATCATAGAATACAATGCCCCTTTCGGGATGTACCTTACCCGACACCTGCAGCAATTAGAAAGACCCCAAAAGTATCTCACCAAGAGGATCAAGGGGCTCAAACAGATGCCATATGCTGCTCAGTTAAAAAAACTCCAGCTCTACTCAGTTGCATACCGCCTACTTTGAGGCGATCTATGCCTGACATACAAAGCTATGTCAAATCCAGAATTAATGGACATGCTCCACCTCAGTAAATCTAAATCCCTTAGAGCCACACGCTGAGGGACTTGAACCTCAGCACAGAAATAAATAGAACTTGCTGGAGGGACAGGTTCATAACCCAGAGGCTCCCTTCACTCTGGAATAGAATTCCAGTTCATGTGAGGCAGAGCACCTCACTGAATCTCTTCAAGAAGAATCTCGATAAGTGGATGGGGGATCGTAGGTTTGTCCCAGGGATTACTCCCGTGTCACTATTAGACAGAGGCACAGTAAACTAAACCTTAAAAAGTGCACAGTATACTCAAATCAAGGGGTGGCGTAAGCCATACAGAATCGGGCTAGGCTTATAATTGCCCCAGGGCAGATAGCCTAGTATGAACCTATGAACCTATGAACCTATGAACTTCACGGCACCCATGCAAATGGAAAATAGATGCATGACTGCCGAATCATGGGTCTATATTATAACATCGAAGTCTTAAAACTTTGAATGTTATAATATTGACCCCTATTCAGCAAACGCTTGAAATAGCGAAGCTGCAGCACACCGAATATTTTCCTAGGGAAAGTATTCAGTGGGCCATTTCTGCGGCTTCGCTATTTCCTCGACTGTGGTGCGAAGGTGACGGACTGGGTTAAGGTAAGTGTGCGAACAGACCGAGGTAAGGTGAGTATGTGATAGTTACGGACCTTAGGGATAGGGAGCGGGTAAGGTGTGTGTGCGATAGTTAGGGACCTTAGGGTTAGGGAGCAGGTAAGGTGAGTGTGTGTTAGTTAGGGACCTTAGGGTTAGGGAGCGGGTAAGGTGAGTGTACGTTAGTTAGGGACCTTAGGGTTATAGCTGGGTTAAGGTAAGTGGATAGCTAGTAGTGTATGTATGGTTTAGTGTAGGGTTCTGTGAAGTGTATGTATATGTGGATTATGTATTTTGATGTGCTTGTGCTGTGTGTGTATTCTCGGAACAGCAAATTTTTTCCCTTGGAAAAAATTCACTGTTCTGAGCATTCGAGTATATCACATTTCGAGATTCCAAGGTCGAGCTTATGGTGTTCGATATTTTGGAATTTTGATAATGTGATATAGACCCCCGAATCATACACCAGTGCACTTTATGAACATGTACATAAATACATGGAACTAGCCATACCCAACAGAACCAAGATGCTCTCCTCCAAAAAAAGGAAGCCAATCTTGTGGTCCCCTGCCATTAACAAACTCTGCAACAGAAGGAAGAAACCATTTCAGAAAAAGGTGAAGTCCCAAGACTGGAAAATCTCCCTTATTAGCATCAACAAAAAGTTGAGATCCCTCATCAAAACCTCTAAAGCTAGCTATGAAGGCAGAATTGTGGCAGACACTAAAAACAACCACAAAGCCTTCTACAGTTATATCAAGAATCTCCACAGCAATACCCAGATTTGCTCTGAGTTACTGCACAATGGTACCTCCTATACTGAGCCAACAGATATTGCCAACAAACTGGTCGACATATTCAGTGCCAACTTTACCCTTCTCTCCCCTCCTAAAGGACCAATCACAATACTGGAAGAATGCCAGGCACCCAGCATTACCACAGCACAGGTTAAAGCTGCATTGTCAAATGCCAAGAATACAGCTTCCATGGGACCTGGCAATATCCCTGAGTGTGTTCTACATGAACTACAAAGGGAACTGGCACCACACCTGTGTGCCTTGTTCAATCACAGCCTCACCTCAGGCTTTGTCCCTACAGAATGGCACTGCTACAATCATTCCTCTCCATAAAGGGGGAGCAACTACAGACCCTGGGAATTATCACCCCATTAGCCTGATGAGTTTGATATGTAAGGCTATGGAGCACATCATCATGGACCTAATTAGCAAGGATATATGGAATCGCCAAACTCTGGATCCCAAGCAGTTTGGTTTTGTGTAGGGTAGATCATGCCTGCTCAACCTGGTTGACTTCTTTGAGTCAGTCACCAGAGCTGTGGATGAGGGCAAGGCAGTTCATACAGCCTACCTAAACCTGGCCAAGGCCTTTGATACCATGCCCCACTCAGGAATTATTGATTGACTCACCAAACTAGGCATCAACCCCTATATTAGTAGTTGGTTTACAAATTGGCTCTCAGATAGAACCCACAGTGTGAAAGTAGTAGACTCCAAGTTAGACTGCTGACCAATCACAAGTGGAGTCCCACAGGGATCTGTCCTGGGTCCTCTCATGTTTAGCATCTACTTCTCAAAAGGCCAGGCCAACACAGAGGGACTCTGGCTGAGCAAGTTCACTGACGATTGCAAGCTGGGAGCCATTATTAACTCCCCAAGTGATGTAGACATCCTACAGAAAGGCCTCACTGAGACCAACGAATGGTGTTGAAACCATGGCCTTAAGCTTAATGCCACAAAATGCGTCATCATTCCCTTTGAAAAAAACTCAGTTCCCACTAGTTACTACATTGATGGTAGCCCACTGAACACTGAAGGCATTATAAGAGATCTGGGGACACAGGCTGACAGCAACATCTCCTTCGACCAATACATTGACACTGTGGTCAAAAAGTGCTTCTGTCTGGCACATCTCATTACCAAGGGTTTTGCATCCAGGAAGAAAGAGGTCATCATCTCTCTCTCTATTCTTCCCTCAGCCCAATCATCGAGTATAATGCCCCATTTGGCATGTACCTCACTAAACACCTGCAACAGCTGGAAAGGCCACAAACGTACCTCATGAAGAAGATCCTAGGCCTTAAACACATGCTCTACATGGACGACTCAAAAAACTCCAGCTTTTCTCTGTTTCATATTGTTTATTAAGAGGTGATCTCTGCTTCACTTACAAAGCCATGTCTGACGTAGCCCTGCTAGAAATGTTACACCTAAAGAAATCCCAATCCCTCTGGACCACACACTTCAGGGACCACAACCTCATTACCATAATCAACAGAACATGCTGGAGGGACAGGTTCATAACCCAGAGACTGCCCATGTTCTGGAACAGACTTCCCATACATGTCAAGCAGAGCAACTCACTGGCTCTGTTCAAGAGAAATCTTGATGAGTGGATGGGAAATAGAAAGTTCACCCCGGGGGTTCACTCCACTGGATCTACTTGATAGAGGCACCAGGCACTAATGGCGGCATGATGCCAGGGCACTTCTATAGGCTAGCCTTATTAAGTTTTCAGGGCCGTTGGCCTAGTATGCACCTATGAACCTATGAAAATACAGCTGTGGGTTTTGCTGCCTTGTGACCTACTGCATATTATGGGGCAGTCACTATTGGACAGAGTACCTGTTGTCCCACACAGCTGTTTGTTCTCTGCAAATAGCCCAGTTGCCCATTCTATTCCCTTGAATAAATGCAGCAGGTCCATACATATGCCACCATAGTCTAGTACCCCGTACATTTGTTGTAAAGGAGAGTGGCTTATCTTGTGCACGCAGCAGTTGAGATACCTGTTTTTCAAGTCTGACTCTGTCTGATGGATGCAGTACACAGCCAATACATGGTAAGGTACAGGTTTTGTGGTGTGGCTGGCATCCTTTTTACTATGTATGTGAGTCAGAGTAAGGTGTCAGTCCCTAGGACCCTAGGTTGCCAGTGCATGTGTTATGTATTGCCTCTTTGCCAAGGCCAGGGCATACTGGGCATGCCTACATCTGCCTCCAGGGACAGCCTCAGGGAGTTCCTCATCCGAGTTCCCCATGGGTGTGGCTGTGGGGACCTTGGTACTTGTAGGGGGCTGTGTCTCCCTTCACTGTGATGATCCTGTCACAGTTGTTTCCACAGGATCATATTGTGTAACATGGCACATACTGTGAACATCTGTGCACATGTGGCTGGAGAGTACTGCAGGGCTCCACCAGATATATCGAGGCACCAGAACTATGACTTAAGCAGGCCAAACACATGCTCTATGATGCTCCTAGTTTGTGCATGTGACTCATTATGGCATTCTTTGGTAAGTGTGTGTGCATTTCTGATGAGTGTCATCATCCATGTTTCCAGTGCATAGCCAACATCCCCTACTAGATGGCCATATGAGATGTCCCCCGGCAAACATCTGGTAGAGTTGTGATGTGTGCCAGATATGGGAGTCATGATAACTGCCAGGGCTGCCAGCACACACATTCATGATGATGCCCTGTGCATTGCATATGACCTGGCAGTTGATGGTGTGATAGCCCTTGCGGTTGATGTACACTTTACCCTCCTCACTGGGTGGTGCTTTAATGTGTACATGAGTGTAGTCTATGGCACCCAGTACCTCAGGGTAGTGTGTTACAAGGTAGAAGAGACACGTACTGCTGGCCCTCTTCTCAGGGGTGTGTGGTAAATAAATGTGCTCACTGGCATGTGTTTGCATTGCAGACAGGAACTGGTGGAGTATCTGGGATGCAAATGCCTGTGAGACCCCCATCATGTCCCCAGTTGGTCTTTGAAAAGTACCTGTAGCTAGTATTCTAAGGGCTGCACATACCTTTGTTTCTAGTGGGATGGGTTCCCCTCTGTTGGCTCTGGGACTGAGTTGAGGATGGCAGAGCTCAACGAGTTCTTGTAGCATGTCTCTTTCCACCCTGTAGTGCTCTACAATCTCCAGCTCATGTAACTCCTGAAAGGTTACCCTGGGCCTAAACACTCTTCTCCTTCTCAGGCTAGGCTTATTGTCAGCGACCGCATCAGCACTGACCTCAGCCTCTAGCACATACAGATACAGCAGAGCAGCAGCAGCCCCTAGCATTCTGTCAGTTAAAATTCCAAAGTCTGTACTCCAATGGTGCAAAGTATGGTGGAAAATCAGATTGTAGGGTGCATGCATACTTTATAGTGCTCTGCTGCAGATGCAGCCTATGTAATTGGATAACTATGATGCATTCCACCTTCCAGGTACATCACTGAGGGGTTTGACTAGCCCAGTGTAAGTGGACCACAGGTTATTGGTATTTTATACATGATTGGCTTTCCCAGGCAATTTCCTTTTTTTTTTTAACTGCCTTCCCTGCTAAGAACTGTGGTACAGCTCATAAACCCACGGCGCTGGTGTAAACACTGCTTAGCTGTCTGGACACCCCCCCCCCCATGCACGGTCATGCTTAGCATAGCTCAAACCAGCTTGTGACTAGATTCAAACGAAACTGAGCGTAGCTTCCTTAAATAAGTAAATGACCCGATACTACTTTAGTGTGGTAACATTTCCTTTAGAAAAGGTTTCTTTTAAAGATGTTGCTTTTGGAACATTTTTTTTAAATAGGATTTTTTTAGATAGGATGTTTTGGATGAAATGGATTTATTTTTACATTGTGAGTTTTGTTTATTCATATGGAGACAGTCAAACTGTTGTATATATGAAACTAATCATCCAAAGTACTCTGAAAGCAATTGATGTAATTAAACGGATGCACTGGTTGGTTAGGTTTTGTCACAAGATTATATAAAATAACAGTTTGAATATATCTAGTATGCTGATGAAGTTACATTTGTGACGAACAACGCAGAGAAGTAGTTCAGTGTTTCTTTGTGGATTTTAGTGCTTGGATTTAATAAAGTGTGTTCCTGTGGCTCATGGCTCCTAGTGCTTCTATTTTCTGTTTGGGCAAGTTGGTTCTTTTGAGGCACTGGTTTCTTCCAATCTGTGGTGTACTTCAATGGTGCAAAGTATGGGGGAAAATCAGATTGTAGGGTGCATGCATACTTTATAGTGCTTTGCTGCAGATGCAGCCTATGTGATTGGATAACTATGATGCATTACACCTTCCAGGTCTATCATTGAGGGGTTTGACTAGCCCAGTGTAAGTGGATCACAGGTTATTGGTATTTTATACATGATTGGCTTTCCCAGACAATTACCTTTTTTTTTTAACTGCCTTCCCTGCTAAGCACTGTGGTACAGCTCATAAACCCACGGCACTGGTGTAAACACTGCTTAGCTGTCTGGAACCCCCCCATGCACGGTCATGCTTAACATAGCTCAAACCAGCTAAAACATGTGCCCCAAAGCTAAACACAGCTTAGTAACACTGGACACACACCCCTGATTAGCTGAGGGACATGCCACACAAACGGGCACCATTGAGCTCCAGTCAGATAAACATATAGTGACACACCCCCTTTGGATGTCAGCTAGCTCTTTTGTGGACACCAGCATGGTTATAGTGCTACACGGATTTTGTCTGTGGCCACAGTAGCCAATTTTTGCCATTAAGTAACCCCAGCTCATTTTCATACATGTCCATGCACACAACCTGGATACTTCACTAGTCCAGGCCCTACCTCCTTAGCAACCACTGAAATCTACCATTGCACATACTCCATGCAGGGCCCTATAATTCATTATTCTCACATATTTCTTATTTTTATTTTTTATGCTTTTTAATATTTTTTTACATAGCACATTTGTGCACTGCTGTGGGTCATGCAAACATAATATGGGTATTAAAAGAAATTAATTTATTACATTATTTTGCATTATGTTTTGGACAGACAGTGCATAGTTTTGCACATACTTATGTCTACTATGCAATTTATGACCTCCTAAATTAGCTTTTACAGCCCCCTGTTCCATTTTTACTTTCTTGTACACGGAAATTTTCTGTGTACACTTCATACACCAACATGGAGTCTGCAGGATTGCCAATCTGCTTGCTGAATCACTCCAGCACTCTCATTTGCATGCAGTTCACCTGCTTATGAGATGATTTGCATGCCACGGACACTTCCCTGTCTACAAGCTCATGTGGTCTGTTTACTGGATCGCATGGCTGCTTCCTTCTGTGCAAGCTCTGTGCCACTATGCCTACATGGAAAATCAATCTGTGTAGGCTTTATTGAATTTCCTCTTGCATTTACTAATAAATAATGCCAAATCTCTTAGCATCAACCTCCAAATTACTTTCTTTTCATAGCTAATTTTTTTAAAGGTTTACTTTCAGTTAATGTTTCAACTCATAACCTCATTTTATTAAATTCTAAAGAAGCATAAGTATCTTCATTTGGTTAGTATCTAGCTGAACAGCTTGAAGAGATAACCAACACCATTAAACATCAGATACATGTTTAGCACATCTAAACTTCTCATAGGTAACTTCTTTATTATTTTGTCATTCCATGTAATGACTTGCTTGAATTTAGACTTAATCAGCAACATTGTTTTTTATAAACCTTTATTGACTTCCATAGATTAAATATGTCCTGATTGTTGCTTTGAATTTATATTTGGTTTTGTTTGTGATTGGTTTGTAAAGGCTTCTTTTTCTACTACAAAATGCTTTTTGTTGTTGTGTTGTGCTTTACTGAGAAATAGTTTATTTTTTGTCAGTAAATTCACTTAAAGTGTTTTTTTTTACATAAAATGTTGAGGACTAGTGGCTGCACAGGTTTGCAGAATTTGTCTGGTCTAGTGCTACTACCTTTTTTCACAGATTCACTTGGCTGTCTTTTTTTCTTTGAAGAACTCTTACTATAAGCTCAAAGAGAAGCTTTCACTTACCTCAAGATTCCCAGCGAGCAGATGTCTAACCCCTCTATTCGTAGTTGTAGAGGACGTTGTCTTTCCTTACCCTTTTGTGTATAACAGGAAGCTGTCGGAACTGCTACTCTGGTGTGCTTCCTGTGTTGGACAGTCCGTTTTCACTCCTTTTCCTCTAGTGAAGCATCTCAAATATATTTATGAAAGCCATAATGCAATTGGTTTATCTGTAAGTGTAAATTATTTATTTATTTATTTATTTTACATTTGTTGACCGGGATAATCTGACTGGATACATGTCCATTTTCAGCGGAGGCCCGGGGAGAAAAGCTCCACATTTATAGTTAGTAATATACATAAGGTTTACATTGGTACATAAAAATACAATTGGTATAATAAAAAACAAGAGAGGAGCAGAAAGATTTTTTACACAATTAGAATCACAAGTCATAAAGTCATACTGTGAAACTAGTCAATACAAGCAGAACAGTTGTTTCAAATTGTATTCGATTGGCCTCTTAGCAGAGGTATAAAAAGGTATAAGTTGGTAAAGAGGGTGGAGAAATACAAGGTGGATAGATCAGGTAAAAAAGAGGTCATGGCTTAATACTAGGGGATTATGTTGAGAGAAGAGGAGAAAGAGATTTCAGCTGCATAAAGGGGGGTTAATCCGGATATTAGCATTGGCATAGCCAGTGGGACTTGAAATATTGGAGTAGACTTTTTTTAAAGTGGGATAGGGAGGTAATGGTGGTAATACTGGAAGGAAGGGAGTTCCATGTTTTGGCAGTGATGTTGGCAAATAGAGCATCACCTCCTGAGTTATAGGATTTGACATTTTGAATAAGTGGCCTGTTTGAGGAACGTAGGCTGTTTAGATTGGTATATGGTATGACTAGGTTCTTTAGTGCAGGAGATTTATCAGGGTGATTGAGTATTTTAAATGCCTCGATAAGTTGGGTTTGCTGAAGGAGGTTTGGGAGTTCTATCCATCCAAGGTATTTTAGGTTATTACAGTGGTGGGTTCTATGTGCACCAGTTGCAAATCTGGCAATGTGATTATAAGAACATGAGAGTTTATTTAGCTCGGTTTTGTTAAGCTTGGTGAGCACTGAGGATGCATATAGAAGTGTAGATAGTAAATGTGTGCGGGCAATAGTTACTTTTGCCATTGGTATTAGAAAGGATTTGATTCTATATAGTGACCCTAATTTCTTATTCACGGTTTTAATAGTAAGATTAATATGCGTATCAAATCTAAGTTTACTGTCTATGGTAACTCCTAGTAGTTTAGTATGGGGGTCTGGAGTGATATTCGTCCCGTTGTTTGATTGTATGGTAAAGGCAGTGTAGGGGAGTTTTTGGGTTGGATGGAAAAGAAGTAGTTTGTTTTTTTTTTGGATTAAGAATTAGCTGTCGTCCTGATAGCCAGTTTTCTACAGCTGTAAAGCAGGATTGGGTTTTGGCTAGTAGATTATCTAGAGATGTGTCAGAACATATTAATGTCGAATCATCGGCATATTGTATACAGGTTGCCTCGGGGATGGCTTTATGCAGGTCATTAATAAAGACTGAAAAAAGAAGTGGGCCCAGTATGGACCCTTGTGGATCCCCTATGGTATTAGGTAGGAGATTGGAGAGTTTATTGTGCCAGAGTATTGCTTGTTTCCTACCCGAGAGGTAGGCATGGAACCAGCCCAAAGTTAGGTTGTCCAGTTGGAGATTTTTTAGAGTATTATGAAGTAGTTGGTGGTTAACCATGTCAAAGGCTTTTGAGAGATCCAGAAAGAGATACATATTCTCTAGGTGTTTATACGTCAGTGTAACATTATCTGCAGCTATTGGGGTGATGATTATGATACTACTGTGATAGCCTTGTTTGCAATCTGACTAGCCCTACATTTATAATATTTGCTACAATGTTAGTGACTTGGAGTTTGGTGAAGAATTAAATAATTTGTAGTAATACTAGTTATTTTTTATTGTCTTGGGTGCCACAACCTGCAATTTTAGAAAGTCTTTATATCGTAAGTTCCTGATTCATTGTGATAAATCTGGTTTGTAGCTTACTGGGCATATGTTTTGTTTAACAAGAATCTAGTCTCCAGGAAGGGGTCACAGTCAGGGATTTTTCTGATGTGTAAAATAACTGAAAGCTTCCTGACACAAGTTAGGGTCAAGAATTATCTTTTTCCTGTGCAAGAGAATTTTACGTTAGGGTAAAGAGGTAACATTTACCAAGTGTCTTCTGGACCCACACACACACACACACATATATATATATATATATATATATATATATATACATATATATATATATATATATATATATATATATATATATATATATATATATATCGAGAGAAAGAGAGAGAGAGAGTTTTATCATTTCATCTTCATAGATGTAATTAGTAGTTCCTTTGCATCTGTCAAGTTTGTCAGAGGGTTTTAGATTCATATGTTGCTGTAGTTTCATATTAATAAGTATGTTATCAGCCTTTATTGTACACTATCTGTACCCTGAACTGATATGAATGGGTGAGGAGAGGTGAAGTGAGGAAGAAGAAGAAAAAAAATCTCCTCAAAAGTTATGAATGTTAATAGGGAACTATGTAGTTTCTAGTTTTTTCTACCTTTGATTTTGTATATTTATCTTAAGAACTATACCCCGATATTTTAGTATGTCATGTCCCTATTTATCACTGTTGTATTCAACACTGGCACATTCTTAAAGTTTTATCAATGAACAAGGTAATTAAGACAGAAATATGACACTTTATTTCCTCAGGGTCTGAATGTGGAATGAAACTGGAGGCTTCGTATCTGATGAGAAAGTAGTATTAAGTATTTTTTTAATGTTTATTGATTAATTGGTTTAGGCTGCTTGTTTAATTGTTAGATGTATTAGGGTAATATAAATTGTGTAAGTTATGTGATGTTTTATACTCCTTGAAGGCGGCTGCCAAAGTGCTAGAGGTACAATAAACTGGTGTTTTAAGTGGATTCTTCGTCTGTGGTCTTCAGTTCATCTTTTCTTTTGGGTTCGTGCAAGGTAATTAAGACATTAAATTAAATGATGTTAATGATATACTAGGCAGGCGCAATGCATCATAGTTAGCCAGTGATGCAGGCATCACCTACAGTTGAGCACTATAAAGTATGCAAACACCCTATAATCTGATTTTCCCTCATATACTGCTCCATTGGAGTGCAGACTTGGGAATGTTAACTGGAAGAATGCTGGAGGCTGCTGCAGGTCTGTTACATCTGTATGTGGTAGATGCTGAAGTCAGTGCTGCTGTTGATGACAACAGGCCTAGACAGAGAAGGAGAAGAGTGTTCAAGCCCAGAGTAATCTTCCACAAGCTACATGATTGTAGAGCACTACAGGGTGGACAGAGACATAGGATCACAGGATCATAGGATCATAGGACGTTACTAGGCTATTGGCCTTGAGGATTACCGGACCCTGACTGTAACAACCCATTACACCCTTTAGGGTTAGGGGCAGGCAAGGGGAGAGGAAACACAAAGGCCACAAACGATCTGGAAGGAATTCTAAAGATGATGACTCGCAGATAGACAATTGTTTGAATGTACACAACATTGCTTCTTATAATCATTCTGATATAGAAATAAAGACTTTAAATAAATCTCTGAGCTTTGTACCTTTTTTTTTTTTTTTTGTTTCAGAACAGTCATTAGCCCAGGATGTAATTGATTTTTGCCGATTACTCAGTGTACGGCTATATTTTGATAACACACCAGATAACACAAGGAGTGGTTTTCGTTTCCATGAGTCTACATTTGTGCCCCCAATGTCACCTATTGTTTCTTTGTTTCAGAATAGGGTTCTCAAGGATCTTCATTCTAATTCTGAGGAGTCCAATACATTGAGGGACAATATTAACAAGGCTGAAAGACAATGTATTAATGGTTTCAGATCTAATAAAGACATTGTCATTTTACCGGCAGATAAGGCAGGGGCAGTTGTTATACAGGATTGGGCAACATATAGTGGGGAAGTATCAAAACAACTAACAGATGGCAGGTATTATATGACCATGCCCCTGGACCCCACTAGGGGATTCAAGGTTGAGATTGATAATTTTTTGGGGGAAGTTGAGGAACAGGGTATCATCTCTAGGAATGATAAATTTCACTTAACTGTGGCTGATCCCAAACAACAATACTGTATCTCCTCCCTAAAATCCACAAGGACCCCAATAATCCTCCAGGTAGACCTATAGTGGCAGGCAGGGGCTCCCTTTTGGAACCCCTCTCTGAATTTTACACGTTACATCTGAAACCATTGTTATCTTGTGTGCAGGCATGGATCTAGGATACAACCCAATTTTTGGGGATCATATCAGAAATGCAAATAGAAGATAATTGGCTGCTTTGTACGTTGGATGTCACCTCTCTGTATACCAACATCCCACACTGGGCAGGTTTAATAGCCCTCCAATATTTGTTGGATAAGTCACAACTATATGAACTGGGTTTTAATACTTTTTTGGTTTGTTTGGCTGAGCACATGTTGTGTAAAACGTGTTCTACTTTAAAGAACAGTGTGTCTGGTAAGTCCAAGGAACAGCAATGGGGGCTTCTTTTGCCCCCATTTATGCAGACTTGTTTATGGCCTATTTGGAGGAGGAATTGATTTATGATGATTCTCACAATCTGTATATCAATGAGATCGATATATGGAAATGGTATCTTGATGATTGTTGGTTGGTGTGGAAGTCTGATCGCATCTTTTTGCAGGAGTTTGTTGACTATTTAAATGAGAATAAATGGGGTGTAGAGTTTAAGGTTAATTTTAGTAAGACAGAAATTACCTTTCTTGATGTATTAGTGAGCTGGAATTTGGATAATACTCTGGATACTCAAGTATACAGAAAATTTCCCCAGTACAACTCTCTCATGCATGCCACCAGCTTCCACCCAAAACATATCAGCAGGAATATTCCTAAATCCCAATTTTTGTGAATAAAGAGGATTTGTCCCAGTTTCTCCTCCTATAGGCACTACAAAGAAGACTTGATTCACAGATTTAAGGACAGAGGGTACAGGGTAGGTGACATCAGCAGGGCTTGCCATTTTGATGGAAACCAGGATAGATCAAGGCTACTCAAATATCACCAACGGGTACCAGGGACCGACAAGAAACTTAGATTGGTCACCACATATGGTAGAAACACCACAACGTTTATAAACATCATCCGTAGACAATGGGATATTTTGTTGGAAGACAACAAACTAATGGAGCATTTGGGTCAGACGTGCTTTTTCTTTTCGCAGGGGCTGCACTTTGGGGTCCTTGTTTAATCATTATAAGAAAATGGATTTTCAAGAGAATGTTATATATCAACAAACATTGATGGGTGGAAAATTGATTGGATGTGTGCCATGTGGCCACTGCTCATATTGCCACCGGGTCAACAAAACTAAAGATTTTATAAGTAAGAACACTCCGATAGTATATAGTCTGTCTTTCTTTGCCAACTGTAATCTAAGTTGGGTGATTTATCTGGCAACTTGTAAATGCTCCACATTTTACGTGGGGCAAACATCTAGACCTTTAAAAATAAGAATTGGGGAACATACGATTGATATAAGACACAAAAAAGCTACCAATGCTCAGTATAAACATGCTTGCATACATAACAGTGCAGTATTCAGGTTTACAGTTATTGATCATATCATAGTTAAATGTAATGATAAAGCAGGTTGGCACAACATTCTCAGTTTTAAGGAGAAAAAAATGGATTATTAAGTTAGGGGAATTATTTCCCCCCTGGTCTGAATGATCATTTATAAATTAGTCAGTTATGTGTATCATTAGGCTCTGCTGTTTACTATAAAAATGGGGCCTTTTGGTCCAATGTTATATACTATTTTCCTTCCACTGAAGAAGGCTGCTTAGCCAAAACTGGTTAATGGTTGGGAGTCGGGACTTATGTTCCTTCACCCAGTGAAGTATATGTATATAACACATTAAAATGTGTTTTTTGACCACTTCTTAGTGCTGGCTCTGTGTTTTTTGTTTTATTGGCTCTGAGGCCCTTATAAGCCTAGCCAAGAGTTTAACCCATGTTTAGACAAATCAGCACCCAATTCCCCTGTCCATCAGGGACACGGGTGGAATATGCGGGATTTATTTTCTATTTTCCATCCAGTTATCCAGGTTGCACTTAAAAAGGAATAAAGAGGTATTCTGCTTGACATGGAGAGGGAGTCTATTCCACAGATGGGGGAGTCTCTGGGACACAAATCTGTCCTGCCAACAAGTCCTATTGATGTCACAGACCAGGTTGAGGCCGTGCATGTGGGTTACTTGAGTGGAGCTTGACTTGCGGATATGCAACAGTCCCATCAAGGTGGGGTCAAAGATCACTGTATGCCAGACAGAGGTCCCTTCTGAGGAGTCCGTATGAAACTGATTAGAGGGATAGGGCTTTTAGCCTATCTGTGTATGGCAGATTTTTGAAGCCATTGATTTTCCTGGTGAGGAACCTCTGTGGTCTCTCCAGCTGCTGCATGTGCTTTGCAAGGTACATGGTGAATGGGGTGCTGCACTCAATAATGGGCCTTATAAGGGAAGAATACAGGGATGTTATGACTTTCTTGTCCATGGATGAGATACCCTTACTTGTGAGGTGGGCCATGTAGAAAGCATTCCGTACAATGGAAGCAACATGGTGGTCAAAAGTCAGGTTGCTATCAATCTGGGTGCCCAAGTCCCTCACTACCGAGTGCATGCTTAGGACATTGTTATTAATATGATAATTTTGGGGAAGTCACTCTCCCCAAAGGGGATGATGATGATGGATTTTTTGGTATTCAGCTTGAAGCCATGTTTCTGGCACCAGTCAACTGTTTGGGTGAGACCCTCTTGGAGGATGTCTTCATCACTAGGGAAATGGATGACAGTACCCAGCTTGCAGTCATCTACAAACTTGGTCGGCCATAGCCCACTGCTTTTGGCCTGTACCTCAGAAAAGTATATCCCAATTAACAGAAGCTGCCAGCACACATATTCATGTATACTACAAGAACTCACTGAGCTCTGCCTCCCTCATCTCAGACCCAGAGCCAGCAGAGGGGAACCCATCCCAGTGAAAACAAAGATATGTGTAGCGCTTAGGATAAGAGCCACAGGTACCTTCCAAAGACCAACTGGGAACATGATGGGGGTCGCACAGGCATCAGCATCCAGGGTACTCCACCAGTTCCTGGATGCCATGCTTCCACATGCCAGTGAGCATATTTATTTTCCCCTCACCCCTGAGGCAAGAGCCAGCAATATGTAACACTTATACTGTTTATCACATTACCCTGAGGTACTGGGTGCCATGGATTGCACTTATGTACACATCAAGACACCACCTGGTAAGGAGGGTAGAATCTACGTCAACTGCAAGGGGTACCACTCCATCAACTGCCAGGTTATGTGCAATGCCAGGGCATTATCATGAATATGTGTGCTGGCAGCCCTGGCAGTTATCACAACTCCCATATCTGGTGTGCATCACAGCTGATATTTGCTGGGAAGACATCCCACATGGCCATTTTCTGGGGGATGCTGGCTATGCACTGGAACCATGGATGATGACACCCATCAGAAATGCACACACACCTATGGAAGAATTACATAATGAGGCACACACACAAATTAGGAACATCATAGAGCATGTGTTTGGTTTGCTGAATTCACGGTTCTGGTACCATGATATATCTAGTGGAGCCCTGCAGTACTCTCCAGCTACATGTGCACATATGTTCACAGTACGTGCCATGCTGCACAATATGATCCTGTGGAATCAGCTGCAGCAGGATCAGCAAAGGGAAGGGATACACAGCCCCCCACCAGTGCCTAGGTCACCATAACCACAGTCACAGGAGGATTTGGAGGAGGAGCCCCCTAATCAATGTCTCTGTAGGCAGATGTAGGTGTGCCCAGTATACCCTGGCATTGGCTAAAAAACAATGCATAGCACATTCACTGACAACCTGGGGCCCTAGGGATTGACACCTTACTCCTACTCACATGCATATATTAAAATAACTGATGCCAGGCAACCCACAAAACCTGTACCTATTCATGAGTCAGCCCTGAACTACAGGTCTGTTAGCTGCTGCATTTGTAAGGTAAGTCTCTAACCTACACACTAATTGTAAGTATTACTATAATATGGTATCATATGTATGGATCTGCTGCTGTTATGCAAGGAAATATAGTGAACTATCTGGACAGATGTAACATCCACATAGGACTATGGATACCCAGTCCACTAGTAGGTATTCCTTAATATTCACTAAGCCTCATGTTTGGAATATTTATGATATCAAGCAAAGGAGATATTAAACAGTGGTCACACATGATATGTGGACAACTGTCTACCCCAGTTGATCATGTACTGTTGTTCCCCCATCCCCAACACAACAGCGTACCCATATAACTGCTTTAACATAAAATCAGCTATGGTATTTTAGTGGACCAGACAATCTCAGGGCTATAACATAGATACCACTCACACATTATATGTCTCTATGCATGCAGGATAACACTGTACATATGTATTCATTGATTGTGTGATGAATGACTCCTCTCTGTCTGGTGACCTGTGTGGCTTAGTGGACTAGGGAAGCTAGCATTGGTGATGGTGTTGATGGTTTTAATCTGGAATTACTCACATTGTTTGCATGTGAGGTAGTACTAAGTTGGTATTTTCACAGGCTGTCATACCTCACAACTTCTTAGTGCAAGAAACCTGGACAAAGCCAGAAAGAATGTGGGGATAAAGGTCCAAACATAGGGACAGATTTTAAATATTGTTCCCATAAACCCAGAAAGTTGCTGGAATTAAAGGTGTTGCATTATTACATTTTTTTCTGAAGGATATAAAGTCTGAAACACAAATGTTTGTCTGTATTTAGTATAATGTAGTGACGTCAATATTCAGTAATTCACCAGAAGACCACAAATGTATGACGAACAGACCAAACATATGAGGCGAAACTCTGGACATTCTGTGAAAATCTGGACCGTTGAGAGACATGTAGACTATCAGTCTGTTGGTGGTGTAACATTACTGACCTCAGTCACATATTAAGTACAGCACACAGCTGGGGAGTGCTGTGGACATTTTGATTGAAGTGCAGTACTGCAGAAACAGGGGCAGATGCTAATATCTGTAACATACACAATCGCGGACTGGAGTACAGGTATGTGTGGCCTGGAGTCACTTTATAAGTACTGACAGTCCCACTGGGCATGCCCAGACACTTAGTTAAAATGAAAGCAATTCTGTTGCCCTTTTATCAAAATGACCTGCTATGTGTATGTATATATATATATATATATATATATATATATATATATATATATATATATATGCAGGTACAGACATATACATATGCATATCCATCTGTCTCTATCTCTCTCTCACATGCATAGTATATCTATCACTATGTACTGTCAAATAGATATATAGTGATATATGTAGCTATATATATTAAAATGATAAATGCAATCCACCCATATATCTGCATAACACATATACATAGCATACACACACAGCTACATTTATATATACATCCCTGTTATATATAGAAATATGTGTGTGGATGTCTGTATTGTCCAACATTTGCACTATCACACAGCCATACTGTTGCTCAAAGGATCCAAACTAAGGGCGCAACAGTACATAATCCACTTACATATACACCCCTGGTGCCTGCTGGATGTCACCACATAGACAGACACAGGTGAGCAGCTGGTGTGATGTATAGTGTTGTCAATGCATGTATGGACAGGGCACATTGTCCCTGCCAACAGGTTTGCCTATGTAACTGCAAGCAGCTACAGATGGCCATACCGGTAACTGTACACACATAGTTGTGATAACAACAGTTATCTCACTGCTAGGATACTAGATGCAGATAACAGCATGAAGCAATATCACTCTGCAGGCCATTGATGCTGTTCAACATAAGCATAGTTTGTGTGTAATGCACAAGTACTGTGCCTGCAATCACACCTATAACAAACTAAATCTGTGGTACATGCAATATGTAATGTGATCTGTACTGTGTAAGACTAGATGGGTAGGGGTTCTAATCTCACTCCAGTCCACTTGGTGCATGTCTATGTATATGTATATTCCCCTACAAAAGAAAGGATGTGCACTCATTGGCTATCCAGCTGCAATAGATATGCACTTTTGTGTCTTTAACTTGCTGCTAGCTTCCAAACTGCTCTCTTTTACAAGGCCTGATGATATCAGCCACCTTAAGACTACCAGATGACAGTATAGTATCAGATGTAAGCTGTGGCATGTGCAATAAGTATTGGTCTACAGTGTATAAGACTACATAGGTAGGGGTACTAATCTCACTCCAGCCCACTTAACTGTGATCTGTAGTGTATAAGACTAGATAGGTAGGGGTTATAATCTCACTGAAGTCCACTTGGTGCATGTGTGTGTGTGTTCCCCCACAAAACAACATATAAGCTTTCATGGGCTATCCACCTACAACAGGTATGTGCTTTTTGGGCCTTTAACTTGCTGATGGGTTAGAAACTGCCCTCTTCTACAGGGCCTGATGATGTCAGCCACCTTAAAACTACCAGCTGATAGTGTCATATCAGACGTAAGCTGTGGCGCATATGATAAGTACAGTGGTCTATAGTAAATAAAGCTATATAGGTATGGGTTCTAATCTCACTCCACCCCATGTGGTATGTATGTGTATATACGTATGGCATCATCTTGGTAACCTAGGCACAGCTAGGGTTTTGCAGTGTTTTATTTGTAGCGGGTGATGTGACCCCTCAAAGGACTGACCACAAAAAGGCCTGCTTATGTCATCAAGCTTAATATGTCCTAAACTGATAGTACTAGCAGACATGAGATGTGTTGTGTGCAACATGTACTGTGATCTGTAGTATGTCTCATTACATAGGTAAGTGCTCACATCTATATGCAGCCAATGTGCCTTGGTGTGTCCTGTACACAGTGATAGAAAGAGGTGCTAGCCTCAATGTACCCATTTTTGTGTGTGAGCCTGTTAGAGCACTGCAAAAATTGTCATACCCCTAGTTACAGGATCAGCACATATTACCCCAGTCCAAGAGGGGCACAGGCAGATGCCCTGAGTTGAGATGACAGTGACCCAGCCAATCAGACAGATGGCATGTGCTGAGGTGCATGAAAGTGCTCTGTGTGCCATTAGGCAGGGTTCTGTTCCAAGGGTGTGTTTCAGTCTGCTAGACAAAGCTCTCCCACAAGCATGTAGTACTAACGTCACATACTAGATTAATGTTCTTACAGTGAGTCATCCATCTGTTATGCTATACAACAAATACAACATCATACAACATAAGGTATACAAATGTATGTGGCATACTCATGACAAATACCAGCATACAGTATCTGTCGGTAACCACTACAAGTGGCATGGTGAAGCAACACTGCATTACACAAGTACATGTCAACTAATATAGTCACCCTGTACATCAGACACATAGCTTCATTTCCCTGCATTGATGGTGAGGATTACAGGGATGTGACAGAGGTATCATCACTTGTACAAGGTGTTGTGTGGGGGTGCAGGAGGCCTAGGGTGTCCCAAATGTGTGTGAGTCAGGATGGGATAATGTAAGATGGACCATGGTGAGGTGCTAATGTCTGTAGTTGACATGAATTTGACAGTGGTGTGTGAGTGTGTGCATGTGCATGTACACAGTCAAGATCAGTACTAGCCTTACACATGTGTATGTTAGACAACTTTGGACTGTACATGGTAGAGTTGACAGTTCACCATCTCTGGCCATGAACATGGGAACTGGCTCTGCCAGGAGTTGTACTGACACCTCCATGCCTAAGGTCAGATGTGCTGCTAGTATCTGATGGTGACTGCTGTCTGCTGGCACTGTGTCTCCCATAGGACCATCCAGGACCACAAGCCCATGGCCTGCCATATTGTGGCATGGACAGCACACTCCCCTCTGTAGCACTAGATGTACTGCCACTATGGGAGTGTGAGTGTGCAAGGCCACATGGACTCTCAGCAGATGGGGTTGCTGACCTATGCCTACCGGTCCAATGCTCAACTCCAAACACATGTTCCAGCACAGGCAATGTGTGGTCCAAGACAGACAGTGACTCAGCGCACAGTCTGTCCACTGCATCAGTGAACCAATTCAGGGTGTTCCCCAATGCGGTGGAGGCAGTCATGGATGTCAGACTGTGCTGCATCCTTAACCCTAAGCATGCATCTGGTGTTCCATTCAGAACATGCCTGTGCCTCCATGATACCCCGAAATATGCGCTGAGTGACTCATGATCTGACACCTACAACAGGTGGTGGACACACAACAGGTCTCCTACAAGCACCCCTGTCAACCAGCCTGTGTGGGATCTCACCAGTTCTCTGGCTATGGCCAGTGTCTACACTCACTGAAGCCATGGTTGCCACACTTTCCTGTTCAAAGTCCCCACCATCTGACTATCCAATATCTGTGGTCTCTGGGGATGGGGTATGTGTGGGCATACAGACTGTGTGTAGTGCCAATGGGGGCAGAAGAGGGATGTCTACCTCTGGGACAGATTCATCCCCAGACACCCCCTCCTGTGCCTCACTGTGGCCACAATCATCATCAGAGTCTGAAGAGACACTGACATCAGGTTGTGTAGGGGGCAGACACCGACCCCACAGTCACCTGCAATAAGAAAGAAAAAAGCAGTACATTAATCCCTGCACAATTGCATATGAAAAGCCTCCAAGACTCATAATAATGAAGAACCATAACTGGATTAGTCGTCAAAGAACTTTCTTCTCTGCTTTCGTCCACAAAACACATCCTCTGAACAAAACACAAATTCAACTCAGGACCTTTATAACAATCACTTGAAGTAAATCATGTAAAACATGACCAGTAATATTTACCTTTTTATTAATCAGTATGATACTATACTTGAAAAACAATACCTAAAAACCCAGTACAGCTCTCTTAACAAATATATGGAAATACACATTTCACTGCCTAATGTATTTACCTTCAACCTGCTGTATTTTAAAAGACATTTTAGATTCTTTGCCTCATTTAAATCAGGTACCTTATCTGCTCTTAACTGTAACTACCAACGTGTATCTGTGTATTGAACTACACTACTGTGACTATCCCTTTGAGAAACCTTAGGTACCTGGTCCAAACTGGAATTTAAAAACATCCTACACTGTATACACACATTGTAATGTTTACATAGGACATTATTCTGGCCCTTAACTGTACTAGAATATAATTGTTCCTTAAAAAAACAAGTGTCATGCTTACCAGAAGCAGGGCCGCAGCCTTGGGCAATATCTGACTGACCTGTGAAAAGTTGATGGTGGGGTAATGTCACTACCATCGCATGTTGCAGCACAACAAGGTAATATGTCCATATATTTCAGATTTACAATAGCTACTATGTTACTTGTTGTATTGGTCACAATCTGAATATGAGTGTATAACTGAGATTAAGCCCCCCCAAAGAACAAAGACCTGGCACCCACATAAAAGTATCTACAGCCTGACACACTGACTGTTACAGTATTACAATGCTGATCACAGTAATCTTACCTACACGCTCCTCATCTGTGGAAACTGTGGCACCCACCTCCACGATGTATGGTGTGATGGATGCCTGGGAACTGTTGTGTGTGGGTAGGTACACCAGGAATTCCTCAGTGTCAGAGAGTGGTTGGTCAGCTGCAGGCTCTCCACTGGTGATAGCACAATCCCTGGCTACATCTGCTGCCCTCTGTCATGCAACATTTATCATGTTGGTTCCCGGTGTTGAACCTGTTCATATGTCTTTCCCTGCTGGCCTGTACCATTCACATCACAGACAAGGTCTGCCCACAGTGCAGCCCACTGTTCCCTGCTTTGTCTCACCCTGGATAGTAGGATATGATGATGTTCACTTAGTGCTTGCAGTATCATTTCATTCTCTGCATCCGAGAAGGATGCATGGCATCTATGGTACATAATACCTGAAAGACAACAAAAGGATAACACATTACAGGATCACATATGTGGACGTACACTATGTCCAGATACAGCAAGGCCAAAATGGCTGGCACTAACCACTGCTTGCTCACATATGTCATACTCCACATTGTGCACACAAACAATGTGTGTGGATACAGCTGAGATAGTAGCAATAGTTAGGTACTCCCATGTGTGTCATGGCAGCTAGTGCTGTATTATCATACATCCAACACTCAGGTCTACTGTGGTGTATCCCCTATGGGCAACCCCTCGATAATATGTCATATGAACAATGCCACACGAATAGCAATGTGCTATTACAACCACTATAAAGGGACAGTCCAACGAGACCAGTGTGCCGCAATGACAAAAGACAATGCACCCTTTATGTTTTATATGCCTGGTGTATGTGTAAGACAGCAGGAGATGACTGACTTGTAATTATCACAGGTCTAAGACAGGCTTAGTGTTGTAACCACTATTCCCCATAAGTCTGTTTACCCATCTGCAACCTGTTGTACACAAAAAATATTTGCATACCTGATGGAGTGCAGTACTACTCTGTTGATATGTAGTGATAGTATAGTTATAATGGTTACAAGCAGGGATTTCAAATGTGTATATTCATTGTTCAGTTGTGGTAATCTACACTGTGACTGTAAAAGGATTGTATGGTGCACTCTGATATTAATAGCCCTCATCTGCAGTACCTGAGTTGACATTCTCTTTGAATGCATATTACTGTATGACGTGACAATTTATGCACATATACATTTGCTATAGGGATATGTGAAGTGTGTTCCTACCTGCAGGCCTACGATTTCCATCAGTTAAAAGCAGTCAATTAATTTGACATGTATTGCGTGGATAAAGAATGCATGACTCTGTCATTAATTGCTGGCTTCCCAATACTAAAAATTCAGTGCTACACACCACTGGATTTGAACCCAGGACTGTGTATGGCAAATATATATTGTTTATTAAACATTTAACAGACTGAGCTACCAAGTCACTGCTGCAGCAGGGGTATTTGCAAGACATATGTGCAAACCTACAGACTGTGACAATCATGTTATACATCCATCAGTATGTGCAAGGCTTTATGTGGATATATTTCTGTACCAGGGTCCCAGTTGCACTTGTATTTTGCCAGTAATACCTTAGCAGGTATCTTTCTACATGTTCCTGATAAAAGGGCACATGTGCCTGGTATCAGAGGCCTCACTTAAATCCATTATTATGTCTTTGGCTTTGTAGTGGTGTACTGTTGTACCAAAGTTCCAAGAACACTCCCATGTTTTCCATTAAAATTCAAGTTTGCATGGAGTTTGCATTCAGCTATGCTGAAACATGCGTAATGACCATAACTGGCAATTACTATGTTTTTTCTAAAGCACCTATTTTAAGTAAGAGTCATGTGGTGTGGCAGGTTAATGCATTGGTCACAGGTGCAATGGTCTTGGATCAGAACATGGGGCAGGTGTTTATTTTGTAAATGTGTAATAGAATTTTAAGGACACATATAAACAATGTAGCTTTATTTAGCTGAGCTTTAGTGAAGCTACATGATGTGGCTCACCATGCAGCATCGCACTAAAAATATAAAGAAAAGAAAAATGGGGAGATAGGAAAGTGATGAAATGGGGTGCAAGCAGGCAGAAAAACATAGCAGAAGGCAGATAGGGATGTGCAGGAAGGGTGTAGGAAAGAACAATAGCTATCCATTTCTTGTACAGCAGCAACTTGGCACTTTGACAGAATATGTACATGAATTTGAACTCTCGGCCACAGAGAGAGGGGTGAGGACAACATAACTGTGTTGTCAAGCCTATTGGACCAAATTACTTGTGTCCAGTGAACACGTGGGCAAAATAGAGAGCTATGTATGGGGTGATATTTTTTGGGACATTTTGCCCATTTTTGTTTAAGGTGTGAGTGGAATGTTGGGGAAGGGAAATAAGTACGTGTGAGGCAGGTACGTTGGGTAGATGAGGATGCATTTGCAGACAGATAAGGCAGCAGACAGGGATGGTGTGCAGCACAAGAGGGGGTAAAAACCTTGGAGAGGGAGAGTGCTGTAAAATCCAAGTCCAGTGTGCCTCTAGATGGCAGCAGCATGACTCATATCCCCACCCATGGGATTGTTGGCACTGATCCTTCACTGCCCCGAGGGTGGCAGTGCTGAAGGCTGGGCACCAGGGTGAGGCTGCCCCACCAAGTTGCCCTCAATCTGGTGAAGATGAGGTCAAACTCATAGTAGACCATCCTGTGCACCAAGACTGGCAACTCATCCTGGGTGATAACACTCCCTCCACTACCACCTCCAGAGCGAGGACAGGCCCCATCCCATGGGGTGGTACTACCCCAATGCCACAGGTAGTGAAGGGGCAGCAGAGGGGGAACCACTGGTTTGGGTCCCAGATATGCTAGGACCCAGTGCCACAGCCAGTAGAGGGAAGGTAGGAGGATCATCCAGAACCGGCCTACCTTGATGTGCTGTGGTGATAGAGGTAAAGCAAAAGGTTCAGGTTAGTGATAACCAAACCATTGCTAGTATTAGCAGAAAGGAACGTAATTTTAATCCATATAAATACATATTCATGTATAGTATGTGAAACACAACAGTAAATATCATAACAGTCAGTATGATAACAGCACGCCAGTAAGAAGTAAGCCATAAGGGCAATAAAATAGTTAGCTTAACAAAGTATGGTAATAGTGAATCATAATAACACATAACAATATTACATCACATTTTGCAAAAATATAGTTAGTTTAAAAACATACATTAATATTAAATCATAATAATAAATAACAATAATAAATAAATGAAGATAAGGGGTGGGAGAGAGATAAAAACATTCCATTAGTGGCATTGCAGAATATATCCCTGAAAACACTGATAATAAATACTCTACAGGTATGTCATGTCAGTTTTGGTACAATGACTACAATTTCCCTATAGTTGTTGTAGCACATACATACCTCTCAAGCTGTTAACATGGGTGAGTATGGGCCAAGCAATGACAAATACAGGTACACAACTACAGAGAACAGTTTCACTAAATGAGGAATTCTATAACTACCAAGATGTTCTGTAAGTGGATATTGTAATAAATTGCATTCCAGGTAGTCTTTCTCTGGTAATCCTGTGCCAGATGGATTAGACAGTTTTAATTACATTATGATAAATCATGACACTTGAGAGGCATGTTTGTATATAGTACGTAAACTAGACAGCTGTCATGGCTTAGTTGGGAGGCATGGGGATAGAACCCAATAGCTGTGACTGCAGGGGGCATCTGCAAATAATGTAATAATTGACTGCAGTAATTTAGTACAGACATGCAAGGCCATACTGCAAACAAACAGATTTATTTATGAATCAGCAATGCTGGTGAACACTTTCTTGCTATTAATTTTAAAATTCTTTGAAATCTAAACACAATATCTGTTCATAATATAGGCTACTTAACCCATATACCTTTTGTTCCCATGGAGAGAGAAAATGTCAGCATTACGTGACTGATACTGAAAATTTAGTACTACACACCACTGGATTTGAACCTAGGACTGCATGTGGAAAATGCACTGTGTATAAAGCATTTAAGAGACTGAGCTATTGAGTCACTGCTGACTACTAAGTGACTGATACTGGCTTAGAGATAACCTGGAACTATACTATGAGCTGAGCAGTACAAGTTACAGGACTTTCTTCTTGCATTCTAGGACTATTATAGTGTTATAATTGACTGCAGTGACTGTAGAGCACACATGCATGGAATACAACCATACTGCATATATTAATACAGCCTTATTTTAGAATGAACAATGCTGGTGAACACTTTTTATTGGTATTGCTTGGAAATATCTGTGAAGTCCACACACAATATCTGCCCATGGAGTGAGCTACCTCACCCATATACCTGTATTACTTGAAGCAAGAGGAACAGAGAGCATTATGTGACCGATATTGGCCTGGAGACAGCCTTGGACAGTACTATGAGTTAAGCAAAACAGTTTGCAGGCCATTAGTTTTGCATTCTACAGCTATTATAGTGTTACACTTCACTGCAGCAATCAATGCATACAGCTCTACTGCAATGGTTATGACAACACAATCCTGCTGTACACAGTTTTGCTTATTGTTATTGGTATTGTTTATTGCACTATAGTTGTCATTATTAATTTATTGCACTACAGCATTAATTGCCCATTTACTGCACTGCAGTTGTATGTGCCATTTTATTTATTTATTTTTATTTATTTCACATTTGTTAACTGGGTTAGTCCAACTGAGTTTGCAAACAAACCCATTTTTACTGGTGACTCGAGGGGAAAAGCCTCAGCAAACATAAGTAAAGATAAAGTGACAATATAGAAATATTAAATAACAATCACAACACAAAATAATTGTAAAACAGAAAAGGTTATTAACTATTTGCATTGCATTGATAGTAAGCAATCCATTTTCAGTGGAGACCAGAGGGGAAAGAGCCCCAGCAAACATAAGCAAAGATAAACATACAGGACAAAAAACTATTAAAAATAACAATGCAAATATGAAATTAATTATAAAGAGAAAAACAAAAGAAAAAATATGAACATTAAGGGTTGCACTGAATAGCAGTGGTCTACATTTACTATATATAAGAGTAAAAAAACAAAAGGATAATTGTTGTTCAAATGAACAAAAATGTACAGACATGGATAGGAAGTGGGGGAAAAAGATAAATAGTGTGGAGAATGGGAGGGGGAGTGAAAGGAGTGGGCTATAGTAGAGCTATAGTAGTAGAGCTGAGGGTTTAGGAGGTTAGTTTAAACAGAAGTTACTAACAGAGAAAGGAAGTTAGGAGATGCAACAGGTTATACAGTAGGAGAGACTAAGACTACATGTGGTCAAGGCAACTATGTAATTTCAAGTTTAGTAGGTGGGATTTAAGCTCCTTTTTAAAACAGGGAAAGGAAAGGTTAGATCTAATATGGAGAGGGAGTTTGTTCCAATTTAGTGAGACAGTGTTTGTAAAGTAGTTTTCCAGTATTCCTTTTAGGTTTATAAACTGAGGGAAGATGCTGATCAGCACTCTGGAGAGGCCGGGGGGGGGGGGACTAGAGAGTAACATGGGAGGTGAGATCAGGGCAGGCAGATGGGTTGTTGAGTATGGAAAAGGTAGTCTGGAATTGCAATTGTAGGAGAAAGTGCGGAAATTCCAGCTACTGAAGTTTGTTTAGTGAGAGGCAGTGATGCGACGAGAGTGGTTGGTTTAGAATAAATCTGGCAATTTTGTTGTATGTTTGTTCCAGTTTCTGCATTGAGGTAGTCTGGATATTGGTAAGGATGGGGGAAGTGTATAGAAGACTAGGTAAGAGAAATACCTGCACAAGAGTGCCTTTAGTGGCAGTAGTGAGGAATTTTTTGTTCCTATAAAGTAGTCCAAGTTTTTGGTGAGTTTTTTTGATGGCCTGTTGTATGTGCAAGTCAAATTTTAGTTGGTCATCAATTATTACCCCAAGGAGTTTGGTGTGTGAGGTAGGGGAGATAGTGGTGCCATCTAGGGAGGAAAGGGAAAAGTTGGATTTAAGGTGAAAGAGTGTCTGAGGTAGGAAGAGAAGGATTTAGTTTTCTTCAGGTTAAGGATTAGTTGATTACTTCTGAGCCATTTTTCAACAGAGATAAAGGAATTCTGTGTTAGCGTGTGTAGTTCAGAGATAGTATTGGAGATAGATAAGAGAGTAGAGTCATCTTCATATTGTATTGCAGATGAGAGACTGCAGGATGAATGTAGGTTGTTGGTAAAAATGTTGAAAAGGAGCAGTCCAAGTATGGAGCCTTGGGGTACTCCTGTCTGAACAGCAAGGAAGGGTGAGAAAGCCTGCTACCATCTAACAGCTTGTTTTCTGCCAGTAAGGTAGGATTGCAACCAGCCAAGAGTAGAAGGAGTGAGGTTTAGGTCTGAGAGTTTGTTAAGAAGGATGGCATGAAACATTTATTGCACTACAGTTTTTCTTGTGTATACTTTATTGCAGTAAATGCTTTACTCTGTCTTGCTTATTGCCCTACAGTTAGCATAATACAGCTGTACTTACCACTCTCACAGCGCAACCTGGCCAGGTGCCCTGCATGGGACTTGACAATGTGAGCCCTCTCAGCTGCAGCTGTTGGGAGAGAAGCACACCATTATACATACCAATTTTGCAGACATCCAGCTTGCATACTGGTAAAACAGAGGAAAAATTACTTACATATTTGTGGAGCATTCCCTGCTCTAGCTTCTTTGACCCAGGTGTCCAAAGTTTCCCTCCATCTCCTTTTCAGATTGTCATAATGGTGATGACACTGTTCACCTGTGTGGGGGATACAAGTAATACAGGTGAGTTCCCTGGCCAAATGGTTCCAGGCCTTCGCCTTAGACTTCGAGCCCTGAAAACCACCCTGCAGCAGCCTAGGTTAATGTTTTTTTACCAGGAGCCCAACAATGACCCCTGCCTCCTGAATACCCCACTTTTGCATGTGAAAGTGCACATCTTCACCAGCACCACCTGCCATATCAACAGTGGATTGAACTCCAGTGAATGCTGCAGAATTCCCTTCTATTGTGCTTACTATAGACTGTTTTTCTGTCCTTACATGTCATTGAGCAACATGCAAAAAAGCACCATGTCATTTAGCAGCAAGCAAAACAGCTAAGCAGAGATGAGTAGTGAAAAAACTTGCACAACCATGGTTTTAGTGAAGCTTAGCACTGTGCAAACATTGGTAGCCATTAGCATGTTTATGCAGTGCTTAGCATGGTTGAGCAAAGCTTAGCAGAGTGAAGCAGAGCCATATTTCACAATTTTGATATTAAATTAAACAAAAATTGTACATTAAATTACAAACATGATCTGCTTGCTATGGACTCAAATACAGCACCTACTACACTTAGGGCTGGAACTCTACCCATTTAGCTACATAGATATTAAACTAGTATACCTTCACATATACTACTAGGCTAAATGTTAGTGTTGTTCAGCACCATGCCACATCCCACAAACACGTAAACAAACCTAAAAATAATTAATTACATCTGTTTTCTATTTTTAGATGTCTTGCAGGTGTATGTATAAGTGGTGCTCGGCTCTGCAGCATTCCATGCCATACCGCACAAAGGGCAATTGCAAAAAAAAAAAATTACAATGGAAAAATAAAATAATTATGATAACTGATTACATACGGTTTCTATTTTTACATGTGTAGCAGGTGTCAGTTGTCTATATGTAAGTGTGGCTTGACATTGCTGCGCTCTGCCCCATGCCATGCAAACATGCAGAAAAATAATAATAATAATAATAATAAAAAAAAAAACATATAACTGATATATTCCACATGTAACACAACTCACGTCATTTCAACAGTGGCAGGGTGCATTACAGAAAGCCGCACCCTGCTCATAACTTCTGACCAGGCATCCACAACCATGGGTATCCTCTACACATCTCCCTACACTGATTCAATATCCCTGCTCTTATGCTCTCCCTCAGTAGTGCGCCATCATTAATATGTATGGTGCGCTGCTGAGGGGGAACTGTGGCCATGTACATGGATACATTCTGTGTAGGCTCTACATGGCGCCTACCCATAGTTTATTAACTCCTGGGGATAGTGTTCTTAATGCATGTCTTATCTGTAAAGCTCAACTTGGCACAGTTTGGTTAGTTATGAAGGGTAGTCAGATAGATCTTTGTTTATCTATAGGACTAGGAATTTCAGAAAATTCCATGTTTGATGTTGAAATTTTATATTTATATTGTTATAATGTTTCATATTTTATTTTTGTCATATTTTTCTTTTAGTAACAAAATGATGAAATTGCAAACTGTGGCAGTTAACCAATATTTATTATTATGTATTAAAACACATATAATATATAGGAGAAAGAAACAGACCGGTTTTGGCTTAGTAAATCACATAGCCTTCATCAGTGTATAAAGCATGAATGAACCAAACTCCTTATATAGTCAATGATAAGAGATTCAAAAGAAACATAATCATGTGACTGACTAAAGGTGCTCATTCAGTCCAGGAGAAAACAAACCCCCCTGCTTAATGATCCATTTTTTCTCTTTCTTATTCAACATTTCATGCCAGCCTGTCTTGTTGGATCTAACGCCCAAAATGCGATCAATAACTATAAAATGAAAAAAAGCATTTTGATGTACTATAGTATGTTTATAAAGGGCATTAGTGATTTTTTGATGTTTTATATCACAAAAGTGCTCAGAAATCCTAAATTTGACCAGTAGTGATATTTGCCCAATGTAGTAGGCTGAACAATTGCAAATGGCTAAATAAATCATCCAATCTGTTTGGCAATTGGAAAAAAGGAATATTATATAACTAGCTAGTGTTTTTACTACTAAAACACTTGGTCTTCATAATGCTTGGACAGTATGTGCAATGACTACAAGGAAAACAACATACGACTGGATCCCCCAACAGTGTAGTTTGAAAACAATCTTTCTTATAACTAGAGCCATGTTCATAATGATTAAAGTAGAAAGCCACATTCCTACCCTTCCTAATGGAAAAATGGCATCTATTCTCCAACAGTTCAGAGAGGTTATCTGCTAACAGGATGTTCCAATGATGCTGGACACTATCCATAAGTGCTCCAGTATTCCTGCCAAATGTAGTCACAAAACGTATAGTGGGTTCTCCATTAACAACCTTGTTTTTATACTGAAGAAGGCTTTTCCTGACAATGGTGTCCACCCTGTTCTTGGCCTGAAGGACGTATCCTGCCTTATACCCCTTGTTCCTGAATCTGGTTGTAAGGTCATCTCTGAAATGCTGATCTGTACTATTGTCTGAGCAAATACGTTTGACTCTCAAAAATTGAGACTTGGGAATGTTTTTACAGATATGTGGAGGATGATAGCTGGTGGCATGGAGAAGGGAATTATATTCAGGGAACTTAAGGTAGACCTCAGAAATTTAGGTGTTATCAGGACCTCTGGTCACCAAAACATCCAGAAAAGTGATCCAATCCATATCATAGTTTACCATAAATTGTATCCCCATTTGTTCTTATTCAGGTAACTGACAAAGTCTTGTAAATAGTCCATATCTGATCTCCATACCATCCAGCAATCATCCAAATATCTTTTCCAAATGTCAATCTCCTCCAGAAACAAATTATGTGAGCTATCATAAATTATTTGCTCCTCAATAAAGGCCATAAATAAGTCGGCATAAATTGGGGAAAATGAAGCACCCATAGCCGTACCTTGAATCTGGAAGTAGCATTTATCATGATAGAAAAAAAACATTCTTTGTAAGTACATGCCCGGCAAGACAAATACGAAATGTATTAAAACCGGGTTGGTATAACTCAGATTTATACAGCCAATATTCTAAAGCATCAATCCCAGCCCATTGGGGGATGTTGGTGTATAATGCTGTAAAGTCCAAAGTACAGAGTAACCAACCTGGCTCAAGCTGTATTTCAGAGATTCTGTGGTGTCCCGTAACTGAGCACGTACCCATTTAAGTAGTGGTTTAAGATATTTAGTTAAAAATTGGAACAATGGTTCCATTAGGGAACCCCTCCCTGAAACAATGGGTCTACAAGGGGGATTTTGAGGGTCCTTGTGGATTTTGGGAAGAAAATAAATAAATTGGTTGCTCGGGTCAGATAACATAAGGTGGTGCATAATGGTATCTGTAATGATACCCTCCTCCTTGGCCAGAACTAAAAACTCATCAATTTGTTTTTTGAAAAAGGGGGTGGGATTAAGTGTTAGATGTAAATAGTACTGACCATCCGAAAGCTGCCAGGTCGCTTCAGTATTGTACTGTGTCTAATCGTGGACCACGACCATCGCTCCCTTATGCACCATCAATATAACCAATTGGTGGTTATCAGCTAGTTTTGAAATTGCTTCCATATCAGTCTTGAAAGCATTACTGGCTCTAACCCTAGTCTCCCTGGAGTAAAAATGCAAGTCCTTAAAGATAGAGTTTTGAAACATAAGAACATTGTGATGCAACAGTGGTATAAATGCAGACTTATGATATCTGAACTCCTCCCAAGCATCAGGAGTATCTCTTCTCTGAAAGAATAACTTTAAGATAAGATTTCTACAAAATGCTATAACATAATTTACAAAACTGTCCTCAGACACAAAACACAGGTATAAAAGACAATCCTTTATTCAAAATACCAATATCTGTAGAGGAAAGGGAGCAAGATGAAATATTCAAAACATTTTGATTTACTGTTTCCGTACAAACATTCTTAACAACCCCTCCATATTGTCAGCCTGATCTGTGCTTCCTGCCCCCCCTCCTTTGTTTGAATCTAAAGGGATACCAGAATTGCTTTTCTTTAATGCTGGAGAGCCTGTGGGGTTGGATATATCAGGCTCAAAACCCAAGGATGAATCCTCCCCTGAGGTGCCAAAACTGGACGTTGATACTTTCTTAAGTATAGATCTAGGGCGTTTCCTCTTAGAGACTTTTTTGTGAGGTTGTAAGAGCTGAACATGTTTATCCCTTTCCTTATACCACCGATGCATCACAATGTCCTTATGTTTCAAAACTCTATCTTTAAGGACTTGCATTTTTACTCCAGGGAGACTAGGGCTAGATCCAGTAATGTTTCCAAGACTGATATGGAAGCAATTTCAAAACTAGCTGATAACCACCAATTGGTTATATTGATGGCAGATAAGGGGGGGACGGTAGTGGTCCAAGACTGGACACAGTACAATGCTGAAGTGACCAGGCAGCTTTCAGATGGTCATACTATTTACATCTAACACTTAATCCCACCCCCCTTTTCAAAAAACAAATTGATGAGTTTTTAGTTTTGACCAAGGAGGAGGGTATCATTACAGATACCATTATGCACCACCTTATGTTATCTAACCTGAGCAACCAATATATTTATTTTCTTCCCAAAAACCACAAAGACCCTTGAAATCCCCCTGGTAGACCCATTGTTTCCGGGAGGGGTTCCCTAATGGAACCATTGTCCCAGTTTTTAACTAAATATCTTAAACCACTACTTAAGTGGGTACGTGCCCAGTTATGGGACACCACAGAATTTCTCCAGGTCATTTCTGAAATGCAGCTTGAGCTGGAATGGTTACTCTGTACTTTGGATGTTACAATGTTATACACCAACATCCCCCATTGGGCTGGGATTGATGCTTTAGAATATTGGTTGTATAAATCTGATTTATACCAACCCGGTTTTAATACATTTCTTATTTGTCTTGCCGAGTATGTACTTACGAAGAATATTTTTTTCTATCATGATAAATGCTACCTCCAGATTCAAGGTACGGCTATGGGTGCTTCATTTGACCCAGTCTATGCCGACTTATTTATGGCCTTTATTGAGGAGCAAATAATTTATGGTAGCTCACATAATTTGTTTCTGGAGGAGACTGACATTTGGAAAATATATTTGGATGATTGTTGGATGGTATGGAGATTGGATGTGGACTATTTAAAAGACTTTGTCAGTTACCTGAATGAGAAGAAATGGGGGATACACTTTATGGTAAACTATGATATGGATCGGTTCACTTTTATGGATGTTTTGGTGACCAGAGGTCCTGATAACACCTTAATTTCTGAGGTCTACCATAAGTTCCCTGAATATAATTCTCTTCTCCATGCTACCAGTTATCACCCTCCACATATCTGTCAAAACATTCCCAAGTCTCAGTTTTTGAGAGTCAAACGTATTTGCTTGGACAATAGTACATATCAACATTTCAGAGATGACCTTACAACCAGATTCAGGAACAGGGGGTATAATGCAGGATACATCCTTCAGGCCAAGAACAGGGTGGACACCCTTGATAGGGAAAGCCTTCTTCAATATAAAAACAAGGTTGTTGATGGAGAACCCACTGTACATTTTGTGACTACATTTGGCAGGAATACTGGAGCACTTATGGATAGTGTCCAGTGCCAGTGGAACATCCTGTTGGCAGATAACAAGCTCTTTGAACTGTTGGAGAATAGATGCCATTTTCCTTTAGGAAGGGTAGGAATTTGGCTTCCTACTTTAATCATTATAAACATGGCTCCAGTTATAAGAAAGATTGTTTTCAAACTACACTCTTGGGGGAATCCAGTCATAGGTTGTTTTTGTTGTGGTCATTGCACATACTGTCCAAGCATTATGAAGACCAAGTGTTTTAGTAGTAAAAACACTAGCCAGGTATATAATATTCCTTTTTTTGCCAATTGCCAAACAGATTGGATTATTTATTTAGCCATTTGCAATTGTTCAGCCTACTACATTGGGCAAGTATCACTACCGGTCAAATTTAGGATTTCTGAGCACTTTTGTGATATAAAACATCAAAAAATCACTAATGATCTTTATAAACATACTATAGTACATCAAAATGCTTTTTTTAACTTTATAATTATTGATCGCATTTTGGCCATTAGATCCAACAAGACAGGCTGGCATGAAATGTTGAATAAGAAAGAGAAAAAAAATGGATCATTAAGCTGGGGGTATTTGTTTGCTCCTGGACTGAATGAGCACCTTTAATCGGTCACATGATTATGTTTCTTTTGAATCTCTTATCCTTGACTATATAAGGAGTTTGGTTCATTCATGCTTTATACACTGATGAAGGCTATGTGATTTAATAAGAGGAAACCGGTCTGTTTCTTTCTCCTGTATATTATATGTGTTTTAATACATAATAATAAATATAGGTTAACTGCCACAGTTTGCTGGTTTCATCATTTTATTAGGATTACGGTTTGCTTTGGAACCTTGCAGCTGCTGTACCTGCAGAGTTTCTGCTCTCATTTATATTTTTCTTTTAGGCCAGATTCAGTAACTTTTAGATTCCTAAGTATAAAAGGCTTTACTTTATTTACATTAACTAATTCTTTAAGTATTTACTCATCAATATGTGTAGAGGAGAGTTCTTGGGATTCACTAATAATTACTAATAGCAATATTAAAATCCTTTCATATAAACTTATGGAATTATCTTTACTATCTTTAAACACTAATGGTTTAAATAATCCAAGGAAAAGATAAAATTTGATAATATATCTGAACATTAATAAAGTGCAAGTGGTCTTCCTTCAAGAAACCCACTTCAAAACAACTGGAAGTGATATTTGGAATCCTTGCAATTACTTAACCTTTGCTCAATCCTCTTATAAAACTAAGTCAAGGAGGGGTAATGATTCTTTGAAAAAAATATTATGAATCCCCAAATAACGTATAAATATGAAGACCAAAATGTACTTCTCTCTCTTGTTATTCTAAAGTTCAATAGTAGGATTTGGATGTTGGTCAATCTCTATTGATTTCCTGGCATGGGGATAAAAATTGCCAAAAACATCAATATTTTAACACAAACAACTACAAGGGTAATTTAATATTAGGTGGTGACTTTGATTGTATTATTGATGATACTACTAATAAGAAAATACTAAGACTTACCTCCACAGCAAAAAGACTTATAAAATGGATTGAGTATCTTAATCTACTTGATACATTTAATGTTAAACATACTAATTCTTTAAGGTTTTCACATCAAGATCATAGATTAAGTGCCCAGACAAGAATAGATAGAATCTTAGTCTTTCATAATTTTTACTCTAAAATCTCATATTGCACCATAATTCCTTTCCCTGTGTCTGATCATGATGCTGTCATCCTTAAGCTTCAAACTGACTGTAAAAGGCTAAATTTCTTAACTAGAATTCTATACTATATAACAAAAATTAAAGATTTTAAACCTTGGCTTAGCTCAGAGTTATAATCTTTTTTCTCAAAACAGACTTCACACTCACTGGTAACATAGTTATGGTTTGGGCTGCATTAAAAGTTTATATTTATTGTAAAATTCTTCCATGGTTCTAAAATAAAATTAAAGAATGGGATTTGGAATTAATAAATATCCAATCTCAGCTTCTATTTGCTAAATCTAATGTTTCTAAAATACTATTGACGATAAAAAGAGAATAGAAGAAATAAATAAGAAATATATAGATATATTATCTCACAAGACAAATATCGCATTGGAAAGACTAACATTGAATACCTATTCTTTATCACTTAAATACCTGCATAACTTATCAATGAGGGTTAAAATGCATTCTAAGTCTTTTAATATTGTTGAAATATTGCATGAAGGTACAAAAAAAAAGTATGTTATATTATATATATTCTTGATGTTTTTAAATATAATTAAACAGATGACAATAACTATTAATCTAGAAGCCAATCTTTCAAGATTAGGCTTAGCTTTTCCCAATATTAAGAAATTTCCAGAGAAAATAAAAGCAAATTTTCAATCACAAATTTCAGATAAAGAAGTTATAGATAAAATTAAGAATTTTAAATCTAATAAAGCAATTAGAATGGACGGTATTATTATAAAAATATATAAACTTTTCCTTCCATCTATCACTTCTTTTTTTTCAAAAAACCTTAATTGAAACTCAGTCACAAGGTAACATTCCTCCATCTTGGAGATATTTGTTAATTAGCCCTCATTTTAAAATACAGACCCATCTCTCTTCTAAATAATGATTATAAGATCTTCATGTCCATCTCATCTGGCAGAATAAAAGTTCCATTGGCCCTTATAATCAATGATGATCAAACAGCATTTATATATAATTGCCATACACATGATAATATTAGAAGGATATTAACTCTTACTGAATTCTTGAATAAAGGAAATAAAGAAGCCCTGATAATTGGTTTGAACATTGAAAAGGCTTTGATTTTTTAAACTGGGATTATTTATTTAAAGTCCTAAATCTTTTTTATTTTCCATCTTCCTTTATTTCTCTTTTAAAAAATATTTTTAAACACAGCATATGTTAAACTAGGACCTTTTACTTTGGAATCTATTCCTTTAACTAAAGGCACTAAACAAGGTTGTCCCTTGTCTCATATTCTGTTTGCACTAACCATTGAAATATTTGCTATATTAAAATGAAATAATATAAATATTAATGGTATTATGTATATATATATATATATATATATATAAATCAGTACTCCTGTAAAATGATGTTGTTTCCTGATGATGTTTTGCTAACATTACTTAATTCAGAAGTAACTCTATCAGAATTAGAATCGTCAATAAACAATTTAAAAAATTGCAATCAATTTCTGGTCTTCAGTTTAATAAACTAAAATCTAAACACATGTTACTAAACAAAAAGAAAACAGCACAACTTTGTAAAAATCACATTATAAGGAAACAAGTACATTTTCTTGTTTATTTGGGTATTGTTTTATGTAGTACCATAAAGAAGACAATAACAACCAATTAGAATATTATTATAAATGTAATAAAAAGTTATACAGTTAGTTAAATGGAATATACTATTTATCTCCTTCTAGGATAGATTATAGTTAATAAAAAATATTCTTCTTATTCCCAAAATATTATATATAGTTCAAGCTTTTTCTATTTCTCTTGAAAATCATTTCATCAAGGGCATAAGTAAGCTCTTATTAATTTTTTTGTGTTGTCCTAATAGAAATAGAATTACTTTTTTATGTCATATTAGACCATGGGATCAGGGAGGGATACATTTTCCAGATATTTAAGCTTATATCAAAGTCTCCATTTTAAAGTCATTTTGAATTGGGTGGATCCAAATTGTACTTCCAATTTGAAATCTTTACATTAAAACATTTTACTTAACGAAAATAATCACGTAACCGACCTTTCTTTAAATGATCAGTCTAACATATTTTGGTTTCTTCTTTGTTACATCAGACAATACAGTACCTCTAAACTCACTAAATTTAACTCTATGAACTTTATAGGTTCATAGGTTCATAAGAGTTAGTTAGGCTAGCTAACCTTTTGGCGAGGCCATTTTTTTAAGCCTAGCCAGTTCCTGTGAAGATTCACCCTTGTACCTTGTGTGTGTAACTTGTAACACACCGACCCGCCACCTCACTCATCCTTAATGATTTTAGGAACTGTATTAATGTCAATGTTGACATTAAATTCTGGTTTGAACTTCTAATACTCTGTAGACTAACAAAGAATTTTTTGATACGATACATAGAAATATATTTTCTTCTTGGGAAGCCAAACATTTTCATGTGCTGGCAGCATTGTATTAAAGAACACAGAGCTTTAGATACCTAGCAACTTATGAAAGACTTTAGCTTGTCATCTCAAGATTGGCTACTGGTGCCAAGCATATTAGCTTACTGTCAGGATATTTTCAAATTTCTTAGTAACTCCTCCTTTAAAGATAAACATAAATTAATAACTTACTTATATGAAATCTTATATAATATATCCAGTATAGAAAACATCACTTCAAAATTATATAAAATTTTAATAAATTACAAAACAAAACTACAGTATAAATACTGGCATCATATTATAAACATATTCTTTACTTTTATCATCTGTCAAACTCACATCCTGATCACAATACTGGAGTATATTTACTTGGGAATTTTTATACGGTGCTTTTCTACCTCAAAAAATGAGGTAGCTAAATTTAGTACATCTGAGAATACCTCTTGCTGGAGGTGTTTACAGATCTGTACAGCAGACAGGTTGTATATTTTTATGACTGCCATATGCTAAAACAATTTTGGAGGGACATAGATGATAGCTCTGTTTTCTGACTCATTCTTACTAACAAATGTCTTAGTTGTATTTAATGTTAATCATGGCCATCCTTTGGATAAAGATAATCTGTTTCTATTATGGTCAAAACTTGCTATTGCTAGGAAATACATTACCAGAAAATAGAATTCTACTGCTTCTCCACTCCAGAAACACTTATTATCCTTAGTGAAAGAAATAGCGTTAAAGGAAAACAAAAACAAAGAATGCAGGATTTATCCCAAACCTTTTGTCAACAATCCTTGGAAGAAAGTTATATCTCTTATTTCTACTCTACAAATGGACTCTAACTCTTTTCAATGGAATCTGGAATCTATTTATATTATTTGCCTGTTCATTTAGTAATGTATTATTCAGAGTTATTTTTTTCTTTTTTATTATTTTTAGGCCATTGCACATACTGTATATAGCTACAAATTTGTCTAAGCTTGATTATCAGTTTTATGCTTTAAGAATCTATTACCTCATTATTTGTTATTAGAAAAATAAAAATTAGTTGACTAAAAAAAGGATTTCCTATAGAGATTGTTAAATAAATAAGTTATGAGTAGAGTGGAATATGCCAAATAAGAAGAAAGTTGAAAGAGTGTATTTATTTTGTTGGGAGGAAAAGACAACAGAGCATGTTTTCTTGAAATGTAAATGGTTGGTTAAACCCTAGAAAATGTTGTGTGAAGAAGTTTTTTGAGAATATTAATTACATAAAATATGAACATGATTATGTTTGGATATTATAAGAACAAGAAGAACGAATATGAGAGAAGAATAGATAATCTACTTTATGAAACATGGGTTATTTTAAAATATAAAAAAAATTGAAGACATTTTGTTTAATGGGAAATGGATTTTGGCAGACATATTGCAAAATTAGCTTATGGTTGTGGAAGAAGGAGTGGGGTTAATTATAGGAAAATATCAATAAGGATGTTATAAGAAACATGATAAATAGTTAAAAAAAACAAAAACAAAATCTAGAAATGCATATATATCTGTGCCTGTCAATATACATTTATAAATAATATATATTTTTTTTAGATTGTGCTAAAGGACCCTTACACTTTTCAATATGTACCATTGGATCTTTTACATCCATCTGAGCTCCTACCAGCTCAGGTAGGTGGGACTTTGGTTTAACATCATACCTGAAGAATGACATAATCAGAAGTGCAGTACCCCTCCTTATGCCTCACTGCTTTGTCACTATTGGAAAACTATCCCAACTCTTTGGTGTGGGAAGAGAATCTGCACCCTTTTGCATCAAAGATGACTGTGTTAGCTGTTGTATTTACCTCTTAATTCACAGCTCCAAAAGGCAGAATAGTGATTGTTGAACATATAAGAGGACTGCATAAATAAACGTGTATATGGTTAAGTAAATATGTGCAAGCTCAATTGCCCTGCTCCACATCATTAGTACGTGTACCATAAAAATAAGACAATTAAACTCATGGCAAATGAAATGTATTAAAAGTAAAGCCTTCTTCTTACTGTGGTCATCAGCAAGGCAATTTTATGCCAATTGTCACACCTAAAATGTCAAAAAGTATTCATTCGTGGTAAAATTATCACATTTCTTTAACATTTACATAAGAATGAGAACAGCCAAAATAATAATAATGATAAAAAAACTGTCTTAGTTTAAATAGTTCATAGTTGTAATTTATGTTCTTGTCAATATGTAATTTTCTCAATGGTAAATGCTTGTTAGTGAAGTTTATATGCTTGTCATTTTACAACTTTGACATGTGTTTTTTCTTTCTACTAGTTCTTTCATTATACATTCGGCCAGATTCTGTAAAGTTCACAGATTTTGGTGCAGTACTCCAATATCAGTGCTAAACTTGCGTCTAACACTGTAATGTGTAAATATACCACAATAAACTCAGAATAGCACAGTGCGCAATGGAGTAAAGCAATAGCAATGGCACCACTAAACAAACCTGCAAGTAATTTATAAGTAATAAGAAATTGTTCTTAAAGTGCATTGTACATAACAAGCTTATGGAAAGATTATCACAATTCAAACATCCTGATAGTTATACATACATATGTATAACAAAATACGTCCAGTAAGGTTAAGGACAACTACAGAATATAACTGACTCCATTATGTAAAAAGAAAAAATGCCAACTATCCCAGTGTAAGCTGCATGATGTTCGTTCGTAATATATATTTTCAGAATTTTTTCCAGAAATATTACAGGAACCTATCAATATTTCTATAATTAGTGTACTAACAAAATATACTTGCTTTAAAGCTCTATACCCTTTCTAATACATATCATCAGCAATCTGTGCAGTAAGCTCAGAGGCAATTACTGATATCTCCACAAGTCATGTACTAATAAAATATGTCTGCTTGTACTTGACAGAATCCATAACATTTCTAATAAGAAAAGTAAAGGTGAAGGGTAATCATGGTCAAATTGTCACAGCTAACATCTTCTAACCATGGGTTTGGTACTTGTGTAGGGAACACAAGTTATACGCAAGCACACACACACACACACACACACACACACACACACACACACACACACACACACACACACACACACACACACACACACGCACATGCACGTGCACACACACACACACACACACACACACACACGCACACGCACACGCACACGCACACGCACACGCACACGCACACACACACACACACACACACACACACACAATGGGTGAGAAGATGTGGGGTCTGGGTGAATAAGAAGGGCACACAAGAAGGATTGTTTGAATAGGAAAAATCTGAGGAAAAACTCAGAGGGGCATGGACATTTTTTGTTTTGGTGCAAACAGGCCCAGATTTTTTTAAGAATACTGGGAAAGGTAAAGATAGGGAAAGAGGTGGGGAAGGGCATCACAGCAGGTATACCCACAGAATGAATATCGCAACACATGAAAGACACAGCTTGGAAAAATACAGTAAGGACAGGTAAGTTACACAGAAGGCACACTGCACAACTCAGACAATGGAAGATGTCATATAGGGTGAGGATGCATACCAGCCTTGATAAGATGCAGAAAAACATATCTATCTATGCTCTATCACATTATAAAATATTGCAAACTGTGTGGCATTCATATTTGGATGTGTATGACCAATTTTAAATGTGTGTTGGAATAATAATAAATAATAATAAATCAGGATTACAGTACAAACTGGATAAATAAACACATATCCAAGCAGTCTGTCAGCAGTGCAAGTGTAAGCCAAGCAATATCACAGATGAGCAAATTCAGAGCTAGCAAAACTAGATAACTAAGGCATGGGACAGAACCAAACCTATGACCATGCATACGAAAGGCAAACAACAAGCACATTGCCAAATAGAAGAACTGCAGAGCAGCAACAGAATATCTGCTGCATACACAAGTACATGTACTCAACCCAAACAAATGTGTAATGGAATGCGTAAATGTTATACACATATGCCATGTCAAAGGCAACTTATAGGTGTAGATGTATACGTACAACTGTCAGTGGCCTAAATGGAATGTACATGAACTCAAGGTCAGTACACTTATGCACACCAATCCCATGTAAGAATATTTTCAAAAATATATCACTGCAGCTTAAAAATATATCAGGTTGTGCACATTCAACAATGTACACTGGTTAGCAGAAAAGTATTATGAGAACAAGGATGTATTGCAAGCAATGGCCAGTGACTTGTATGCATATATCCTACATTGTAAAATGGCTTTACATAGGGCATATGTTCATAGCATCAACAAAATACATGATAATGATCAATAATTTCAACAAAGGCAAATATATATATATATATATATATATATATATATATATATATATATATATATGCAAAATATATTACAGAAATGTGAAGGTGGAAGGGAGGTGGGTAATTTGGGCCCACATGAGGGAAAAGCAGGACAAGGTAAGTTGACACACTGCAAATTTATGTGCACAGCACACAGGGTGCTGTAAACACCAAGCCAAAATACATTTAAGCAAATGGAAAATGTATGTCACATGGGCAGAATTATTTCTAATGACCACAGGAATGACCATGTAAAAAACAGACATACACAGTAAAGAGCAATCATGTAACATCAACATGCACAGGTATTCAAGCTAGAAATGTCAAGCATATACACATATACTGTCATACAAATTTTGAATAAACAAATGCAGGTGTATGTCACCCATCTTGCTCATTACTGAGCGGAGGGCACTCCTGTGAGCATCATTAATCAGTGGTAAGTCACTGAATGCTCACATGTCAAAGGCACAGTTGTGTGTCAGTATGGATCTAACCACATGCAGACACATGTCCAATCACTTAATGTGTACAACTATTCGAGGAAAGTGTGAACTTATATGAATAAATAATAGATGTGGAAATTTAAGATACAGCAAACACAGAGTAATATGGTGTTAACGGATAAATTATCTGTACCACTATGTATAGATTAATGCTACACTGATGTTTGATGCAGTCAGGAAAGATGGACTGCACATAGATATGGTATACCTGTATATGACCCCACATGGCATCAGTATTTCCAACACATGGCACACAACACCACATCATGCCAGTGGGGCATCATGGCACCTGTCATCCAAAACTCATGGAAAATCACATGTCCTTCTGTTGCACATACATGATATGGCTATACACATTTCCAAACCATACCACAGTGTTACTGCTGCACTATAGACAACATATGTTTTCTGTCATTTAACCTCAATAAAAACACATGTTTACAGGATAATTCTTGCAGCACTAGCTGGAGGTTAACTGCCACAGTGCATGGACAGCTGAATGTGGGAGGAAAATGTAATGTGTTAATGTTTGTCAAGCACGCATTGAAACATAATAAAATGTCACATGACGATAACACATAAGCATGCCAGCTATATAGTATGCATGCACAAGAGTGCATATGCAGTCCAATCAATTATATGGCAGTCAGCTTGTTGCCAGCATAACACAGGTGGAGCATACAGAGAATACTTACTGACCAGAGGGACCAGGCTGATTGGGCTGAGACTCACAAAGGCTTAATGGTCTATCTCCTTGAAAGAATAAAGTATAGCCCATGCCTTTTCCTTGAAAAATTCCCCCATCATGTCCCTCATCTGTGTTCAGAATACATTGGTCACAACCTCCTGGATCTCCTCCCAATAATTGTCTATGTGTCTGTTCTGGCATTGTCTACTCTGGGGTACAGCAAGCATGATGGCTCAGGCAGGTGTGGGTGCAGCTTCATCATCATCATTACTGTCATCATCTGGCAGTTTTGGCAGTGGCTTAGCATGTGCTCATCATTTGATAGGTAAACATCCATGGGTCCCATGCTGTGTCTAGATAAATTGTAAAAACATGACATAAAAGAAAAGCAAATGTCTATCACACAGAACATTCCCATGAAGATCATAGCATAAAATCATTTGAAAATGGCAATAAATTACACAGGGACTGACATGCATGTCCTTTATGGACAGAGGTACTTTATAAGTGCCTGTCTATCACTGTCCTATTTGTAAACAGGATGTCATTATTCTTTTGTGAAAACTTGTATAGGTTTAGAGACATCCACCTGGGTCATTAGCATTGTAAAAATCTAAGAATGCAGACATCTAGAGATTGTACACTCAGCATATAATAATTCATATGAACAGCCAACAAGTGTCATTGTTAAAATGAAGGGAAGGTGATATAATACGGATGTCCTACTCAACAGTGTATGCAGGCATTGGAACATCCTCTTAGCAGATACCAGGCTAAGTGAAATTGTAGCTGATACATGTCTTTTTTCTTTTAGAAGGGGCAAAAATATTGGCTCATATATGAGTCATTACATACATGTACATACATCTAATATGCACTCAACACAGACAACACTAGAAGGTAGGGTTTTGCAAGGTTGTTTCCCATGTCGTCACTGCACTCATTGTAAAAGGATGTTGAAGACCAGGGAATTTACTAGCAAAAATACTGGGCAAGTGTTTAACATCTAATTTTTTATGAATTGCCAGTCAGATTGGCTTATCTATATGGCCACTTGCAGTTGCTCTGCCTTTTATGTGGGACAGACCTCAAGACCAGTTAAATTCAGAATCTCAGAACACATAAGTGATATCAGGGTTAGAAAACCAGCAAGTGCTTTATATAAACATACCGAGAAACATCACAATGCAGTTTTCAATTTCACTATTATTGATAAAATACAAGGTAATAGAAATAATAAATCAGGTTGGCATCAACTGCTAAACAACAAGGAGAAAAAATGGATCATCGGACTGGGTGCCTTATTTCCACCAGGACTTAATGAATATTTTTAATGTGTTAATGGAAGTAATTCTCTCAATTAGCCTCTAGTGGTGGCATAATATAAAAAGAGAATGGTTGTAACCACAATTCACTACACTGATGAAGGCTTGATAAACTCATAGCCAAAACCGGTCTGTTATCTTGTTCTCCTACTTTTATGCCATTAATCTTTTATGTCACAGTTTGCTGGCTCTGTATTTTTGTTTTGCTGAAGGACTTTTGGAGCCGTGCAGCTACCATACTTGCAGGGGCTCACTTCTCTTTGAAACACCCCCCCCCCCCTGCTGTTGGTCTGTGACATTTTGTGCATTGGGCACTATACTTTTGGAGAAATAAAGAAAATTTTTTATCCACTACAGGAGGCTTTCTTGGTTCACCTAATCTTGGTTTGGTGGCCTGGAGCATGTTTACATGTCCCTTCTTTATCCTGCAAATCAAACGAATTGAAGGGTTTACCATGGACATTTACTCTGAAAGCTATGCGACCGTTTGACCCAGATGACTGCATTTGCTGTATCATGTACTGTGTATCATGTATTTTGTCTTTTGGGACTAAGAAAGCATTTATAACAGCTATGGAGCTATTTGCTGGTTCCTACATGGATGTTTTTGTGCCTGGATATATCAAACATATGTTTTTGGGGTGTTCAACAATTCAAGTTTGTTTCGGCTAATCTTATGAGACTTGGCTTCACTATTATTATGATCGGAACCAGGAGATGCAGGGTGATAGCATATGGACTTAAAATCTTTGTTTTATGCGTTCGTAGCATATTACTAACATTTCTGGATGTTTTTTCAAACAAACAACATCTTTTTTCGGATCGTTCATGACACCGTGCTGTCGATTTATATAAACTTGTTTTGTTTTGGACATTATTTGGCTATTTGGAACATTAGTGTTTGACTTTCCGATCAGGAATATCCGCATTTTGGTGTATATACACGTTTACATTATTTCTATTATTTTTATTATCTATATATGGTTATGGAGCTATTTGTTGGTTTCTATATTGATGATTTTGTGCCTTGATATACTAAAAACATTGTTTTTTTTTTCAACCATTCAGGTTTTTTTTTCATTACTTCATGAACCTTGGGTGCATTTCTACTATGATCGGAACTAAGAATAGCAGGGCTGGCAACACATGGGCTTAATATCTTGGTTCTATGAGTTTGGATTATACTAAAAACAGTTCTGGACACTCTTCAAATAAACAACATCGTTTATGATTCCCTGCTGTGGATTTACACAACAATTTGCATTGTTTTGGACACTATTTGTCTGTTTGGACATTAGCATTTGATACCCTAATTAAAAACCTTTGTACAACTCATTTTGGTGGATATAGGCATACTTATACCATTGGAATAATTTTTGGACACATTATTATTATTGTGGACTATACATGATTTTAATACTACAATGGGAAAGTTATATGCTTCATGATATTATATGTAACTGCGTGTTTATGCTATTTTACTGTTGAGATTGGTATATGTCTCAATTGCGTCATTCGAGATGCCATTTTGGTATTGAAACAGTGATTAATGACAGTACATACTACGTATTTTTCTCAAAAGTTGGGTTTGTATAATAAGCTGTTTCCTGTGTATTAACTGAGTCTCATAGGTTGTGTATGGAACACTAGGATACATTTCCTAGTTTGCGGATTTTTTTAGTGTCTTATTGATACATTCATATATAAGGACAGATTTTTGAGTAACATATATAATCCAGTCCTTTTGTAAGATAGTCACAAAATATATAGACTAGGCTTGCCTTGCATCCCTAATATCAGGAATTCATTCCTGGAAACTCAAGCATTATAAATATACCTTTTTGAAGTTGGATATCCATTTTTGGGCCTTTCTTTTTGTTTTTTGTATTTTTAATAAGCTATATGTTGGACTGTGGAATTACCCATCTATATTTGAATATTGAATGGCAACTAACTAACATTTTTTGGATATATTTGAGGTGAGCAGATATTGAAGACTTAGCACTGCATACCATATATACTTAGGTTTATTACTTGTTTATGCAGGGAATAATATTGTCCTTAAATATTATAAGGATACACTCCCATTTTGTTTGATATTTTTATTGTGGGCGTAGCACTGCTGAAATAATAAGTGGAATGTTAGTACTATATGCAGGGGCTATTATTGTCCACATTTTCCTTCACCTTGGGCCATATATGGACATTGATTTTTTCATAAACTCATAAAGTGTTTGGTAACTCTGGGTTCAGCAGGGGCTATTATTACTGTCCTCGGTTCTTTTGATATAATCAGGAAGCATTGGCTTTATATATTAATATTTTTGAATTTAGACTGAGGACTTAGCACTGCTGTGAATGCGTTTTCAGTGGTTGGTATTGTTTGCAACTGTACAAGTGCATATTATACTTAAACACAACACATATGTGCTGATTGTTTGGGTTTCTATTTATTATGCACAACCTTCTCAATTAGATTTTTTTTTTGGGGAACATCACAGTCCAACAGCAGCCTATTACATTTTTTCTTACTTTTTTATATGGGAGGTTGACCCACAGATGGATCTCACTAACTTACTCAAGGATTTATCATCGGATAGGGATGATTTGACAATTTTTGGACTAAATAATAATAGCGTACAGAATGGACCTGAGAGTATCACGCCAACAAATATGTGTGAAGCAGAATTTCACAAACTTAACAAATATATGAGGGCTCTGAGGGCTAATGTATGGCATGCCAAATTATTTAAGGCATATATAGCCAAAGACATCTCACCCAGAGGTTTGAGGGTACAAATTCAACCCTTGGTTCCTGATGCTGATACCACCCTTCTAGAACAATGGGCTGAGGTGCAACATAAAGCATCCATGGAACTGGTTAAAACCCTAGCATCATATTATGATAGAACCATTGACAAAAACATATCTGATATCACGCGTATGTGCATTGATATTGTGAAATATGAAGGCCAAGAGGGATACAATAACTGTTGAAGGAAATTGAGTCAGGATCTTTGGTCATTAGAGCAACAGTTAAAAGAAAAGAAGATGAAAAATGTTCATAGAGCTGTAACAGATTATGAGGGTGGACATCCCTATGCCACTACAAAACGTGTGAGATTTGAACCTATGAACGGGAAGGTTGTCAAAAGAAAGAGACCATGTTCCATACTGAAGAAATCAACCTTATCTAGTTATGAGGATTCAGGTGAGGAATCTTCCTATGGTTTAGAGTCCTCTACACAAAACGTCACAGACTCACCAGTGTCAAAGAAAAGTAACATGCCTATCACTTTAGGGGCAAACAAAAGTGAGGGGAGGGGCAGGAAACACAGGGGTAGACAGTATGGAAGAGTTGCTCAAACTCATGGTACAGAAATACAACAGATTAATGTAATTCATATTTCCTCTGTTGAATTGTCCCCTACTCATGTCAAACTACTTAATAAAGGTTTAAATTTCATACCTGTTTTTTATGTGCCTGAAGACACCTTTGCATGTGATACATCCTCTTTTTGTAGATGCCTTAACCTGAAACTCTTTTCCCAAACAGTATCTGAATCAGAACCACAACATGGATTTAAACATCATAAATCCAACTTCATTCCACCCATGCATCCTACTGTACTCATGTTTCAGAACTCAATTCTTAAAGATCTACATTTCAACTACAGGAATCACCGTGCATAATCCAACAATCTATTGAAACATGAGATGGACATGATACAGAAATTGGGTACTAATGAGCTAGTAATATTGCCAGGAGACAAAGGTGGGGCTATAGTGGTACAGGACTGGTCACAATATAACATGGAAGCAATGAGACAACTCTCTGATAAACACAATTATACACAAATGGCATGTGATCCCACTACCAGCTTCAAGAAACAAATAGATTATTTATTGAATTCTGCTAAAGAAGAGGGGATTATAACAGACAACACATTGCACCATTTAACAGTTTGTGACCCCCTCCAGCCAGTATATATACTTTTTACCAAAAATACATAAAAGCTTACAAAACCCACCGGGTAGGGCAATTGTCTCTGGCAGAGGTTCAGTCACTGAACCTCCATACCAGTTCCAGACTTTACATCTAAAACCCTTGCTCAAATGGGTCAGAGCAAGTATTAAAGACACCACTGAATTCCTTAGGGTCATCTCTGATATGCAGTTGGATGCAGGGTGGCTTATGTGTACTTTGGATGTCTCTGCATTATATGCAAATATTCCCCATTGGGTGGGCTGGGAGGCTTTAGAATATTGGCTATCTAGGTCCGAATTTTATCAACCGGGCTTTAATACATTCCTACTCTGTTTAACAGAGCATGTTTTGACTAAAAATGTTTTTCATTTTCAAAACAACTGTTATTTACAGATCAAAGGAACTGCCATGGGGACCTCCTTTGCCCCGTATATGCCGATCTCTTCATGGCTTATATTGAGGAACAACTGATCTATGATAGGGTCCATAACATCTACATAGATGGGATCAACATTTGGAGGAGATATTGCTGGTTAGTATGGAGGTCTGATAGTATTTATCTTCAGGAGTTTGTTGAATACCTGAATGAATACCTGAATACAATATGCAGATGACTCAACTTTAATTTGTTCAGCCAAGTCCATAACCTCTCTCCAGGCTCTCACTCAAACAGTATTTAACAGTGTTGAAAATTGGTTTATGCAACACTGTCTCCTTTTAAAAAAAAAAAAAAAATTACTGCTCTTTGCTCTGCTCCTACTCACCTCATCACCACACCACAGTCACCTCTAGCAATGGAACTAACATATCCCTGACACTACAACCCGTCTACTGGGGTAACAATTGATAAAATAAACATATGATGATCATATATATATGCTATATTAAAGTCTGTCAAAAAAAATCTAGGCACCCTTTACAGAATCAAACCCTTCCTTACCACTTCAGCCAGAATCACTTCTGCTAGACTCACCTCTAATCTCTTTCCTTTTCTATGCAATATATATATATACTATCTCTATCTAGAAACAACCAAACTTTCTACTAGTTACTAGTAGCATAACCAGATTTTGCACTCCACTGGCACCCCTTCAGAACTCACCATCATAAACTGTCAAAACAACTGATGGGTTAGAACTGCAGAACCTACTACTTTGTCAACAACAAATATCACCCAAAAGAAATATCACCCCTTCATAACTAAAATAATCCCCCCAAGCTGATTACCCCTACAAATCTTGCAGCAAATCGGCTCAGCAAACAAAATTCTAGTCAAAAAGTCTAATAAATCTAAAAACAAAAAAAACTACTCACTACCCAGAAGAACACAGTAAGAAAAAAAGCTTCTGAAAACTTCCCTGAACTTGAACTTACATCTTTTTCAATCTCTTCTTTAAAAGCATCTTAAAAAATATCTTAAATAAAAAATTTGTTTTTCTCCCTCTTGAACCCAGACTGATATACTGACCCTCCTGTCTCCTTCCCTTTCCCCTTACATTTCTTCTCTTACTGTTCTATGTGTAAAAATTGTAAAAAATTTTTATTTACTTTTCAATTTTTTTCTTAGCTTTGATTGCTCTCTCTCAAATTTCTCTGCTCTATTTGATCTGTATGTGTTACCTCTAAATAACTACTGTCAACCTTAATGTAACCATGTCCTGTAATTTTGTTTGACTTGTTTGTAATGTGTACTATATATTGTTTGACTGTTACTACTAATTCTTGGGAAAATTCTCCCATGCCTCTACTGAAAATAAAAATACTATAAGTTAGACTAGTCAACAAAACAAAAATAAAAAATAAAAAAATAAATGATAAGAAATGGGGGATTGAGTTTACAGTCACATTTGATATGAACAAAATCACTTTTCTGGATGTGTTAGTAACCAGAAATGTTGATCACACATTAACAACTGCGTTTTACTGTAAACACCACCAGTTTAACTCCTTACTCCATGCTACCTGCTTTCATCCCCCTCATATATGCAGAAACATCCCTAAGTCACAGTTTTTACGTATTAAAAGGATATGTTCAGATGCAGACACTTATCATTCTTATGAGGAAGACCTAGGTATGAGATTCAAGCAGAGGGACTACAAGAGAGGGGACATCTACCAGGCTAAACACTGGGCATATAATCAAAACAGGATTGATTTACTTCAGTATAGGGACAAAACAACAGACAACAATTCGCCGACAAGATTAATCACTACCTATGGTAGGAGCACGGATGTCCTACTCAACAGTGTACGCAGGCAATGGAACATCCTCTTAGCAGATACCAGGCTAAGTGAAATTGTAGATGATACATGTCATTTTTCTTTTAGAAGGGGCAAAAATCTTGGCTCATATATGAGTCATTACAAACATGTACATACATCTAATATGCACTCAACACAGACAACACTAGAAGGTAGTTTTGCAAGGTTGTTTCCCATGTGTTCACTGCACTCATTGTAAAAGGATGTTGAAGACCAGGGAATTTACTAGCAAAAATACTGGGCAAGTGTTTAACATCTCATTTTTTGTGAATTGCCAGTCAGATTGGCTCATCTATATGGGCACTTGCAGTTGCTCTGCCTTTTATGTGGGACAGACTTCAAGACCAGTTAAATTCAGAATCTCGGAACACATAAGTGATATCAGGGTTAGGAAACCAACAAGTGCTTTATATAAACATACTGAGAAACATTGCAATGCAGTTTTCAATTTCACTATTATTGATAAAATACAAGGTAATAGAAATAATAAATCAGGTTGGCATCAACTGCTAAACAAGGAGAAAAAAAATGGATCATCAAACTGGGTGCCTTATTTCCACCAGGACTTAATGAATATTTTGAATGTGTTAATGGAAGTAATTTCCTCAATTAGCCTCTAGTGGTGGCATAATATAAAAGGAGAATGGTTGTAACCACAGTTCACTACACTGATGAAGGCTTGGTAAACTCATAGCCGAAACCGGTCTGTTATCTTATTCTCCTACTTTTATACCATTAAATTTTTATGTCACAGTTTGCTGGCTCTGTATTTTTGTTTTATATAAGAATGTAATATATGTTATACAGTATTGTATGTGGATAACTTTATGCATTGCCTACATACAATTACTACCAATCAGTAGCCTGCAAAATGCAACATCTTGATGATGCTTGATGATTATGAACTGTTGCAAAGAAATGTCTATCTGCCTGAGCAATAGTATAACTAGGCTATAACTGTTTTAACAAAAATGCCCAGGGTGTTGTAGGTAGATGCAATACCAATGATGAACTGCAGAGCATGCTTAGTAAATGTCTATCTGCACAAGCAGCAGTAAAACTAGGTCATAACTGTGTTTTAACAGAAACACCCAAGGAGCTGTAGGCAGATGCAGTCCCAATACTGAATTGAAGGGCATACCACACATTCTGCAACCAACAGTGCAAACACTGACACAGAAGACACCCATTCAGTCTGTGAATAGTCAGGCTAAACAGCTCAGTCACTGGAAAACACAACCACACATACAAGTACATCAAACTGTGCATTATAAGCAACAATCAAAACACTAAGATTTGCATGTAAAATATCTACTTCAAAATATGTGTGGAGTACAATTCAAAAACTGTGTGCTGAAACAATGGTTTAATGCTACATGGGAGTTCAACATTTTTGTTTTAAAACAGTTTTAAGCATAGCTATAGTGTGATAATTTTGGTTATCTTACTGATGCGTGATGGGTATTCCCACATTCTAAGCAATATACATGCTAATGTGAAAAATACAGGCATGGAATAAGGATCAGATGCATTTTATTTCATAAATCAGAAAAAACAATCAAAATACCTCTCTCCCTCTGCTGCTCTCAAGCCCCTGCATCCGCTCAATGCACAAAGCGTGGTTCCTAGTCCAACCTTCAACAACTGAAAAAAAGAAAAGAGAAACTCTGAATGATGTAATTCTCAAATAACAGTGATGTAAATTGCTCAGAACAGTCTCTAGACAATTTATTTCTGAATAATATTACATAATCAGTGTATATATTTTTCAGAGTTACATACACGTTTTAACATCTTTGAACACAGACTGGAGGACACGAGATTCAAATCTGCAGCTACAATGTACATCCAAATTCTAACATTCACAAGTACCTATTTAGCTAATCCATCTTGACTATAAATCCATATTATGAATGCAGTGAAATGACTTGGTTTTATGACATTACCTTGATGGGGGATTGTCTAAATATGGATCCTGGCTTATGATTTCAAAGTATGAGCATGTGCTTGTCATGTAGGTAAAGAGTTTGTGAAACTTAATTCATGTCAGCACTGTGGTCAGAAACATTCGCAATTTTTTTCTTAGTCTTTTGGCTTTTCCCAGTTAGGGATTGCCACAGTAGAACTCCGGTCTGCTAATGATTGGCAGTGGATTTTTATGGTGCCGTGTTGCCAGCCCTATGCCCAACCTTCAAAGAAGGCAGACCCATTCATGCACACACTTACCTGCATGCCTTTAAACATCACTCGACTGCAGTGAGGACATGCAGACTCCACACAGAAGGCACTCCAGTTGAGAATCAAATGGGAGCACCTCTTGCTGTGAGGTGACAATGCTAACTACTGCACCACTGTGGCCACGGTCAGAAACATTAGCAATAATGATAAACATTCATTCCTCAGACAGAGGGACAGTGTAATGTATCACAGACTTCTGTTAACAGGAAAAATACAAGTTTCAACACATGAGGGACACTGTAAGATATGTGTGAGGACCATGATATTTCTTGGCAAAGTGGATATCAATAAGCAAATACATGCATCTTCCCTGTTCTGAATTTCAACTGTAAGTCTGTCCATCCTACTCCCTCAAAAGATGAGGATGATATTGTTCTTGAGTTGGGAATGTAATAATTAATGATAAAACAGAACTTAATAGCACTTTTAAAAATAATACCACATTAACAAAAACATTTGTCAGTCATATACAGTTCGTGGCAAGCTTTAATAACCCTTCCGTTAAAGAGATGCTGTTAACAGACCATTATAGATTATGAATATAGTCATAGGAATCTAATAACAAAGTTATTCACAGCCATGCACAGCATAAAAGTTAATATCAATAAGCAGAATATGCTTCCCCAAAGAAATGCCATGGATGAAGTAAACCAAGATAACAATTTCAGATATTTTTACTTTATGAGGATTGGAAACCACAGCACACCAAAATGTAGACATGCTGAATCGTTTCCTAACAGGCCAAGCTAACAGGTAGCAGGTGCTTCAGCTTATCAAATAAATGGTATTTATTCAAATTCCTGCAGAGAACAGATGAATACAGAAACTGCAAACACTTACTGGACATTTTATTGTAAATAAATAACAGCTATCAGTACATAACTAAAACATATGTGTAAGTAGTCAGACAGGCATTCCTTTTGGCTTAAATAAATGCGACTGCATTAAGAATGCTTACTTTTATTAGCAGGACTGGATTAAAGAAGTAATGTATGAGATTTTAGTCTGACATATAATGGTACAGTGTACAATACTATGGTACTATAACAGAAAACAATGAAATGCACGGTCATCAACAGCCTAGGCACTATAGGCATCAGTGATGCATGATGACAGTGGATGTGGATAATGATATTGTTATATATTGTAAAGCATATGTAGATCTGCAAAGTTCATAACTATGGATATTATAAATATTATTAAAGAAAAGCATGGAAATTAAGCCCATACTTAGAAGGACAGCAGTAACCTCATCCACTTAATTATACCCATGAGCTAATTGTCACAATAGCTAGTCAATAGCTACAAAAATCCTATCTGATATACATATATGTACATAGATGTGTATATCTATCTATCTGTCTATATATAGGTTCATACTAGGCTATCTGCCCTAGGGCATTTATAAGCCTAGCCAGAGTGTGTTTGGCTTTTGCCACCCATTTTAAATGAATTTTGCTATGCCCTTTTTCGAGGTTAGTATACTGTGCCTCTGTCTAACAGTGACACAGAAGTGATACCCAGGGTAAACCTATGATCTCCCATCCACTCATCAAGATTCCTCTTGAAGAGAGTCAATGAGGGACTCTGCCTAACCTGGACTGGGATTTTATTCCAGAGTGAAGGGAGCCTCTGGATTATGAATCTGTCCCTCCAGCATGTCCTATTTATTTCAGTGCTGAGGTTCAAGTCTCTCGAGCGCATAGCTCGATGGGATTTGGATTTTCTGAGATGCAGCATGTCCATTAATTCCGGGTTGGACATGGCTTTATACGTCAGGCACAGATCGCCTCTGAGCAGGCGGTATGCCACTGAGTAGAGCTGGAGTTTCTTTAACCGGGCAGCATATGGCATCTGTTTGAGCCCTTTGATCCTCTTGGTGAGGTACTTTTGGGGTCTTTCCAGTTGCTGCAGGTGTCTGGTAAGGTACATCCCAAAAGGGGCATTGTACTCAATTATGGGCCTGATGAGGGATGAGTAAAGAGGCACGATGACCTCCCCTGATCTAGATGTGAATCCCTTCATGATTAGGTGGGCTATATAAAATGTTTTTCTAACCACTTTGACCACGTGGTTTTCAAATGAGAGATTGCTATCAACTTTGGTCCCCAGGTCCCTAATTACTTCTTCCGTACTTAATGGATTACCACCTATGTGGTAATTTGTGGGCACTTTGTTTTTGCCAAAGGGGATGACTATACACTTTTTGGCATTTAGCTTGAGGCCATGGCTCTGGCACCAGTTGTCTGTTTCTATGAGGCCCTTTTGTAGGATGCTTGTGTTGGCTGGAGAGTCGATTATGGAGCCTAGTTTGCAGTCATCTGTGAACTTGGTCAGCCACAGTCCTTCCGTGTTGGCCTGTACCTCCGAGAAATATATACCGAACAAGAGAGGTCCCAGGACTGAGCCTTGTGGGATGCCACTTGTAACTGGTTTGGAGTCTGACATGGCTCCAGCAATTCTAACCATGTGGGTTCTGTCCTTGAGCCAGTTTGCAACCCGTCTAGTGACATAGGGGTTTATATTTAAGCTGGTGAGCTTATCTATAATGCCCAAGTGAGGTATTGTATCAAAGGCTTTTGCGAGGTCCAGGTAGGCTGTGTGGACCACCTTCCCCTCATCAATGTCCTAGGTGACTGTTTCAAAGAAATCGACCAGGTTTAAGAGGCAGGATCTGCTCTTAAAGCCGAACTGGGTAGGATCCAGTGTCTGTAGGTCCCCAATATCTTTATTTATGAGGTCCATGATGATCCTTTCTATAGCTTTGCAGACCAAGCTAGTCAGGCTTATGGGGCGATAGTTTCCAGGATCCGTTGAGGCACCACCTTTGTGGAGAGGGACCACTGTTGCTGTACGCCACTCTTTGGGTACATATCCTGTAGTAAGGCTGAGATTGAATAGTAGTTTTATGTTTGGGTTTAGCTCTTCTTGGAGTTCATGTAGGACGCAGCCCAGGACACCGTCTGGTCCCATTGATGCTGTGTTTTTTGCTTTGGAGAGGGTGGCTCTCACCTGAGCATCTGAGATATCAGGGGGGCAGCACTCTGCTGGGATAGATATTTGCCCTTTTGGTGGGGAGGGGGGAGAAGTTTGCGCTGAACCTGTCAGCTAGGATGTTGGCAATGTCTGTGGGTTCGGTGTATTTTTTGTCATTTTGGACTAATTCTGAGCATATCTGGGAATTCCCACCCAGGTTCCTAACATAACTAAAGAAAGCCTTGTGATTATCCTTAGTGTCCTGTGCAATTTTTCTCTTGCAGCTGGCCTTAGACGATTTTATGAGTGCCCGTAGTTTTTGCTAATACTGATCAGAGATGCCTTCCCTTTTTGGGATTTTGCTCTATCATGTAGTAGCTTTCTCCTTCTATTGTATAGTTTGTTTATGGCTGGGGTCCACCAGACAGGACACCTGCCTTTGGAGGATTGGGTCTTGGTTTTATTTGGGATTGCATGATCCATGCATTCCTGAAGGTGTTCATAGAATGCGTTTATAAAGGATTCTGCAGTCTGGGCCGTATTTTCCACAGGCCCGGGGGCTTTGAAGGATTCCACCTCAGTTTTGAGGAGTGTGAAATTTGCTTTAGAGAAGTTTTTCACTGTGGTTTTCTGGGCAGGGGGTGGGGTCGGGATGTGAATATCCAGTGAGATTAGTTTATGGTCTGATCTTACCAGTGAGGGATACACTTCTGGTCTGGAGCATAGAGCCCCCATGTTGGTGATGATCAGGTCCAGTATGTTTTCCCCTCTTGTGGGAGTGGTAACAAGTTGCTCCATAGCATTTGAGTTTATAAATTCTAGGAACTTTTGGGCTAGGGTGTTGGAGCTAGAGTAATGCTCCCAGTCTATGTTTGGGTAGTTGAAGTCGCCCAATATAATGGTGTTTGGAGAGACCTTCATATTTTCCAGTGTTCTCAGGAAGGCCGAGTGGGGTTCCTGGGTTTGGAAGGGTGGTCTGTAGCAGGCTATAAACTGGAAGGCAGTTTTACCCACTGTTAGTTGCACATGGATAGTCTCTGATGCTTCGTGCTGTGCCACAAACCTGGAGGTGTGGGTATCTTTGAGGAATATTGATACTCCACATCCTTTTGTGGTTCGGTCCAAGTTTTGCGGCCGAAAAGCATGGTATGAGGTATAACCTGGTAGTGCTGGGGTGCTCTTGGGAGCCTTGAACCAGGTTTCTGTTACTGCACAGATATCAATGTTCTCCATGCTAAGGAGAGTTTTGAGTGCGTGCATCTTGAGGTTTAGACTTCTGGCGTTGAGTAGCATTACTCTTAGTTTCTTATCCCTTGTGATACCTATGGAGGTGGGTTTGTCTTTTGAGCCTTGCCTAAAAAAGGCACTATGGGGGTGGCAAGGGCCTTTGCCAATATTTGAAAGCCCAGGGGTGACAGGTGCAAGCCATCCCTAGCGAAGCATCGTGGCTTGTCGCGCATGTCATCCCAGGCTGACAGGCATTGGATCCCCTTTGAATGACACCAATACTTAAGCCAATTGTTGAAATTGAACATCTTGTCTTCATATTGTGGCATCATTCTTGGTGAGGGTAAGATGCTACTCAAGGTCAGGGTCATACCGGCCTGGGCTACATGCTCAGAGAGCTCCTCTATGTCTCTTTTCATGTAGTCCATGGAGGTACGTCTCAGGTCATTCACACCAGCATGGACAATGACTGAGTCATATTTGTACTTGCCTTGGAGTGAACTGAGTGCTTGTGTTATGTGGCGGATCCTAGCGCCCGACAGGCAGCTCACCATGACCTTCTCCTTGTTCAGCCTGGTGAGCGGGACGTCAGTGTGCCTGACAATAGAGTCACCTATTACAAGTGTATCAGGTGTGTTGTTTAGCCTTAAGGGCTGTGACTGTTCAGCACATTGGCTTTGTGAGCTATGTGTTGCACGTGTTTTGTTTTGGGGTAGCGGTTGCTTGGGTGTCTGCTTTGGAGGTCTCTGCTGCTTAGGCAGATTTTTATTTAGAGCCTCCGAGTATGTTTTTGTGTGTTTATGTGTTTGGTTTGCTGTCGTGGTAGGTCCATGTGAGACTGGTATTGTAGTGAATGTGGTTTCCTTCTCTTCCTGACTAGTTACGCCAGTACTGAGTTGAGAGAGTGTAGCCTCCAGTTTGGCTATATGGTTGCATCTCTCACATGTGTTGGAATTTGTTGGGAGGAGGAGAGGGTTGTCTGTGTACATGAGGCAGTTGTAACATTGCCTCAAGATTCCCAGATTCACCAGCTGGACTGGAGAGGAGATTGACAACTGACCTTTGGACATGCTAGAATAGTATTGGGAATTCCTTTATAATTGAAAAAAGGGCCAATGGGGAACAAGGTACTCAAGGGGAGTTTGTGAGGGTGTAGTGCTTTTAATTTTTTAGTGCTGACTTATATAATTGCTTTAGTGAGCAAGTGCCAGGATGTAGAGTAGGAATAGGGTGTTTATTATGAGAACTAGTTCAGTTCTAAGGGAAAAAGTGAAGAGCAGACTTTGTGGAGCCAAGAATTGTTTAAACCCAATTAAGCAGAGCTGCCCGATGCTGCGCTATGTGCAAAATCGCACAAAGCCGCGCCAAAGCGGGTTTTATACAGGGGTACTTGAAAGAGCTAGAAATTGGCCCAAAACGGCCAATAGACTACCAGATTCTTGTGCTGGGAACACTCCTCCAGGGATAGATAGGCTGCTCTAAGCTCACCACTGCCACTGGTGAACAAAGAAGCCTCTATTTATCCAAGAAAGGAAATGGGCAACACAGGAACTTTCCAAAAGTCCAGAATACAGCAAAGCCTGTATTTGGACTACTCTAGGTCAGGAAAGATGGGAAACAAGGATAATTTTTTGTTTTTCTTTCTTTTTTGCAACAAACAGCAGGAAAATGCAATAAATATGTAACACAGGCTAGCACACTTGAGTGTGTAGCCTCAACAGGTAAATGCAACAAACAGGACAAACTTTAAAAGTGCAGGTGCAAAAACAACTTTAAACAGTTTAAAACAGTTCAAGAAGCAGAAATACTTGCAGTTTAGCTAGATTGGACAGTCGCCCAGGTAGTAGCAGGAAAAAAAACACTTTTGTCAGGTTAGCAGTCACTCTTTTAGCCTTTCTGCCTCTAGCACCACTCTGCAGGACCACAAGGAGCTTGGCTGAATAGTAACAAGCACAAAAACCGCGCCAAAATGGTTTTTATACAGGGGGACTTGAAAGAGCTAGAAATTGGCCCAAAATGGCCAATAGACTACCAGATTCTTGTGCTGGGAACACTCCTCCAGGGATAGATAGGCTGCTCTAAGCTCCCCACTGCCACTGGTGAACAAAGAAGCCTCCCTTTATCCAAGAAAGGAAATGGGCAACACAGGAACTTTCCAAAAGTCCAGAATATGGCAAATCCTGTATTTGGACTACTCTAGGTCAGGAAAGATGGGAAACAAGGATAATTTTTTTGTTTTTTTCTTTTTTGCAACAAACAGCAGGAAAATGCAATAAATATATAACACAGGCTAGCACACTTGAGTGTGTAGCCTCAACAGGTAAATGCAACAAACAGGACAAACTTTAAAAGTGCAGGTGCAAAAACAACTTTAAACAGTTTAAAACAGTTCAAGAAGCAGAAATGCTTGCAGTTTAGCTAGATCGGACAGTCGCCCAGGTAGTAGCAGGAAAAAAAAAACACTTTTATCAGGTTAGCATGTGCTCTTTTAGCCTCTCTGCTGCTATCACCACTCTGCAGGACCACGAGGAGCTTGGCTGAGTAGTAACAAGCGCGAAAACCGTGCCAACGTGGGTTTTATACAGGGGACTTGAAAGAGCTAGAAATTGGCCCAAAATGGCCAGTAGACTACCAGATTCTTGTGCTGGGAACACTCCTCCAGGGATAGATAGGCTGCTCTAAGCTCCCCACTGCCACTGGTGAACAAAGAAGCCTCCCTTTATCCAAGAAAGGAAATGGGCAACACAGGAACTTTCCAAAAGTCCAGAATACAGCAAAGCCTGTATTTGGACTACTCTAGGTCAAGAAAGACGGGAAACAAGGATAATTTTTTTGTTTTTTTTTCTTTTTTTCAACTAACAGCAGAAAAATGCAATAAATATGTAACACAGGCTAGCGCACTTGAGTGTGTAGCCTCAACAGGTAAATGCAACAAACAGGACAAACTTTAAAAGTGCAGGTGCAAAAACAACTTTAAACAGTTTAAAACAGTTCAAGAAGCAGAAATACTTGCAGTTTAGCTAGATCGGACAGTCGCCCAGGTAGTAGCAGGAAAAAACACTTTTATCAGGTTAGCAGTCACTCTTTTAGCCTCTCTGCTGCTAGCACCAGTCTGCAGGACCACGAGGAGCTTGGCTGAGTAGTAACAAGTGCAAAAACCGCACCAAAGTGGGTTTTATACAGGGGGACTTGAAAGAGCTAGAAATTGGCCCAAAACGGCCAATAGACTACCAGATTCTTGTGCTGGAAACACTCCTCCAGGGATAGATAGGCTGCTCTAAGCTCCCCACTGCCACTGGTGAACAAAGAAGCCTCCCTTTATCCAAGAAAGGAAATGGGCAACACAGGAACTTTCCAAAAGTCCAGAATACAGCAAAGCCTGTATTTGGACTACTCTAGGTCAGGAAAGATGGGAAACAAGGATAATTTTTTTTTTTTTCTTTTTTGCAACAAACAGCAGGAAAATGCAATAAATATGTAACACAGGCTGGTGCACTTGAGTGTGTAGCCTCAACAGGTAAATGCAACAAACAGGGCAAACTTTAAAAGTGCAGGTGCAAAAACAACTTTAAACAGTTTAAAACAGTTCAAGAAGCAGAAATACTTGCAGTTTAGCTAGATCGGACAGTCGCCCAGGTAGTAGCAGGAAAAAACACTTTTATCAGGTTAGAAGTCACTCTTTTAGCCTCTCTGCTGCTAGCACCAGTCTGCAGGACCACGAGGAGCTTGGCTGAGTTGTAACAAGTGCAAAAACCGTGCCAAAATGGGTTTTATACAGGGGGACTTGAAAGAGCTAGAAATTGGCCCAAAACGGCCAATAGACTACCAGATTCTTGTGCTGGGAACACTCCTCCAGGGATAGATATGCTGCTCTAAGCTCCCCACTGCCACTGGTGAACAAAGAAGCCTCCCTTTATCCAAGAAAGGAAATGGGCAACACAGGAACTTTCCAAAAGTCCAGAATACAGCAAAGCCTGTATTTGGACTACTCTAGGTCAGGAAAGACAGGAAACAAGGATAATTTTTTTGTTTTTTTTCTTTTTTGCAACAAACAGCAGGAACTTGCAATAAATATGTAACACAGGCTAGCGCAGTTGAGTGTGTAGCCTCAATAGGTAAATGCAACAAACACCACAAACTTTAAAAGTGCAGGTGCAAAAACAACTTTAAACAGTTTAAAACAGATCAAGAAGCAGAAATACTTGCAGTTTAGCTAGATCGGACAGTCGCCCAGGTAGTAGCAGGAAAGAAAAACACTTTTATCAGGTTAGCAGTCGTTCTTTTAGCCTCTCTGCTGCTAGCACCACTCTGCAGGACCACGGGGAGCTTGGCTGAGTAGTAACAAGCGCAAAAACTGCGGCAATGCAGGTTTTATAAAGGGGGGACTTGAAAGATCTAGAAATTGGCCCAAAACGGCCAATAGACTACCAGATTCTTGTGCTGGGAACACTCCTCCATGGATAGATAGGCTTCTCTAAGCTCCCCACTGCCACCATTGAACAAAGAAGCCTCCCTTTATCCAAGAAAGGAAATGGGCAACACAGGAACTTTCCAAAAGTCCAGAATACAGCAAAGCCTGTATTTGGACTACTCTAGGTCAGGAAAGACGGGAGACAAGGATAATTGTTTTGTTTTTTTTGTTTTTTGCAACAAACAGCAGGAAAATGCAATAAATATGTAACACAGGCTAGCACACTTGAGTGTATAGCCTCAACAGGTAAATGCAACAAACAGGACAAACTTTAAAAGTGCAGGTGCAAAAACAACTTTAAACAGTTTAAAACAGTTCAAGAAGCAGAAATACTTGCAGTTTAGCTAGATCTGACAGTCGTCCAGGTAGTAGCAGGAAAAAAAAAACACTTTTATCAGTTTAGCAGTCACTCTTTTAGCCTCTCTGCTGCTAGCACCACTCTGCAGGAGCACGAGGAGCTTGGCTGAGTAGTAACAAGCACAAAAAATGCGCCAAAGCGGGTTTTATACAGGGGGACTTGAAAGAGCTAGAAAGTGGCCCAAAACGGCCAATAGACTACCAGATTCTTGTGCTGGGAACACTCCTCCAGGGATAGATAGGCTGCTCTATGCTCCCCACTGCCACCAGTGAACAAAGAAGCCTCCCTTTATCCAAGAAAGGAAATGGGCAACACAGGAACTTTCCAAATGTCCAGAATACAGCAAAGCCTGTATTTGGACTACTCTAGGTCAGGAAAGATGGGAAACAAGGATAATTTTTTTTGTTTTTTTTCTTTTTTGCAACAAACAGCAGGAACTTGCAATAAATATGTAACACAGGCTAGCACACTTGAGTGTGTAGCCTCAACAGGTAAATGCAACAAACACCACAAACTTTAAAAGTGCAGGTGCAAGAACAACTTTAAACAGTTTAAAACAGATCAAGAAGCAGAAATACTTGCAGTTTAGCTAGATCGGACAGTCTCCCAGGTAGTAGCAGGAAAAAAAACACTTTTATCAGGTTAGCAGTCTCTCTTTTAGCCTCTCTGCTGCTAGCACCACTCTGCAGGACCACGAGGAGCTTGGCTGACTAGTAACAAGCGCAAAAAACACGCCAAAGTGGGTTTTATACAGGTGGACTTGAAAGAGCTAGAAATTGGCCCAAAACGGCCAATAGACTACCAGATTCATGTGCTGGAAACAGTCCTCCAGGGATAGATAGGCTGCTTTAAGCTCCCCACTGCCACTGGTGAACAAAGAAGCCTCCCTTTATCCAAGAAAGGAAATGGGCAACACAGGAACTTTCAAAAAGTCCAGAATACAGCAAAGCCTGTATTTGGACTACTCAAGGTCAGAAAAGATGGGAAAGAAGGATAATTTGTTTGTTTTTTTTTTTTTTTGCAACAAACAGCAGGAAAATGCAATAAATATGTAACACAGGCTAGCGCACTTGAGTGTGTAGCCTCAACAGGTAAATGCAACAAACAGGACAAACTTTAAAAGTGCAGGTGCAAAAACAACTTTAAACAGTTTAAAACAGTTCAAGAAGCAGAAATACTTGCAGTTTAGCTAGATCAGACAGTCGCCCAGGTAGTAGCAGGAAAAAAAACACTTTTATCAGGTTAGCAGTCGCTCTTTTAGCCTCTCTGCTGCTAGCACCACTCTGCAGGACCACGAGGAGCTTGGCTGAGTAGTAACAAGCGCAAAAACCGTGCCAAAGCGGGTTTTATACAGGAGGACTTGAAAGATCTAAAAATTGGCCCAAAATGGCCAATAGACTACCAGATTCTTGTGCTAGGAACACTCCCCCAGGGACAGATAGGCTGCTCTAAGCTCCCCACTGCCACTGGTGAACAAAAAAGCCTCCCTTTATCCAAGAAATGGAATGGGCAACACAGGAACTTTCCAAAAGTCAGGAATACAGCAAAGCCTGTATTTGGACTACTCTAGGTCAGGAAAGACGGGAAACAAGGATAATTTTTTTGTTTTTTTTCTTTTTTGCAACAAACAGCAGGAAAATGCAATAAATATGTAACACAGGCTAGCGCACTTGAGTGTGTAGCCTCAACAGGTAAATGCAACAAACAGGACAGACTTTAAAAGTGCAGGTGCAAAAACAACTTTAAATATATATATATATATATATATATATATATATATATATATATATATATATATATATATATGTGTGTGTTTGTCTTTTCGGCTTTTCACGGTTAGGGGTCGCCACAGCAGAACTCCGGTCCACTAATGATTGGCAGTAGATATTTTTTATGGTGCTGAGTTGCCAGCCCGACACCCACCCTTCAGCGGAGGCACGCCCATTCACAGATGTCTTTCGGAGGCCACTCGACCGCGGGTAGACTCCACGCAGAAGGCACTCCAACCATAAATCGAACAGGAGAACGTCTTGCTGTGAGGCAACAACGCTACTGCTGTACGACCGTATACATATATATATATATATATATATATATATATATATATATATATATATATATAGATATATAGATATATATATATAGATATATATATATATATATATATATATATATATATAAATATATATATATATATATATATATATATCTATATATAAGTCCACTATGTAATCTTGAAATACTGAAATCCCGAAATTCAGTATTTCAAAATTACATAGCCAAAAACCCAAGCACAACTCACAATTCCGAAAACACACAACCATGAAATTCAAAATGCTGAAGCTACACTACATATACAGTGCACACATAAACAAACACAACCCCCCCCCACAATCAAATAAATGCATCTACAAGCCCCCCTGCACCCCCATCTGGGGGCTGCACTCCCCCCACCCCCCTACTTATATATTCTAACTCTGAGATCGTAAAAACAGAAACACAAACAAAACTCACATACACACATCCCACCCCCACACACACACACACACACACACACACATCACAGTCACAACACACACTTACACACACTAAAGCCCCTAACCAACACATTTACACACACAAACTTACTTAAATTTAACCGATACATCCACATACCGCATCAGTGGAAGCAGAAATTCAACATGTCCGTGCTTCGGGATTTTGAATTTCACACTTCTGCTGGTTTCAGAACTTTGAGTTTTTGGCTATGTAATTTCAAAATACTGAATTTCGGGATTTCAGTATTTCAAAATTACATAGTGGACCTATATAAATATATATATATATATATATATATATATATATATATATATATATATATATATATCGGCCACAGAAACACAGATATATATCTTTATGTATCTCTAATTTCCATACAATGTTACAAAGTTCAGGTATACATACAATAGTCACACTTAGTGTAGTAATCCATTGGCTGTGGCACCACGATGAACCTCCTATGAAGCTCCTCCATGTCACTCTGATGCAGGTCATCGTAGTGGTGGCAAATTTGCTCTCCAATGTAGTAGACTCCTGTATGTCTTTGGTGCTCCCTTGCAGTCTGGTTCCATATGTGTATCACCACAAAGTTCTTTGGGCTGAATATCATCTGATGCTCCACTCCAGCTTACACAGACAGCATCTGGGTGGCTTTCTCCTCAGTCTGCTTGGCTGCACATACATGTCTCAGCCTCCTTGAAGTAGTCATCTTGATCCTCCAATTTTAAAATGTCTGGGAAATGCAAAAACAGAAATGTTCACTGAAGTGCTACTCAGTTCAGTTAGCAATGGCCTGATCTGTAAATGTATCAAAATCATTATTTGAAAGTGGTATTGATATCAAGATAACAACCACGTGCCAAACCTAGTAGAATTTATCTATAGCTAGTGGGTATTTACACAGTACACCTGGGTTTTACGCCGCATTTACGCAGAGTTGCAGAAATGGGGCTGCAAAACTTAGAATTCATTATGTGTGGCACAAGTCGTAGCTAAAGTTGGGTGCAAATTAGGTGCACTTAGTTTCTATGATTCAAAGTGACAGGTACATTGGCAATTGGTGACATTTTTTGGTAATTATTACATCTGTTAAAGTAAGTCATTCTCAAAGGTACATGTTTAAATTAATTTTTACTTAAAATGTGAGCTTTAACAGAACTTATTGTAAGTTACTGGACTGATTTTTGAATGACCTTTATGCATACATGTGTTTCTGTTTTAATTAATTGATTTCATTCCCATATTCAGATATATAGACAGAATTACATTGCAAATATGAATAGTATATAAAGACAGACTTCTAGATCATCTGTACTTCTTGCTGGTAATTTCTTACACTCTGTGGTGAAACTACAGAAACTTATGAATTCTGACACTATCTGTATGTACTATGTTCTGTTGATATTAATGGAGATTTTTTTTAATTCATGTTTTTTAACAAAAGTGTTAAAAATATATATGCTATTGCTGTTACCAATATCTTTTTATTAATATGTTTTAAACAAAGTGTTATTTATTTATTTATTTATTTATTTTCTATTTGTTTACCGGGTTAGTCTGACTGGACACAAGATGACTATTTTCAGCGGAGGGCTGGGGAGGAAAGCTCCAGATACATAATAAAAAATTATAAAAAATAATATAAATAATAAAAAATTATATAAACATAGCTATTTTGTACAAAGAGCATGATGTTGTTGTTGTTGTTGTGTCTTTCGGCTTTTCCCGGTTAGGGGTCGCCATAGCGGAACTCCGGTCTGCTAATGATTGGCAGTAGATTTTTACGTGTCGAGTTGCCGGCCCTGACGCACAACCTTCAATGAAGGTATGCCCATTCATGCATGTCTCCACACAGAAAACACTCTAGCTGAGAATCGAACAGGACAACGTCTTACTGTGAGGTGACAACGCTACCGCAGCACCACCACCGCAGTATACATATAAAAGGAGTAAAGTCAGAGTTTTACAAACGATGCAGCATACAGTGGTTAGAATATTGAGAAATAAATTAAACAAGATATTATACAACAAATATACAATTGCTTCAACATAAATTTGAAAAGAAGTTTCCGTAGACAAGCAGGGTCATAAACTGGAAATCCTAACTATAAAGGTGGCCTAAATACCTGGTTCACAGTAATATGCATTAAGTGAAACTACACAGTACACCTGTGATCTAGGGATGTTGAAAGTCAGGAACAGGTGAAATTAGTCTGGTTCTGTACAGGAACATATCCAAGTTTTGAATAGGAGATCTATTAGTAGGTATTTGAAAGTATAATTACTATTTAGACATCTAATTTCAGGGGGTAGAGAGTTCCAGGCCTTAGCAACTGCATAGGAATAAAGAGACTGGCCTGAGCTATGTAAGCAATTGGTAACAGTCAGTAGGGCAGTATTGGAAGATCTTAGCTGACGTGCACTATTATGGAAGGTGAGCAGACCAGAGAGGGCAGGTATTTTATTTGGTTAGTATAGCAGTTGATGGGTCAGGAGAAGTTGATTGTATTTTAGTCGGTTAGGGAGTTCTAACCATCCTAGCTGTCTTAGGGAGAGGCAATGGTGAGAATGAAACGTAGCATTGGATGCAAAGTTTGAGATTTTATTGTAGCAGGTAGATTGTTTCAGAAGGTCAGATTTGTTTAGGTTAGTTAGAACTGGGGAAGCATATAGTAAGGTGAAGAGTAGATGGGTATGAGAGATAGTGATTTGGGATTCTTGTGTGAGGAAGCTCTTGCAGCAGTAGAGTGAACCTAGTTTTTTATGAATTATGGCAATTGTTAGTGCTACATGTTTGTCGAATTTTAGGTTGTGTTTTAGGTGTTAATAGTATGTTCTTTTGCTGTTACAGATATTTCTTCAGTGATGCTTCTTAACAAAGGTCTTATCATTACTGGCTCAATATACAAAGGATCTCTTCTGTCTTTGGCCTGCCTATGGATCCTGAGGTTTGCGTATGTTGTTCAATTGTTAGTTTGTATAGTATTTTAATGTAAAATTCATGCAGACTCCTGTGGTATGATGCTATTTTCTGTAGACCCCATTCAACATATATGTAGTGTGAGCATCTATATTACTCAATCAAATGTTTAGGTTAGAGAATACCCAAACGTCGAACTGGTAATATCGAAAAATTAAAACAGCAAATGGACGATTTAATGTAGGGAATGAATTCCCATGGCCACAAAAAAAAAAATTTAAATGAAAATGAAGTGGGGGGCTTCACCCCTCACACCCCCCCTAACTAAATATACCAACTACGAGATCACTGTACAGTGGGTAAAGGGGCAAAATCCACATAACAGCCAAGGGAATTCTTTCCCTGAGTTAAATCTGCTGTTTTTTTTTGCTTTCGCTATTACCAGATTGACGTTTAGGTATTCGCTAACCTAAACATTTGATCAGGTAGTAGGAACCCTAGTGTGAGGGATTCTAATCTCACACTCACACATACCTTAAAGGTATTACAAGTTATGTCCATTTGACAAATATGTATGAAGGCATTGTTGTTACTTTTTATATGTCATGTTAGTATTTGTCACAGACATTGTTGTACAGACGTCTGCATTGAACAGGAATGCATAGTGTTTATGTTGATGTATGCTGTCCACAGAATCATCTGCATAAATGGGTTCACAAAGGAATATGATCATGTGCATATCACTGTCTTTCAGTTGGCTAACTGTCCTATGGGTGACAACTTATGCCCACAGGAAAATGAAATCATACATGATGGTCTCTGTTAACATGGACAGAGACTCCATGGCCATTCTGCAATGCAGTTTGGAGAAAGGAAATCTGAACTGACCTCAACAACATGATAAATACAGTTGGAAGTCATAACAGATCTCATGATGCCTGTAGAAAATGCTGCTCAGATATGATTCTTCATGCAGCTAACAGATTAAGATGATAAGAGAGACTGAGGGATGCCACTGGTGGTGGACCACCATTGACCCCCAATGACATCACAATATTTCTGGCCTTACTGTATACAGCGAGAGGGGAGCAACACATACCCAGGATTGGGATTGAATCTGGAGTTCCAGGGTGAACAGCTATGTCTTTGAAGTTCATCTCTCTTCAACAGCACCATCTTCCCATGAGGAGCTGACAGACATGTGTTTTGTTTGTATTCCTCACAAATGTCATGTATGTTGGCTATGTAACCTAATTGTATACTCCAATTATGTAAATTCCATGAAACATACATACATACAGTAGACCTCAGGTAAAGTCTCTATTGTAACATTCCAGTGAAAGATATATGTCATATGTCTTTGATGGTATCCATTATGTGATGTTAGCACATTGTCTTGATCTGTGTCACCTATATCTTCTTTTAGAACATCAACTATCTGCATCATCCTTCAGCCCATCAACTATCTGCATCATCCATCAGCCCATCCAATCAGCAGGTTGTGGTATCAGATGTGTTTCACTATGGTATCATGGCCCCCTGACACATAGGGCATTGATGTGTTAATAAGGTGCATTTAAGATCTTGACAGTGACACTGATGCAGCTGTAGCCTCAGATGTGGAGGGGGATGTGTCTGGCCATTTAGAGAATAACGGAGCACTGGTTGTTGAACAGGTTGAGGCTGTTGAATGACAGACACAAGTTGACTCTGCTGTTGATGGCAGTTCCCCACAATAACCTGAAACAGGGCATCGCAATAGATGTACGCATGCAGATGGTGTGCATGGCCAGGTGTCAGTGGGTATCCACCTCCTGCTGCAGGTAAATTAATGTTCCAGAAATGTCATCAGTCAGACATCTGTGCACTTGCACATGTCACAGATTGTGTGGCACACCAGCTACATGTGATGTATGAAGGACAGGAGTGCAGGCATGGTGAAATAATGGTGGCATTGGCCACTCAAAGTGATAGTATGCTAGCTCTAGCATGGTCCATAGAAACCTTGGCCTCTACAGTACTGCAGGAGCACTGTAGTACAAGCAGGGTTGTATGTGCCCTGACTCTGGTCAGCCAATTGTGACATGGGAGAGGCAGGCCACCTCTCTACAGAACTACCATTGTCCATCTTGCATCAGTATGTATGGTCCAGCATGTGGACAGTTCCACTGCTGGTCCATCTGTTGTGATCGCACCAGTCACAACAAGGCCTTCAACATGCTCCATCACCTCAGCATGGTATTGTCATCCCATAAATCTCCTCTGTAGAGCAACCTGACCCACATGTTTCTGTACCTAGTAGGGGCAGAGTTGGCTGTGGTGTGAGATGTCAGTGAGGTTGCCCTAGACTGCATTAGAGTGAGTCCAACAGTGTCATACACATAATTGGCTCTTTGTATTAAATTACTACTTTACTGTGATATATCTTTCTGCAGCTATTAAAAGTTCAGCATTATGTCCTGTGCTATTTCTCTTTTTTTCATGTTACTATATTGTAGCAATAAGAATATATTGCACTGATGTGTGTCCTTTATTGTTTTCCATACAGTGATACAACAATCTGAGTGTATATGCATATTGTGCCCTGAGTTGATGATCCCTGTTGCAATGGATTTGCATATGCTCATAATGTTATATATTACAATTATGGTGTTATGTCTGATGTTCAGTCTATACATCTAATAGGTAATTGCCATTATATGCAATATGTACTGCTGTGGAGGGGCAACACATGTACACCAATGTTTAATCTGTCTTTTCATGTATGTGTGGCTTGTCATGACTCAGAGATGTGGGTCTGCACTTGTGGTCACACTCTACATTGCCTACACCTGTGTCTTTTTCCCCCTAATTGTGCAGCATGGCACACGCTGTTACCATCTGTGCTGCCTTCTTAGGTGTGTATTACAGTAAACCCCCGGATGTGTCCAGACATCTGAAACTACCTATTGGTACACGAAACACACATACTCTATAGTGTTTCTGGTTGTTGTGTGTGCTGGATTGCAGGTATACTGTGCAGAGATGAATGGTTCAAGGTATGATGTCATTCGACATGGCTCAAGTGGATAACCACAGTTACCTGTTGTAGGAAATGAAAACACGTTTAGTCAGAATGGATATTGTTGTGAGAAGTATCCTTACCATATATCCTGTCTGAGCTCCTGTACTTACCTAGTAGTTGTCGTTCAGGTATTTTACCTTGTCGTAGCCTTCAGTCCACTTTCCCTCCATGTGGCAGCATCATGGGCACTTCAAGGCTATGGTGCCATGATGTTTGTTATGTTGTAGTGTGCTGTACACACAACTTGGCAGTTGATGGATGGCTGGCACTTTTTGTTTATGTATCGGTCTGCATCAGAATGTACTGGTGTCTTGATAGTTGTGTGTGCAATCTATTACACTGAGTACATGGGGGAAGTTTGTGATGCTGTAAAACTTGTGCATTACAGTTCTCTGCTCAACTGGAGTGAATGAAAAGTAAATGTAATCATCCACTTTGCTGCACATTGCTTCTATGAATTTTGCCAGGATATGGCTGACAGCTTTCTGTGGCATTCCCACAACACAAGCCATGTGTCTCCGGAATGTCCCAGATGCAAGAACACACAGACTGAAACACACTTTTGTTTAAAGAGGATGGGGTTTCCTCACAGGGTCTGCAGAGACCTGTGTGGGGCACGTGTTTCAGACAGCCGGCATCAGTTGTCTGTCTATATGGGGCCTATTGATTATTTGCTGGTCTGACAACTGGTTTAGTTGCAACCTTGCTCTGACTCCAGCTGGCTACCTACTAGGGTGCACAGCCACAGTTTCATGTATGTCTTGAATCGCTGCAGCCTGTTGCAGTTCATTAACTGCAGGGTACATATTTATTTAATTTTTTTCTTTTGCTACATAATTTGCCAGACTCCGTAGTATTAGATTTTATTCCTTGAGGTCCATAAAGCATACGCAGGTGATTTCAGAAATAAAGTCTTTGTGCCAGTTTGTCACATTTAATTTGTGCTGTGTGCTTGCAATGTGTTTTGTGATTATATGAGCATACAGGGAATCCATAATTATCATACACTGAATAGTTAAGTACTGGGATTGCCTTTAGCATGCCTTCTGAAATCACTTCCACAACAGGTGCACTGAAGTCTTCCTTCGGCATGCTGCACTGACTGCATATGTCTTCCTCGAACTTTATGAAATTTAGCTCATTGTTTATAAATACTTTGGGTCATACTGAACATTTTTATTTTAGATTTATTTACAAAAACCAAACTTGGGGGACTTTTACCTTTTGTAAAATGTGCTGCCTCATGTTCCATTCGAAATGTATGCATCATCTGTTTCCAAGGCATGTTTTGACATGATCGACTTTTGTATCTTCTATTTCTGCTTATAAACCTTTCTACCAGCCCATATGAAGGAATACACAACAGTGTTCTATTTTTTCTTGACCTACTTACAGTGTAATACGCTGGCTGTCTAGGCATATAATGTGTTATGGTGGATTTCTCCTGGTGTCTATATATAATATAATATAATATAATATAATATAATATAATATAATATAATATGATATATATATATATATATATATATATATATATATATAAACAATGAACTTAAAAATAATTGCTCTTAATGTACTTCTCTCAATGGTGAATACTAGCTTAATTTATTTATTATTATAAATTACCTTTAGTTATTTGAGTAATGTACTCCTCTCAATGTTGATGCTAGCTTAACTTATATATTATTATAAATTACCTTTAGTTATTTGAAATATTCGTTGTTTGAGATATTTCATTAATCCAAATTCTTCACTAAATAAAGTGGGATTATTTACATCTTAAATAATGGCAGAGTAAAGGATACTGCCATAGGCTGTCATCTTATTTTCAACATCCCATTGTTAAGCCAGAGTTATGCCATGTCTGCATATGACCACCTAGCTGGATCAATGTGTGCCATTACTTGGTTTTTAACTTGGCAATATATATATATATTTTTTTTTTTGACTGAGCTATATCTGTTTTAGGATCTCTTATCAGAATTGATGGTCCTGAGATTATTCAGTTTTCTTTTTTAATGTTATTATTTTTAAACCCACAAAATACTGTGATTTAAAAAGAGGAAGAGTTTTTCTGCTTCAGAGCAGTTCAGTTGTTATTATGTCACTAACTGATTTAGTGTACTTTTGAAATAATTACCCCAATGTGTTGCCACATCAAGGAACATCACACCTAGAAATGAATCATACTACCTAATATAACACTGAATCACTTCCCTCCCTCCCTCTCTCATAATAGCAAGGCATAGATAACATGTTTGCGGCCTGTTACTTTGTTAGGAAAGCACTTACATAATTTTATCAGCTAAGCTATTATCTTTGATTATGCAGTGATTTCTAGACATTTCTAGGCATTTCAAAAGAGTGCACAATAGCGAGTATGTGCTTTGAGCTTCTGGTATGATTTTCTTCCATAGAATTTTAAGAAAAAATATACTGACATCAGACAATGTAAATAACTGACAGTTCTGTCAGCGCGTACTGTGAGCAGCAGTGGTTCAATAATTTACTGTTTGTTTCCTCATGCAGATCACAGTCGTAATGACCAGGTTCAATATTGACCAGGTTCAATAATGACCAGCAAATGTTGCCCCTAGCAGGAGCCAGATACAATCACTGTAAAATGAAATGTGTTCACAGGCAAAGTATGACTGCTATGGGGATAAGAGGCAAGTAGGAATGGTGTAATTACTGTTAAAATTGTTAGCATTCTTTATCAGGGAGAGATATGTAAATGCATGTGTTTCAGAACTAAACGTTCAAATGCATCACTGTAGGCATCATTTCTTTCAGTTTGATCATAGTCAAACATCAAGAGTGCAGATAGGTTGCATTATTTCACATGAAGGAAGGCATATCAAGTGTGAGTGCATAAAAAGACAGAACACACTTACACCAGCTCATAGCAGGGAGCAGGGAAGACAGATTATGTGTGAAAGCAAGGGATAAACACCTTGTCTGTGTTATTCAACCATCAAAATGACTGACTAGAGAGGCCCAAAACTGATAAAATTATAAAACAATAGCAAAAAGTTTGCACAATAAACATCAGATAATTCAGAAATAATTAGAGTTTTTATGAAAAAGTTTCAATGAGAAAAGAAACCTTTATCCAAGGATTATTAACAAAATTTCTTGGATTTATTCTCACCTCATTTGTTTTTGGTTTCTCTGGAAATGACTTCTTCAATGAGGGTTAGAAAATCTTCATAGTTGGAGAGGTGGTGGACTTCCTTTTTCTTGTTATACACTTTCTAGCAATCAGTAGTATTGTCCATAAGAGGTATCAGTTGGCATTGTTCATTACAAAGCCTTCGTTTATATTAAAAAAAACATTGATTTAGTTAGAGAAAAATTATCTGTAAATAATGCTTTAAAAAAACTTTATTCCAAAACTTTTTCAGACAGGCATATTCATAAAAATGTGGAAACAATCTGCTTTACATGGGGAACAACATCTCTAACAAATAATATTGTCAGTTTTATTCAATTTTGCAACCCTCATAGGAGTTAAAAAGGCTCTGTATAGGAACTTCCATGTAAAAATACTTCAATACTGTCCCCAGGATGTTAATTTCATGGAAGATAATAATTTGGATTTCTCGAGTGAAGTATAATTGAGAGAGAAACCTTTAGTTATTGAGTTCCAATGTTTATTTGTTAGTGTAGTTTTATATCCTACTAGTATACTCTACAGTTTGGAAATGATATTGTTAAAGTTAAAATTATTGTACAATAATTCAAATATATAACAAATTAAAGGTGGTTGGTCTTTATAGGAAGATTTATTAATAATTCTACTTAGATCCTTTGAAAAATTCACTATACTTTGCAATAATAACCAGTGTTGTGTCTGTAGATTGAAATCCTTAATAATGTGTTGCACAGTTAAAATTTCTAAGCCTCTAATGCAATGGTTTCAGCATACAAATTCATTGTTCTCTCATTCATTGAAAAGCTTAAAGTGTAACTTATCCGAAAAGCTTTTTGTCATTTTGAAGGGAACAAGGAAATCAAACCAAATTTTAATATCTGCATTGGAGTTTATTATCTTTCTGAAGTTATTAAAGGTGTTGTTTAGGATATTAGATATTGTAGGCTTTGTGACATTTTATTGTATGGAGTGGCAAATAAAATACCAAAGTTTATTAGAAGATTCACTAATAAAATCTTTTGATAAATGAGGCTTGGCAACAAACCAAGTTATCCTGGGACATCTTCAAGAGGGGTTAGAGTTATATATTAGTGGGAGTTAGTTGGGTTGGGGAGGTGAAAGGGTTAAATGGAGGGAAGGATGAGTGGGAGGAAATGAGATAAGGGTGGGGAGGCTTAAGGGGTTTAGATAAGTGTAGCTGGGAAAGCAATGACATTTTGGCGTGAACTTGCTGTGGTAGTTTCTAGTCCAAGACGACCTGTAGGTATTGGTGTCAGCAGGCAGGCCTTGGATTAGTTGGTATGGAATAAGGGATAATGCTTGCTAATAAGGGCTTAGGGTAATTTTGACTGTGTCGGTGTCTTTTGGTGCTGGATTCCAAGTTTATTATTCAGTGGGGTTGCTTGTGTGCTGAATAAGTTTGGGGGATTTGGATGCTGTAAATTTGCTTCAAGTTTAGTGGATACTGTTATGTCATGGTCGGCCCACATTGGAATAAGCAAGATAATGGATGAAGTCATAGCGATTATTTTCTATAACCCGTATTTAGCTTATTATTATGTGCAGGTGATATTGTGTTGGTTTAAGTGTTCCGATTGGAGGCACTATCTTATTATTATTCTTCATGATTTTACAAATAGTGTGAGCTTGTGATTTTTATGATGCAGCCTAGTATTCAGTAGTTCATTTATTACAGGTTTAATTCAAGTTGTCGTCATTGGTGGGGGTGGAGCAGTCAATTGCCATGCTTTGTGACTGCAATGGTCCCCCTTGAGACTGTGTGCAAGTAATGATTGATTGTCGCACATGGACAAAGCCACACTTACAGTACGCTTGCAATAGCAGGAGAAGCGGTAGAAGCCACAGAAAGTTTGTGTACCCCCCTTTTTGTCTTTCTTGTGCCTTTTATTATTCCCTCTGCACTGTCCATACAGTGCTGTAATGTAACAGGCTTGCTCTTTAAGAGGAAACTGGTTATGGGATCTCTAGCCCAAAGGTGCAATTTTATTTACACTCCTCTGAAGAGCTACCACTCGCCTTGCAGCAGCATTCCTGGATAGGCACTGTTACTGAGAGTGCTGAGGGTCAGGGTAGTAAATAAGGATAGGTACTTTGTTGTAGAGGACTGTTAACAGTAGTACAGAAGCTTAGTAAGCCGATGTTTATGGAGTCGGAGTTTCATGCAAATGGAGTCCGTTCATTGCAGACCTCAGTCTTGTACAGTGTATGGTTTCCTCCACATTTCTGGTAGCGATGTCTGATTGGGAGAGGTGGCGCACTTGTTTAGCAGTGATTCCTTTGGCGTGGTTGGGTTTCAGATCTTGGGAGGTTTGCAGACTTTTGGTTTAGAGTTGGCCTTGGTGAGCTCCCATGCTGACAGTAGGTGGGGCTCTTGACAACTGGGAAGGTGCAAATGCCAGGTAAATGAATTGGTGCAGGTTTATAATTTATTTTCCATTGATTTGCGTGCTCAATCATTTAAGGGGAGGAACGATGGGTGGTAGAATTAAAGAGTAAAGGGACTAGTTCTGTGGTGACACTTTTAGGCCCATCCTTTTACATCGATTTTAACTGAATTTTGGCATGGGGCAAAGCCTTGTTAATGCTCTTGGCATCTTAGCATGCATTCACTTTCAGTGCATTTACTCTAGCGCACACATGATGATAAGTGAGTTGAGCCGGTGATGGGTAGTGATATCTGGTACCACATTTTGGGTGTGTGTAAGCATGGAAGTTGTGCTTGTATGACCCCCCTTTTGCCACAAAAAAAAAAAAAAAAAGCCACTGCTTAAGAACAGTAACATACAGTAGATTTACTTGTTGCATGGTTAACTGTTGGTTGTTGGCAGTGAGTTTTGTGTTTTGTTCCTACAGTTGTCCATGGTTCTGGTGGGGTTTTGAGTGGGGACAGTTAGCAAGGTGGTCTCCCTTCAGGTAAATAGTTAAGGTGGCTGAGTGTATATTTCTCTGATTCTTTTCTTCTTCGAGGGCTTTGCAATACCCATGAGTCATGGCCTTTAATCATGCTTGTGTGTAGCATGGCTCCTCGTTTAGGGGGATGGGGGTGTAGGGAGATGTCAGTTGGTGCTTACCTTGCTTGAGGTTTAATAAGAGTCTCTTTGTGAGCTTTACAGCTACCTTGCAATGTTCAGATTGTGCCCGCATTCTTATCCTAATTTGCGGGTTTCAGAGGCTGTTCATGAATGGTTGAGCATGGTAGGCAGCTGGGTCCGCCTTGTACACATGAACATGTCCGGCTTTTGTACCTCACATAGGGGAGGGGGATTGGAATGATGGTCCTAGTTATGAACAGGAGCATGGCTACTCTTGCAAGTTGTAAGTTTGGCTTCAAGGTGGCATACTGTGTAAAGTTGGTCAATTGGAACTGGGTAAGCAAGGTACTGGTATATATTTTGCATCTAGGAAAGTCAGATTTAGGATACTGCACTTATTTTACCAGTTGAATCAGTTGATAGGTTTTTCTTGTATATTCGTTTATTATCTGAGGAGAGGGATATTAATAAAAGGAATGTTTATAGTTGCAGTGTTTTACAATATAGGTGTGTAAGTGTTTTGTTCTCTGTCTTGGGCTTTGAATCATTTCTGAGGGTGCTCTCAGTTTTGTTGCAATTGCTATCTCTCTTCTGAAACGGGATGTGTGAAGTGGAGGATGGTGGGAGTAAAGTCGCTGATTGGCTGGGAAGTGGGTTGGTGTGGGGTACATGCCTCACAACTGTACAGATTTTGTGGAATGTCCAGATTTGTCTCATGGTTTTGACCCATTCTCATGGAATTGTGGTTTATGGCAAGTCAGTGGCAAATCATGAAGGATGGAAGTTGGGAGTTGATGAGCATTTGAGCTTCAGATTTGTCCTACAGAGATTCAGGCTGATCCAGAATCGATTGTTCTATCAGCCTTCTAGGTTAGTGAGAGTGATAGTGGGAAGGTTGTCCCTATGTTGAGGCCTTGGTCCTAATATGTCTGAGGGGGCTAGCTTCAGCAGATGGATTATTTTGGTGATATTTAATGAGAATGTCATGGTACAATGGTCGATAAGGGAGGGTGGAAGAACACAGATGTGGTTGACTTTGTCAATTTTTGATGGCATGGTTTCAGAAATAAGCAATGAAGAAGACAAAAATTAAGAGGTAGTGACAAAGGGAATGTTATAAAAAAAAATGGAAATTCAAAGGTATAAGTATTGAAGGGAAAGAATGGAATTGGATAAAAGGAATAAATGCAGTAATAATGGGGAGCGGCATAATGGTTAAGATGTTTGATTCATAGACGCAAAGTACATTATTTGATTTGGGAGGGAAACTGACTAAGGTCACAATGACCTATTAAGGCAGCAAGGCTAGTAATTAGCTATGAATTTAAATTATTGAATCTAAGGAAGGGAAATTGGAAATTTTAGAGGGCTTTCAGTAATGCAAATAGTATTAAGAATGTACTAAAATGAATAGGGAGTTTGTGGAGGTGTAATAAATGTGATGTGAAGGTAATTATATTAAAAGACACAGGATTTTAACAAATTAAGGATTACAAATTTAGAAACTATGAGAAAGAAAGTTAATTTTAATGGTAAAGAAAGGGATAGCTTATTCATCAGATTTTAGACGATGTAGTGATAAACATGAATATTATAATGGGGGACGTGCCAGTCTGATAGCACAGAATGTTAACTCTGCTTATATTATTCTAACAGGAATTTTAGCTTAAAATTTGAAGAGAACTATTCAAAGTATATGAGTAAATACATACATATTTAATAGCCGAAGTGGTGACGAAGTGGATTAAGTGTTCTATGGAGGGGGTCCTGGGTTGTGGTGTTGCTTGGTGAGCTGGGTGCTGTTAACCATTAGTTGAGTTACAGGGGTGGGAGTGTAGGAATAGATTAGGGGTTTCACAGAATATTTAGCATGGCCTGAGGTTAGTCAGTGACCCAAAGGAACCGGGCTTTAAAAGTGAGGGAGTCTTCAACTGGATGTCCCGGTTGCTTGATGGTGCAATGAGGTCACAGATGAAGGAGTGCAGAGTGAGCGACAGTCAGTGGCTTGACGGAAGTGGATTTGTAAGGTAAGGGTTTCTGCTGGGGTGTATATCTCCATTTCATGACTGGAGCACAAGGATGTGGCGCAGTGAGTCAGTAGGTAATGTTTTCTTTATTCTGTGCTCATAAGAAAAATGGCCCAGTGCGCTTGGAGTCTTTGTGAGAGGGAGGAAGGATGCTGGCTTTTACGTAGGTGGGAGGGCTGTTGTCAAGTACACACTTCATGTCATCCAGGTTAGTTGGGGTGGATTTGGGGTCTATTACAGTCACATAAGTTGCTGTTGTACATACTGCAAAGGTTTAGTTTGAAATGTCAAGGCAGGACATTAATATTGATTTTCTTCTAATGTACACAGCATCTGTGATTTAACAGCCCCTGTTACCAGTTGCTTCAGCAATTGTGGGGGGTAATTTGGGAGGCTGATTATGCAAAAGATTTAGGGATTATTAGGAGAGAAGTTTACTGAGCATATGTGAGGCTGTATAGGTTTTATATGGAAAGCAAGAGATGACGCAGGTAAGGTATATTGATATTTATGTTTTACAGTGTTTACTTGTCGCATCCTTTGCTACTGCCACTTCATCTTGTGTATAATGAGGGCCATTGATTCTGTTGCATGTTTTGCCTTGGCTGGGAAGGATCGATGGTGGTAAGGCAGTGTCAGGTTGAGCTAGGGGTGCCAGGGCAATTTAGATGGGGCAATTTAGGGGCAGGGTGTGCTTTGACATTGTGTAATGTCATTAAAAAGTTTGGTGTATGCAAATATTTTACAATGTTCTTTCTTTTGCAGGTGGAAACAGTGGGGGACTGAAGGAAGTTGCTTTGGAAGGTGACAGAGTTTACAAGGTGGATGTTCCTCCTGTTCTGACTATATCAGTCGCAGAAGATGTCCTGGTCATCAGAGTGGTGCAAGGGGGCCACAGAGTGCAGTTAAATGAAGGAGTAATGGTTAGTGGCTTGAAGGAAGTGGAGTGAAAGGGGATGGATCTTGTTGGAGTGGATCTTCTGGTGTGATACAGTGGGTCACAGGTAATCCTACTTTATTTAGGCTAATTAAGGCATGTTTCAGTACTGGTATGTCAAGGCTTTGGGGGTTGATAACAAGGAGATAATTTGGTTTACAGAGGATGGGTTCACCGAATGATGTTTGGCTTAACCCTTCCCTTTATGGAGGTAGTTGGTGGAACAATTTTGGGTAGAAGGAAGGGGGAACAGCCTGGTCAGGCTGTTTGGTGGAGAAGAGGGACAGGTTTGCCCTCTTCTGTTCCCCCTCTGGTGTCTGGGTTCATTTCAAGGATTTAGGGAAAGGAAAATAAGCAGCTGGAGGAAGTTTGCTGAATAGATGAGTAAGCTGAGGTAAGGATGCTGCTTACTGGTGGAAGGTAATTCAATGAATGGTGTATGAAGTGAGATGGGACACTGCTTCATAAGTAAAGTAAGCAAGCAAAGGTATGGACGCTGCTTACTGGGACAGGGTGAGTAGGTACACTGCCCTGATTAACATTACAAGGATGTTTATGCTGTGTTTAGAACCAACTATATTGTGTTTAGTTGTAATTAATAATTTTGGTGATCAAAGCTATGTTATAGAAGTTTAATAAAGGTTGTCAAATGTCATTCGGTGTGATGTGTTTATTGAAGGGGACTGGGACAATAGTATATTTTCCTTTAAAAATATAGATAAGTGTAAATACTTCCAATTAGAGGTATAATTTGGGCCTATCCAGCTTATGACATCTTTAAGCAGTGAGGATCTTATATAAGTTTCTATATCTAGGAATTTTATGCAGCCTTTATTCCAAGATCTAATGTGATGGATATAATCTATTCTGTTCTTTTTAGGGAACCATAAAAAGTTTAATAAAATTCTATTTAAATTTCATGTAAATTTATTTCCATAAGGTGTGCCAGGGGCTAGTACTATGTAGAGAATCTTTGGCAAAAGGATAATTTTTATTAATTGCAACCTATCTTCAAAACAGAAGAATATGTTATTCTACTTACTTATGCGGTTATTTACTAAAGATAACATGTTTGTATAATAGGTTTCTCTTGTCACTTCAGTAGTGTTGTTTAGGGTTATACCTAAGTAATTTAATGAATGTACCTGTTCTCAATAAAGTTTTGGTTACCAGGATGAGTTTTTGCTTTGTTATTCAAAATAATATGATTAGATTTCTGCTTATTGAAATGAAGTCCTGAAATTTCTTGGAGATGATTTATAACTAAGTACAATTCTTGCATTTCAGACTCTGAGTTGGATAGGGTGAGTAAAACGTCATCTACAAAAAGAGTTGTTTTGGAGTTATAATTGTTATAAACATTAATACCCTTAATCTTTTGATTATTTCTTATTAAAGAGGCAAATGCTTCTATTCCTAGAACAAATAAGATGACAGACAGTGGACAGCCTTGCTTAGTCCCTTTAGTTATTGGTATGGACTCAGACACAAAAGGGCCTAGTTTAACATAACTTTAACATAGAAAGTTCACCCCAGGGATCACTCCAGTGGCTCTACTTGATAGAGGCACTGGGAACTAACGTAAGGTGGCACGATGCCAGCACACTTCTATGGACTAGGCTTGTAAAGGCTCCAGGGCCATTAGCCTAGTACACACCTATGAACCTATAAGCAAGATTGTCTTTGTAAACAGCTTTATAATACAAATAAATGATGGTGGAAGTGCTAATGTGTTTAATATTCCAAAAAGATAGTCCCAGTTCATAGAGTCAAAAGCTTTTTCTATGTCTAAGCTAACTAAAAGTACTTCTTCACCCTCTCTATTTAGATATTCAATAACTGTTAGTATTCTTTTAATATTATTGTGTATGTGCCTTTTATGTATAAAACCTGTTTGATCATAATTTATCATTTTCATAAGCGGGACCTTCACTCTATCATCAAGTATGGACATAAAGATTTTATAATCATTATTTAATAGGGAAATCAGCCTGAAACATTTACAGAATTGTGGTTCTTTATTAGTTTTGAAAATGGGGGTGATTAGGGAACAATTCCAGGATGGTGGTATCAGGTTTTCAGATTGTACTACTGTTAAAGCTTTATGAAGAAAAGAAATAGTAATTGTGGGAAATAATTTGTACATTTCTATTATAATACCATCTGTGCCAGGGGCCTTATTAGGTTTAAAACGTTTAATTGTATCTTTTTTATTTAGAGTTGTTTGTTTTTCCAAGTTTGCTTTAAGTTCATTAGGAATTCTCTCTAATTTTATTGTAGCCAACTCCTCATCTAGGTTATTACAACTTAAATTATCAAAATTATAATGATTAGTGTAATGAAATCTGAAAGCATCTAATATATCTCCTATATCAGATATTTCCTCGAGTATTATTTTTATGATATTATTTGATTTAGAGTAAATCTTGGATCTAACTGCCAAATTATGAATGTGTTTTGGAGTTGGTGCATATGAATTTAATTTCATCTTCTGTACAGCTAAATTTGTTCTATGTGCCAAAATATTTGAGTACTGTTTATTCAGTTCATCTAATTCTTTTTATCAACTGGTGATAAGTGTGTTGATTTTGATTTAAAAGTTGAAATTTTAATTTGCAGACTTTGCATCTCATGTTCCCATTCCTTTAACTTATTCTTGTACCAGGTGATGGTTATACCATGAATAAAGGCATTTAAAGCATCCCAGGTTCACTATGAAATTTCAAAATCTCGAGTTTCAGAATATCGAGTTCAGAATCTCGAGATCTTGGAATCTCGAAATTGTGAACCCGCCCCCCAAAACACCACCCAACACACTAAAACATGTATGCAGGGGGCAATCCCCGCTGCATTCTCCATGTGAGGGGCTGTGCCCCTCACACTTCCCCGCAACTTAAATATACCAACTCTGAGATCGCACTACAGTGAGGACAATGGAAATCTCCCGGTCTGCACTGTATGGCGATTTCCATTCAAGATTTTGAAGTTTTGAAACGTCGAACATATGATCTTCGATCATATGAAATTTGAAGTTCTGAGCATCGAAATTCTGAATGGAACCCAGCATCCCATATCTTTATTACATTAGTATCAGAACTAGTGTTTACTTCTTGAAAGTATTTTAATTCCGCTAATAACCAAGGTTTAAAATCTTTAATTTTGGTGATATAATGCAGGAATTCTAGGTATAGAAATTAATTTAGTAAAATCTAGCTGTATTTTAAGTTTGAGACAATGATGATCAGAAATTGGTTAAGGAATTACAGAGAAAAATGAAAGTTTTAGCTTTAAGTCATTAGAGACTAATATTCTATCAGTCCTAGTTTGGGTTTTGAACCTGTTATCAACATGAAAAATGTCAGAGACTGATTATGTTTAGAGTTAAATGTATCATATAAATTAAGGGAATCAATCCATTTCTTAAATAGCTTTGCTGTGGATGTTAGCCTTAGTGGTCTGTTGTTAGTAGTGTCAAGATTATCTAAAATATAATTGAAATCCCCTCCAGTTTAAGATTACCTTTATAAGTATTTGTAATAAAATTCAGATGAAGCCTTGCAGTTGACGCACCTAATCCTGGAAACCAGTATTAATTGACTAGTGACCAAATTCTGTTATTGAGCTTATTAGTTAATAGTTAATAGTCCCTCAGGATCCTCATATTTATATAAAATTTGAGGGTGAATAACACTTATTTTCTAGAAAACCATGACACCTCTCTCTTTAAATTTATATGAAGAATGGGCTTGTATCGTGTAATTATGGGGGTTCCTGACATTTTTTCGGCTGCTTTAAAATGGGTTTCTTGTAGGTATACAATTTGGGGTTTATTTACATTTAAATGCCTTAATAAACTACATCTTTTCCTTAGATTATTGTGTCCAATTACTTTTAAAGAAACTAAGGATAAGGGCATAAGTAAATGTAGATATAGTTAAAATAATAAGAAATAATCACATTTCTGTTTAGACAACTCTTTCTATTTCCACAATATACCCAGGTATGTGTAAAGATGTATGGAAGATCTGTTTGTATGATGACAATACCTAATATGTAAAATATTTTACTTTCAGGCCAGGAAGTAGAAGAATCATCAGAAGTATTACTGAAAAAACAAGCAGTAATGTAACAAAAACATTCCCAACAACAAACATGGAATTCTTAAGATTCCCAGTCTGAGAGATAGAACACAATCTGTCAGACTGCTTTCTCTAGCCTTCATAACCGTAGTTAACAGCTCTGACAAGTACTATTAGTGAGACATAATTATTTTAAATGAGATTATTTTGTGCAGCAGTAGATTTAGAATGAACTTAATAATTAAATACAAACCAAATCTAATAGTTAATGTGCAACTTTGAGATTATTTATGTATACACACATAACTACATATACATGTATACATACATACATACATACAGACACACACCCATATACATAAATATATATATATATATATATATATATATATATATACATATACACACACACACACACACACACACACACACGCACACACACACACACACACACACACACACACACACACACACACACAAACACACACACACACACACACACACACACACACACACACACACACACACACACACACACACACACACACACACAAAAATCTATTGCTAAGGTTAGGTCTCTATAAAAGAAATATGAATCATAACTTCTTAATTTTATCCTGTTAGAAACATACTTAATTCAAATAGATAAGAACAACCATAAGTATTTGTTAAAAAAATCCTTTGAGATGGTTTATATGAGTTGTCAATTGTTTAGAACTAATAGGGCTATAGTGCATGATAATATGCAGTAACTGTTAAGACATATATAAAGATAACTTTATGATAAATGTTTAAATCGGTTTACCTTAACATATGTGAAAATCACTTGTGCGATTGCTTATATGAATGAATTGTATGCACAAAACACAAAACCATAGCAGTTTCCAATGCTCAAAAATCAGCAAATCGAAAAGCAGATTTGCTGATTTTCGAACATAAAAGTCGACTACAAAGTGTAATGAAGTGTAATGAAGTGTAATGCAGGGGGGCAAGCCCCCCTGCAACACTCATGTGGGAGGCTGTGCCCCCCACATCCCCCCTACTTTAATATACTAACTCCGAGATCACACTACAGTGGGGAAAGGGTCCATTTTCCGATCCCCACTATAGTGCAATCTGCCCCAAAATGCTGAATCTGCAATGAGAGAATGTCACTGTGCATTTGCTCATTGCACATTTGAAGCATTTTGCGTGCGACGTTTGCAAACTTTACAAACGTCCTTTCGAACATCTGCTGTTTGCCCATGTGCAAAATGCACATATGAAGGCAAACCATTTAAATCGTTTCACCTGTAGTAGCTAATATTAAAATTACACTCAAGGAGCAGTCCTGCAGGATAACTTTCATACAAACATATATTTCCAATCATTGTCAGTACTGCAATGTATAAAAATATATTTCTGTGGCTATCATTTCACATAGCTTACAATGAAATATCTGAGGTGGCTCTTATATATGATTATATAGCTTTAATGTTAGCTAATGGATTTACATATTGAATACAATGCTTTCATTCCAGAATCTTCAGTTTGAATATACATCTCTTTAAGGCTAAACCAACAATCCTGTATCACAGCCTAATATGTTGGTTATCCAGAAGGTGAGCTATGTCAAAAGTAAAGAAATACCAAGGAGATCTGAAACAATATATCTGTATCAGTGAAAATATATTTGTTTTTAAAAACTTCTGCATTTTGAATTAATAAAGCATAATTCTGTGTCAAAAAACTACAAACACATGGTGTTGCCTCACTTCAAGAACATTTCCTGAATATGGAAGTATTGATGAATAAATCTGATTTATTTCTTAGTTTTAGTGAATTACTGACACATATTGCATATTGTATATCAAAATGTCAATCTTGTAAATAATTTTAGCCACTTTATATATTTAACTAAATGCTTTGCATGTTTATGTTTATATATTTCTGTAACATATTGTTTTAAATGCCTTTATGTTATCAGTTTAACTTGTAACTCTGGAGTTTTTGTCCCTAGGCAACTGCTGAAAAGGGCATCCGTTTGCCCAGTCAGACTGCCCTGGTAAAAAAAAAAACACAACAAAAAATAAATAAATTAATAAATAATTAACAGAGAAGACTGAAAAGACACAGAGTGCAGGATTCCTTTATACTGCTGGGGTAAAAGTAGAGAAGGCATTTAATTATTTTGCTTTTATTGAAAAAGAAAACGTTATTCTACCAGTCTTAGCTAATGAGCTCGTTTAGAATGCTGTCAAACTTCATTGCGGCTGGATCACATATCATGTGTCTGTACTGTATGCATTGACTATCCTAACATTACCACTTGTCTGAAGTGAATAATTTTCAGCTGAATTTGAAGACATATATCTGCAGAAGTGAAGAAATATATTTGCTTTCAATACTTTTTACATTAGGAACTATAATTCTCAGAAGAGAAAAAAAATCTATGACCTCCTCCTGACATCCCCCGAGTAGAGGGAACATTATGAAAAGAACAGAGGTTTTGGTTATGAACATTTGTTATTCCTTACTGTTGATGAAATGGAAAGGTATGAAAATGGTTACTGTTTAGTATATTTGCATATCACCAGAAAATACATCATGCAGATATCAGCTTGTGGTGAAATATAAAGAAAACGGAGGAATTAATAATGCCAGCCAAAGATGTTCTTGTCATTTATTAGGAGTATGTTCTTTTTAAGAGGAAGAAAGTCTGACAGAAACTAAAGATACTCATATTACTGAGTTGTAGAATAGAGCTAAATACTGCTAACATGCTGAAATGCATGATTCAGTACTAAAACAAAGTATAATTTGTGGCATGAACATGAAACAGTAGTCAGACTTTCAGTAGAAACAAACTTTGGCATATTAAAGGCTGTACACCTGTGTAGGGCTAGTGGAATTACCAAAGCACAAAAAAAGACAACAAAATTATTTAAGATAAATGATAAATCAGGTTTTAAGGCAACAATGGAAAATTAGGGCAGAATATCTTGTTAAGTTAATGGGTATGAGGGGGAAACATATAAAATAATCAAAAATGGAGGAAGGACTGATGCTTGTATAACTGTTATTTATGCTTAAGGCCGCAGGCTTAGCCATAAAGATGATAGAAATCCATATTCATCATTTAATCAATGATGTAGAATCTATGACCAACAACAGACATTTTCTCCAAAACTTTTTATAGTAAAAACAGCTGTCTTAAAAAGAATCTGATTTTATTAAGGAGAAACATAATATGACACATTTTTCAAAGAAAAAAATACTTCATACATTGCACCATGAAAATGCATCTGAAATCCAAGACCACATGTTAACATTTTAGTAAGAAACACTGAAAATTAATGGGTAAAGTGTAGGTTTTAATCTAACTATAAGTACAGAATGCAATTTGGCTGAAAAGAGTTTTAAAGCATTGTTAAATGAAAAATACTCAGTGATGTGTATATGGTTAACTTAGGATGGTGACATGGTGGCACATTTAGGTCAGAAGTCTTCTGATATGATAATGAAATCTGAAATGCAAAATCTTTTTATGAAATCTTAGCAGTTACATAAATGTCCATAATGTTTTGGGTGGTTTGTCTTATGAAAATTTTGGAAGTGTAGACAGAATTCACATTGTGAAATCAAACACTATACATGAACAGCATCAGTATGGTGTGTGTAGCAGTATCAGTAAGTTAATGCTTGCTTATGTTGATCTGTGTCTATGCTTAAGAAGTTTGCAGGGATAATATTACAAATAAAACATGATGCTAAATGAGTAACATATACTCATATAAAAGTACCAGTAACTCTTAGAAGTTAAAAAAAAAAAAAAAAAAACAGGAATAAAAGTGAATGGAAAGCGTAGCTGTCATTAGGGAGAAATTAGCTCCAACATAATGTTAATCTATGGCTACTGCTGCAAAGAATGGCAAGATTTGTCTTCATCTTCAGGTTCTGAAAAGACTGACTAAGACAAAGCAATGCACATTCCATACAACTGGAGAAGTGGTCTAAGCTATGCCAAATTTTAAGTCAATTGGTACTACATGCATGTTAGGATTTGTGACACAAGTGGCAGATGGACAAAGTTCCAAAGTGTTCAACAGTAAATATACCATTAGGAAGGCATAGATTCCTTAGACTTCCATATTTTCTCAGCATCCAATGTATTCCAAAGAGTTAATATATAGGAAAGTGAAGACGTTTATGGTATTGTAAATATAATTCATGATAGAGTAATATAAAGCCAGACACAAAAGTTGCCTGCTATGAGACTGATATAGCTTATGAATAGACTGTGATAACATACTTTCAAGTTGCATAAGAGCAAATGTGAAATATAACTGGTAAGTTGACCCATATTTTAATGTCAGAGGGTCTGTAACCAGATCCAGAAAAAGTTAGACCAACTGTAAATATTTCAAGGTTAGCAGATAACCATACATTCCAGGACTTTCTAGAAATTATTTGGTATATTGCAAAATATGTACCTGCTAAGTCTGATCTAACAACGTTTCTAGGAAAATTATTAGAGAAAGACACAGAAAATGTACACTGAACAAGAAACATGTTTTGAAATGCACAATGAATTAGATACAGGTATAACAATGTTAAAATACAGAAACAGTCACAATGATCCAACAATACACTGCTAAGTATCATGGCTCCCAGAAACCATGAATTGAGACTGTAACTATTTATTTTAAAAAACATAAAAAATCGAACCATATAGGTTAAGAGCTTTCATCTACCACATGTAGACTTCATTAGAACACCATATTGGTAATCCATAACATTTAAATGGTATAAGTTAACCAATGGGAATGGGCAATCAGTTCAAATCATTGTATTACATATTCATGACCTAATACATATTCATACTAATGCTACATAGCCTATTCACATATAAAACTAAAGAATGTAGAAAAACTTAATGAATGTATCCAGAAGGATCTGTTATTCAACCAATGGGAGAAATTGTATGTGAAAGAGTATGACATTGTAGATAGTAAGAGTTTAAAAATTTTCACTAAAAAGCGTCATAAACTTACGAGAGATATGGATCAGTACAAAAAACAAGAGGTAAATTCATGGAAGAAAGGACAATTTGACACCTCAGAAAGACAGAGAGGGAAATATACAGCATATAAAAAATGTAATGATAGAGGAACATATAATCAGGGGAACAATGTTGGAAACAAGCGATTTTTAGGAAAACAGCATTACTGGAAGGGCAAGACCAGCTTTACCCCTGGGGGGAGACCACAAGAATGGGTAGAAAGAAACTCTTGGCAGCAAGGAAAAATGGATAAATGAAACACAGAGGTGAGGATAATGCAACATAATGCAGTACAGTTTAGCATGGGACAATTTAATATCTATAATTATACACAATTGCAGCTTTAAGAAGATCATTTTAAGCTATTTGCCAAGGGTATGAAATATGTCCCATACGAGAAATTTAATATAGTAGACGTCTTAGTGGAGTTTAAATTATATTTAAGAAAATTGAATTTAGCCCTTCATTTTAAAGAAGATAATGGGAATGTTTTAAATGTTGATTTAAGGAAAAAAGTAAGTATATACCACCTTTACATCCCACCCTAGTGGTCTATGAAAGAATTGTCATGGAAGAACTATATAAATTATAGGGGAAATATAAGAAGCAGAGGGCAAAACACAATTTAACAAAAGAAGAAGACACATTACTACACCAATTATGTCATGAGACTGACATTAGAGTAATGAAACCCGATAAAGGGGGAGGTGTAGCATTAATAGAGACCCAAGATTATAATAATAAAAATTTTGAGATGTTACATAATGATTCCAGTTACACTGTTTCCTCCTTAAATTAAGTTAATATAGGACATAGATGAATAGATTTGTATCTAGAGGAATTTCTCTTAGATAATAGGATTAATATGGATACATATACATTTTTAAAAGTTGAATTCCCAGTTCTAGCCACCATAGTAGGGATTCCGAAAATACACAAGAATATATTGGACCCCCCCCCCAATAAAGGCCCTATAATTTCAGGTAGTAAGTCTAAAACCTTTCTTTTTGGGAAAGTTATTGACAAATGGCTTAAACCTGTATATGAAAGAGTACCACATATCGTTAAAGATTCATGGGACTTTTTAGGTAGTTTAAAATCAGAAATATGGAAAGAGGGGCTCATATATTTAACAATTGATGTAGCAGACCTGTTTTCCTGTATTCCAAAAGAAGAAGGTCTTGAAATATTTAGTAAAAGCATACAGAAATATATGGGATTTGAATGGGAAAAGGTATGTCTAGTGGGGGAATTCATGTCCATCGTACTATATTTCAATTATATCATGTTTGAAGGTGAGTACTACAGACAATCCAATGGGGTCACTATGGGTGCAGCCTGTGCCCTGATGTATACCAATTTAGTACTCCTGGACTGGGAAAATTGGTATATATTTGGAAGTCAATGTAATAATAATATATGATGCTATACAAGATTTTTGGATGACACATTTGTCTTGTGGGATGGAACAAGGGATGAGGCTGTAGCCTTTATGGAGTACTTGAATGGAATAAGGTCTTTCCTAAGTTTTACATGCAGTTGCAGTAGTACAGGTATTGCATACCTAGATCCTTATATATCTAATGGTACTCATGGTTTTAAATCTAGGATATATAGGAAGGAACCCTTTAGTAATTCTACCTGGAATACATTAGCTGCCATCCATCCAGTCAAAAAAGGAGTATTATAAAGGGGCAATGTATCAGGGCCGCAAGAATGACCTCAGAATATAATGAAATGGTTAGTGAAATTCAATATATAGGGAGCCTATTTGAGGAGAGGGGGTGCCACAGATCTATTATTAGAGATGTTAGTAGTTACATCATAAAGGAATGGGGGGGAAAATATAGTCTACTGTTATGAGTTAGTTTAGAGAATCTATGGACAAGCTAGATAAGGACAATGAGAAACAGTATAAAAGAGCTTGTATAATAGAATACAACCCTTATGTAGAAGAAGTAAAAGAAATGATACGTAATAATTGGAATATACTCAGAAGTGATGAAATGTTACTGAGAAAGTTGCGTACAAATCCAAGTTATTTGTACAGGACTGGACACAATTTAAAGTACAGACTTGAAAGAGGGAACACAGGGTGTTACAAACAATGCCAAGACATATTGGAAGAGAAAGCAATCGTCTTAGAGAATGTTAACCATACCAAGATTTGGTTTAAGAAAGGTAATTGCTGTTGCCAGCATATAATATATTTAGCTAAGTGCATTGTCTGTCCGAGTTTCTATGTGGGGAAGATGGGCAGACAACTTAGAAATAGAATATATGACCATAATTATTGTATCCACAGAAATCCGCCAAAGATTTTATTGAGTTAAGCGCTTTCATCCTCTAAATAGCTAGACTTCCTCAGAACAAATAAAAGCTCAACCCAGTCAGCTTATATACCCTAAAACCCCTCCCAAACAATCCAATAAAAACAATTAACACTTAAAGAAACAACAAAGAACAACAAACATATGATAAATGACATGAAAAAAGTTTTTTTCAGACCATGTTAATAAAAAACATAAATATGTATATATAAAAAATATTAATTAAATAAATTGTACAAAATACATGTAAAATAAAATGTATCAAATTTATCAAAATATATGTAAATACATATAAATAAAAATGTACCTGATTATGTATGAAAGATTAATACAAAAATTAAATAGGTAACGTGGATCTCAATTTTAAAAGACTAGAAATCGAAATGACATCATTAAGCCCAAGGGAACGTCCAGCATTGCACCTAAGTTGCCACTTGAGTTCAAGATACTCCAAAAAAATGTCTTGCGGTCCACCCCCCGGAACTCGCTCAACACAATCAATGACTGTGAACTTTAAGGAATGAGTTGGATTATCCTTAAGATGTCTATATAATGCAATGCGCTCATCCCTCTTGTCGATATCATAATTGTGTTGGTAAATCCTGTATCTAAATTGCCTAATCTTTTTGCCTATGTAAAAACATCTGCAACCTTGGCAAAGTGCAACATAGATGATCCCGTTACTGTCACAATTACATTTCCTGTTCAATTTGATGGAACCAAACCCATGGATAAAACATTCAGTACCCTCAAGGACAAATCTGCATTGTGAGCAGCGACCACACTTGCTCATATTGCCTTAAATAAATTTAGACAGGGGTCTTTCAATCATCTTTTTGAGACAGATATCTTTTTGATAAACAATAACTGGACGGTCCCCCACCTTGCTAAACCTACTGGGATCACATCTAAAAATGTCCCAAAACTTAAAGATAGTCCATTTAATCTCCCTAAACTGCAAATTGAAAGGCAAAAGCATTGCTTTATTGTATGTTGCAGTACAAGGATTGCCATCGGTTACCACACTATTGGCAGCTTGCACCTGTGCACTCCCTAGCAGGGGAGTGTATAAACCATTCATCCTTTTCCTTTTGACTTCAGCAAAAATTTCAGATAAAAATCTATTGGATAACCTCTTTTGACAAACATGTCTAATAGTTTATCACATTCCACTAAAAATTGTGTTTCTTGGCTAACCATCCTTGCGAGCCTTACACACTGACCTTTTACAATGGCCTTCTTTTGATGCAAGGGGTGCCAACTGCAAAAATGCAAATATGCATTGGAATGAGTAGGCTTCCTAAATAATGTGGATTCAAAACATCTGGACTCTCTGTTCTTAAAGATAGTGACATCCAGGAAATTAACCTGTTCAAACTCAACTGTCATAATGAAACTTAAAAAAATCAGTGGACATGTTAATGAATTCAAAGAAACTAATTGCTCCCTAGTGTCATGCCAAAATATAATAATATCATCAATAAACCGTTTATATAAGAACCAACTTTGACTGAATTCAGAAGTAAAAGCAAAGTTGGTTTCCCAAAAAGCAATAACAATATTGGCAAACGCTGGGGCACATGCAGCACCCATTGTGATGACCTTCGAAACTTATGAAATTGCTGACTAGTTTGAAGAGCCAAAAACTGAAAAAAAAAACAGTCAATACCAATGTCATGTGGTATACTAGAGCACAAATCCTTGACATCAATACATACAAATAAAAGATCATCCTGATATATACAGTTATTGACATTAGATAAAAAATCCCAAGAATCTTTCAACAAAAAACAATAATTGTTAAAAACTGATTTGGTCTCATTGTCAATATATTTTGCAATGAAAAAAGTCTTAGAGCCTTTTGCATCAACACACTGCCTCAAAAGGAGTTCCTCCAAACACTTGTGAAGCTTGGGAAGGCCAAAAATGGTTGGGGTTTTTGGGAACTGCACCTTCATGTATTCTAAGTCCACAATCGTAATCTGGTCATTCAAAAAAAGATCCTCAAGGCCCAAATCGACCCTGTTCAGTGCCTCATTCATCTCATTTAAAGAAATTTCCTCATAGGTGTCAGAAAACAGTATGGAAAACATCTTATTGATGTAATCATTGGAACTCATAACGACCAGTCCCTCTCCTTTATCTGGCTGCATGATTCTAATAGATGTGTCACATCTAATTTGTTTCCATAAGTCACATTCATCACCAGTGAGATTACTGGGGGACTCAGATGAACATGTGATTGTTCTCCTAATTTCATCCTCATATAACCTTTCGAACACCACAATCAATGGATGAAGGGGTGGATTGAAAGTACTGGGTCTTTTGTTACTCAGTGTGCCTAAAATAGGACTGTGTTTGTCCAGTAGAACTCTTAAGTTTATGTAAAAACAATTTAAATTGGACTAAGACCTAATCCAACTTGGCTCTTTGACCAGGAACAAAAGTCAGCCCTTTTTGAAATAAATTAGCCCAACTCACAGTGATGTCCAAGTGACTATAGTTAAAAACTTTGAAGTCACCCAAAGTGTTACAAATGATCTTTGCACCAGAATCCACATTCAGTTCCACTGATTCTGTCTCCCTTTCCCTATCCTCTTCCCTTGACCCCTGCTCCAATTCTGCTGGGGGTGGGGATGGGTGCCATGATCGGGAGTGTTATAGTATTGGACAAACTTGTGATTGTTCTCCCCCCTCCGGTTCATCAATCTCTCTGATCTCCTTGGGGGGGGGGGCTGGTCTAAAGGAACGGTGTCATTGGTATTCACCTGTGTACCAAAATTATTGGACTCAGTGCCTGAATCATTATCTAAACATAACACATCACCCTCAAAAGTAGTCTGATGAATAACAGGAGGCCGTGGGTATGCTACCCCTTTCTCGTATTCACTCTGAGCCCTCACAAACTTTTTAAGCTTTTTAGCCTTCGATTCTTGCAAATACTGATCAGTTTTAACAAAAATTAATTTGTACTGCTCACATTTAACATCAAACAAAAGATCAGTTTTAATAGAAGTGTCCAAAGTCTCAATACTGTTATGCAGTTTAGCCATTTGTTTTTCATAGTTGCGAATTAATAATTGTAGCAACTCACAACCTCGTTTGTCAAACAAAATGAGCAACTCACTGTGAAGTTCTGAGTCCCGAATAAGGCCAGCTGGATATTTCCATGAACGGAGGCCTTTCGGTATTCTTTCAACTCTGATGCCCTCACGCAAATATTCACATTCCAACTGCAATTTTCTATACTTCACAACCATGTCTTGTGATGTTTTTAACTGGTTCTCCAATGTTCCAAAATTATTTTGTTGAGTAACCCTGTCAATGTTTAAAGTAGTGCCTTCTTTCAGCCACACTGTAAGGCTAAACACTTCAGAAGCCACATGATAGCTGGGACCTACAACAGAGGCAGAAGCAGAATTGATATGTGAAGTCTCTACCTCATCACAAACTAATGAAGCTCCCGTACGTTGCCCAGGGGGAATCTCAAAATCCAAACTCCGCCCTGAGGTAGAAATTTCAAGCTGACTGTTGGTGCCCAAACTCTGATGCTGAGAAACAGCATTAGAGTGCAAAGAGTCATTCACTTGTTGAGTCAAACGCTGCAGCAATGCAGTTAAATTAGCAACTGCATCTGATAATGAATTGATTTTTTCTTCCATATCGGTGGAAGGTTGCAGATGTTTTTACATAGGCAAAACGATTAGGCAATTTAGATACAGGATTTACCAACACAATTATGATAATCCCTTATGCTACATACAGGGAAGGCAGAAATAATTGCAATGAACTTAGAAATATAAATACATACATACATACATATATGCATACATACATACAATGCAGAAAAAATAGCTAACATCTGATTTGTGTAGCTTTCATCTCCACTGAAGAACTCAGGTATTAGGAAACATCCTTGCCGTAAGAATATGCTGCAACTCAAAAATTGCACCATATGAAATAATATTTTTAAATACATATCTGAAAGAAGCAAAATTTTTCACCAACTGGAAGAACTGATATACTAAAAATGCTTTCTTGTTTTTAATTTACAATGTCTTAAGACACATACCATATAGCTTCCAAGTCTGCTAAAATAAACTAATGCACATGTTTATCTTTGAAAATAGGAGGGTGAAGAATTCACAAGAAAATGTGCTATTCTAAAACACAATACGACTTCTGGAGACCAAATATGAAGCTATGCAGATGCATTTAAATTGACTCCACTGGACCCACAGAGAAATAAGCCAATAGTCACATGGGGAAACCTAAAAGTAAGCCTGCTAGCAGAAATAAGTTATTTTTATGTCTAAATAATCATGCAGCTTATTACTTATAGTGAATTTAACATCTTAATAAGATAAGAGTTACAGGACTTTCTTTAAACACATTCCATGTCTTGTGTTGTCTTAATCCAACTACCTCATCTCTGATATTTATAAAAATGAATGTACTATCTTTTGTATCTTTAGAACTTTTGTTTATTTTCATACTTTCTGTAAATTTTTTATTATCTCTTCTTTGGTTAACATGGAGCTTTTCTCTTTGGGCCTCTGCTGAAAATGGGCCTCCATCTTAGTTGGGCACTCCCGGTAAATAAATGAAATGTAAAAATAAAAATAAATAAATAGGAATAGATGTGGCTTACTAAAAAATAACTGCCAAATTATCTAAAAGACAGTTTTGTTAATGATATCACTGATAGACATTTATGACACCAATACAGGATCATTCACATTTCTCACTAAGAGGAGAGTACACCCTCATTCAGGGCAACCACTATATTAAAATAGATGATAGAAGAATATATTGAATAGGCTAGGAAAATAGAAGAATCATCAGATTTTAGAGATGAAGTACAAGGCAAGTTTTCAATAACTTAATTTGCCACTTTGTGTGTTTTTTTTCTTACAGAAGAAGACATTGGAAGTTTATAGAATAATAATAAGAATGTAGGTTTGAATCCTACACCCAGTGCTTGGATTCATTTTCCCTTACTGACATTACAGTGTAGCATAAAGGCAGCTGTACTCTTCAGTGTGCATCTTTCAAGTGAGACATTAAATTAAGGTCCCAGTTGACTGAGTTGGTAGAAGCTCTGATAGATGTAAAGGATCCTTTGGAACTTATAAAACAGAATCAGACTTTATTTACAACAAACAGTTATTACATGCACTTAAAGTTACAAATCACACAATGTAACATATGCAGAATTACATTTATTCTTTATACTTTTCCAGTTCATCTTCCTCACCTATTTTCTCTCCAACCACACCTTTACTTTATTAATGATGCAATCAGTAACCCGCATCCTAGTAAATACTTATTCCTTAAATCTCATGATTTAATTTCTATTGAAGGAAAAGAGATAGGAGTACACTCATTATTATTCCTAACATTTACTGTAGCTCTATCTGTAGCAGCATGTGTTTCTATAGCACTTGCAAATTAGGAGAAATAGAGGAGTACTTTGCAGTGTTTGACTACTATTTTCAACAACAAAAATAGGTTCACTAGCCTGATCAATTCCTACATTTCTCCTAATCTGCTATTGATTACATCAAAGGTACATTTACCATGCACTTGCATCATCAGAAATATCTTTTTCAAAAGAATCTAACCAGGACAAGGCAACTACATAAAAGTTTCTTAGGTTTATGCTAAACTTTCAGCAAAAGGTGGTCATCAGGAAGCTCAGCCAAATCTCTAAGTACTGGTGGCAGACTATCAATGTCCTCCCAAATATGTAGACTTCCTTCGTATATCTCTGGTGAAAATTTGCAGTCACCCATCCAGTCAAGATTTCCCTGATTCAATGCACTGCCAACTTTGTAGAGGGGCTAAAACAATGAGATACTCTGTGATCAGAATATACCCCTATTAAAAATGAGGCACACAGCAATAGTCAAAGACACTGTGAAGACCTCACAGTCTTGAATATGCCCCTAGTAAAATGGTAAAGGACAGCAGAAGCCTAGCCTACTATTTATTGGCCTTCTTAGCTCCCAGCCTTGAATCTTTGAATCATTCATCTTTAGTGAAATTAATTTGTATAACTATGGCAAGATATATAGATATAGAAATAGATTTATTTATATATATATGGATATAAATATGGATATATATACACATATCATTATCTTCATCATTCTCCTTTTTCCCATTTTCTACATGGGGTCAGTGTGTCTTGTCAGTGCTTTCCATCTCATTCGATTCAATGTCATGCTCCTACATTCTTCTATGGTCACGCTTGACTGCTACAGGTCTTCTGTCAAACAATCCGTCCATTTCTTTGCTGAATGCCCTCATTTTCTCTTTCTTTCTTCCCATCTGTCCCAAATCTTTTTATCCGATTTTCTTCTGTTTTTCTGCACATGTGTGCGAACCCCCATAATTTCTTCTCTTTGACCCTCTCTACAATTGGAGCTACTTTGGCTTCTGCTCTGATACCATCTTTTCTTCATCTGCCCTAGAGTGTGCGTCCTTCCAGTCTTTTCAAGCACTTCATCTCCATCACATTTAGCTTACTTAACTGCGCTGTGTCTACTGCCCAGTTTTCTGTACCATACTGTAGTACTGTTCTGCACTACTGATTTGTATGCCTTAATTTTCAGCTTCTTTCACATTCATCTGCCATATTGGCATGTTTCTGTTATTTGTCTGTCATACACTACTCATGACACTCTGTGGCAGTTGGCTGCAGCCCCTATGATTTTAGATTTGAACTCCTCATTCAGACTTCCCTTCTCTTTGACTAGCCTCCCAGATACTTGAAGTTGTTAACCTGTTCCACCATTTCCCTTCAATATCAATTCTTAGGGTCTTCTAATTCTCTGTTTCCTGACATTACAACTATTTTAGCTGTACTCATTCCAGTCCCATGTACGCTCAGTTTTGTTTTTCATTCCCCTATCCTTTGCTGATGTTCTTCTTTGAGTCTGCCTGTAATGTCACATCATCTGCATTCGGCAGCTTTGTTGAATGGCCCTGTCTGACCTGTTTGCTAATGTAGTTTATCACCAGTATGAACAACAGGGTGCTCAGAGCAGAACCCTGATGCACACTCACTCCTACTGGGAACCCTTTTGTGAGACATTGGGTCCTGGTACATAGTTTGAACTAATTCTACCAATGTTTCTGGGACTTTGAATCACTGCAGGACTGCAAAAATCAGCTTTCTTGGGACCCCGTTATATGTTTTTTTCTAAATCTAGAAATACTCAGTTGGACTTTTTCCTTGTTGCTTGGTTCTGCTCAGCTATATGTTTCACTGCAAACATTGGGTCAGTTGTACTGCGTCCTGATCAAAATCTGAACTGCTCATCTCCTATCTTACTATCTACTACTCTGTGTATTCATTTATCAATCATCATTCCAGAACCTTCATGCAGTGTTACAGGAATTTGTTATTGCTGTACTGTCCACAGTCATGGATGCCCTCTTTCTTTTTGTGCACTGACACTAGCATGCTTATTCTCCTGTCATCTAGAATACAAATTTCTCTCCTTACTGCTATGAGTACCATAAGAAGCCATTTCTTCCCATTTCACTCAATATCTTTATCATATCTTATGTGACCTTGTCTGAACCTGCTGCTTTCCATGTCTTCATTTTCTTTAGCAATGTTCTTACTTCTTTGAGAGTGGGTTCCTTTTCCTCTTTCATCGTAGGCTATCTCTGAGATAGTACAGCTTCTATGGGGTTTTCTTCTTCTCTTCCATCTGCCTTTGAAGTCCTGTGGTTTGCAAACCAAGCTTTTTGCTAGCATACCTTATGAAGGGAGTCTGACAATCTTCTTCTATATTTCTATCTTTGCCTTGCAACCTGATAGTTTCTCTTTCTGCCATCTAGCAAATCACTTGACAGAACCTGGTCGAGTGCTCCTGATGCTTTGCTCCTTGTTATTGCAACTCTATTACTAGCCTGTGTGTTAGACAACCAGTATTCCTTTTTAGCCCGCTCTGTCTTTTCCATCTACCTCCCTTTCCTGCACTCCTTTCTTTTAATGACTTCCTGGACTTCTGCATTCTACCACCAGCTTTCCTTATGTGCGTTATTTCCATACCTGACTCAGATACATATCTATTCTATAGTCCTCACCCATGTTGTTTTAAGGCTCTACCATTCTTCAACTCCACCTATTTCCTCTTCCTACTGAGGTGTTACACCCATGAGTAATTCCTTGAACTCTTGTGCTTTCTCTCCAGTCATCTTCCAGGTCTTCAGCCCAGTCTCTGTAAACCTTAGAGATTTTTCTGACCACTGCTTGCAGCTGATTTGTGTTAACCAGTGGTTTATGCTGTGGGATGACTATTTCACTGGAGATGATTTTGCAATCACTGCCATTTCCTTACTAGAAGGAAGTCTACCTGAGTTGTATGTTGGTGACTCTTGTATGTGATCTTTCGACTGTCTCTTTCATTGAACCGTTTTTTTGGCCACCATCAAGCCCTCTTCAACACAAAAGTCTTGAATGGCCTTATTCTTTTTGGCCCATCCATGTGGATCCAGGCATCCCTCATATCCTGTTATGTCTGACCCAATATGTGCATTCAGTCACCAAATATCAACACCATGTTGTCCTGCTTTATCGAGTAGGTCCTGCAGATGCTATCTGAATGTGTTCTTTTCCTCCCTACTACAACCTTCGTGTAGGGCATAGGCTGAGGTTATGAATACTGCCTTATCTTTACACTTGATTGCCGTGATTCTGTCACTAATTCTTATTACATCCATTACTGTTTTCTGAAGCCTCTCCATCACTACAATCCCTACACTATTTATAGTCTGTCCTCCTCCTGAGTAGTAGACTCTGGATCTCAAGCAAAGTGGCTTTGCTGCACTATCATTTCATCCTGTCTCCCGGATACATATGATGTTTAGCATGTCATCTGCTTCCAAGATGCCTCTTTGTCAGTGAATCTACATTGTGTGTAGCACTCTTAGTTCATGTTTTGGTAGGCCAATTGATTAGGGAAAACACCCCTCTAACTATTAACTTGAGTTCCTGGCATAGGTCAGACTAGGCCGTGTTCACAACCCATTTATCACTGGCAAATACCCATGGCCATTTGGTGACATTACTCAACACGACCAAATCACCTGGATACATGTCTTACGCTGACAAGTTCCTAGACCTGACACAGCACTCAGTCTATGATCCGTATTCTCCTATCTTGATGATACTGAGTAACACAGCTGATGCCCATATATAATGACTAAAAAGCTAAAAAGGGTCTGTGATCCACCACTCCTTTTTTTCTAATTAATGTAAAAACTAAAAGCAAACCTTGAAATTTTAATGTTATGATATGTTCAAAAGGTTTAACTCATTCACTCCAATGGAGCTCAGGAAGTTTGCACAGTAACTGCTAATGGGCGGAGCCTAAGCCTTTTCACAGGATCAGATTATGTTCTCATATTTCAAACAAATGTTCATATCTCTGGAACCATAATGATTATGAAAGAAGTATAAATGGTAAACTCTTTAGCATAAACTATTTTTATAGTAGAAGTATTCTTTAGGCTGTAGGTCTTAAACTGAATTTTATAAGTCCCAAAAAAAAACTATTCCATTTGTAATGTTTTGTAAACAACTTACAATATATCTCAGCAACCACTCAAGATGCACACATACTGTCAGTAGCATTTTATTCATCTAGCTGATAGTTTTCATATAAGGCTAAGGAGTTTTGTCCATGTTACTTGGTTGCTGAGATATTTAGAAAATTGTGAAAACTGTATCTATATAAATTAATATAATAAAAACAGCAGTTAATATCTATTTGCCTGCACAAGACAGAGGTCAAATATTAATGCAGTTGAGTTAGCTTTTTGTGTAAGCTTTAAGATGAAATGTTTTAAAATCTTGTAGATAGCATGGCTTTGGAGTTATTGATGCAAATATGGACAAGCAATATATGACACCTAGAGTCGTCAGTAGGAGTTAACTGCAGATGCACCTGGAGGTGTCACTCGGATGTAATTTAAACCACACACACACACACACACACACACACACACACACACACACACACACACACACACACATACACTGAACATAAATGTATGAATTAGTCAAATTTCATAGTTGTGTATTACTACTATTCAATAGCACTGTTTCACTGATTCAACACATGGTTTTCCTCTTGTTTAACTATTTCCATTATATTTGCAATCTGTCCTTTCTCTGCCATTGTATTCTGATTTATGTCAACCGGCATAGCAATATAGTGCTCATATGTGCATGGTTTGCAAGTTGACTTTTTATGCTTGTAGGGTGTCTTACTGCATAAACCAACCAACAAAATGTGTGCTCATGTATTTACTTTTAATTAAGAGGCTGACTGTGCAATAATTAGGTTTCTTTTGAGGCTTTGCTGATAGTGAAAATGGCATTTGTTTTATTAGCATTTACGTTAGTCACAATTATCTCTATTTCTCTGAGCTATCAAACTTGATTCAGATATTACAGACTTTACTTCCTCACTATCACTGGGTGGTAAAACCTATCAGTTGTAAAACCTTTTTTTTTAGTGTTGCCTTTCTTTGTTTAGTGTTATCTTTAAAATCAGAAACCCCAAAGCTGGTAAATTTCCTAAAATGTTTACAGATACATTACATTACATTTTCTAAAAATCAGAAGGAAAATGTTAGCCGATCTATTTTTCCATTTTAATATGTTTAATATTATATCTCATCTCCATCCTTATTTTCTCTTTTACATGTATTTCCCCACATGTTCTTTGTTGTCTTGAGTATCTCTATGGATTCCTTCTCTGCCACTTATTCATGTGGTCCATTCCATGGGCTAAAACATTTGTGAAAAAGAGCTTTTTAGACAGAGTGGACATTTTTCTGTCATGGTCATATACCCCATATTTTGCCTCATTTACAGCATGTAACATATATCTTACTAGTGGTGTCCATCTGGGTTTATCCAGCAACCTCTTTTCTTTTTATGGCCTCATGCATTGCAAAAGTTACTCAGAAGGAGATCTATGTATGGCCTAGTAGGAATATTACCCTTTTGAGTGTGGATTCTGTTTGCTTAATAACATGCCCCAACATTCTGTTTGCTTCTCTCAGCACCCTACCAAGCTGCTTTGGCTGACCCTGTTCAGGTGTGTTTCTTGCCCTCATATATCTCTTGCACGTACTTTTGTGATCAGTTCCATTTCCCTCTGAGGGCACTTCCACGAGGATCCTTGTGGCCCAGCTGTAGTACTTTTAATCTGTCTGCATTAAACATGGAACCCCTCCATTCTTCCACTTGATAAGCTCTTCTAAATCTTTCCTTAGACTCCTCCCACCCATCTTTCACTACTGTAGCTTATCTTAATTTCATCAGCAAAGAAACAGACCTTATTCTCATCTGTCTCAGATACACTGCCAGTATAAATTATGATAATATATGTTTAAATAAACAGAATCTATGAAAGTGTAATTATTCAAAAATAGTCAGGAAAGGAATCCAGTGTTTAATTTTATGAGTACTGTATGCATGTGCTGTAACTGCTGTTTTAATTCACCTGCTAATATACATACACTTTTGTGTCATTCTGTTTGCCACTGTTTTTCAAAATGAATTACACATTTTATTTACATTTTATGCCGAAAATTGTATTGTCAATCAATACATATGCAACCCATTGCATATCAGGGCCGCATTTGTACATGTTTGAAGCATGCAATTATCATTTAATCTGGACTCCAGTTGTATAATGTCATTAGAAGCAATGTATAATAAATATACCTTCCATACTTCAAGAATGTGTCATCAAGCATATATGATGATAAAAGTAACAGTCATACATTCTTGAACACATTTTGTTATTCTGTAAAAATAAAAAAAAGAAGAAACTGTTTAAAATTCGTATCACACAGATTTGTCAAGGAAATGTCACCTAGGGCATGACATATGACTTTATGAATGTATTATAATGGACTTTGTCATCACCTCAGTTTGCTAAGGCTAACCCCATGACCATAGGAAACACTCCAGCAAACACAGGGACATCTAGAACTATAGCACACAATTAAACTCTCATAGGTTCTTTTCCCTTTGGCATATTTTGTATGCATTCAAGAATACAAATCAGTTAAAATCTTCCCTCTTAGATATAACTGTAAGTTCTGCTGCCATTTAAATCAGTAAGGATTAGAACTCAGTTACCAGTGATTTTATCATTGTTTAATATTAATTGATTAGCTGCATTAGGATTGCTGAAAGGAAAAAGTCAAGCAGAAATATTTGAATGTTCACTCATGTATAGAACAGAACAAACTACTTTTGAAAAAAAATATTTTATTTTCATTCTGTCATGATAAGATTTCCTACTTTTCAACCAAAGTCACTGTTTTTTGATAATTTGTATTAAATCTAGACCCATCATTACATTCATTATTATTATTGCTTAGTAATGCTAGCTGTTATGTAAATTGATGTCTGTATTTATCAAACATGCTCCTTATATTGGTATCTGCAGTATAAATCAAATAAATCTATAGAAATCATGTCCCGCAAGTTGAGTGTTAATCACATAAGCTACTATTTTTTAATAGCATCTACACAACATTATTTTTTAATTAAGTACTGAAACACTGTGCAGTAGTGTAATTGTATATAGCAAGCCCTTAATGTTAATGGGAAAGAAGTAAGTTTTTTTTTGTCTTTAACCTGTTTATTTATGGAACTATCAACTCCTAACACATTTTGTATTATTTATTTGAGAGAATGGGTGATGTCGTGGAATTTATGTTGATAATTATGTGTATAATTCATGCAAAATAACCAACAGCTTAAACATAACACATTCAGCAAGGAAAATGACAGAATATAAGAGAAAGAATAAAACAAAGAATCTTAATGTTAGTCAAGGGTAGTATGTGCTTCTGCCATGATATTCTGTAAATGGATCCATGGCTGTGTCTTTTGGGAAAATTTAAACTTCCCCACCAAGAAGGAATAAGTTCAGCGGTGTTTTTAACTGCATGCATCAGGAAGCTTGCATAAATCTTTTGATGTGAGGTAAGGCAATTTTTTTTGTTAAAGTCCTCATCTCGTCACTGCAATTTTTACAGTATACAAACCTGCAACAGTGTACCTGAGCAGCTTTCCATATTGTTTACATTTCAAAGACTTATGCAAAAGTGACATTTTTTGGAGAAGTAGCCACTCATTTTATTCTTTTGCATTTTTGCATTACTTCTCTTATTTCTTCATTGCATTTTTTAAAGTCTATGCCACTATCATTCACTATAAGAAGACATTTGTCATTTATGTATTAACTCATTTAATGCCAATGTATGCAGCTTGATATCATTTGTGAGTTTTGATGTCAAAGCCACGTAAAGTTAGATGGCAGAATTTCAGTAATGCTAATGATTGTTCTCTCATTGTTAATGTTAATATGTATTTATTCAGGGTAAATTATTTGCATTTTGATAGCCTTTACATCAAATGGTCATACTTTCAATCATGCAGCGTAATTAGTTTGGAACCCTATCTAGTTAAATGAGTTGTTCAGAAGAGCAAGGAATAAAAAAGGCAAGCGATAAAATAAAACCCAGGACTATACGAGTATGTTTTAAGCAGCACGTATTTTCAGTCCTGTGCATTAAACTCCCAAACAATGGAAAGATCATAAATCCAAATAACACACAGGATGAATCCAGATTTTATATACACAGAAACAAGAGTGCATGCTGGGAACATAGATTTTTAAAATTACAACCACCTACTTAGGTTAAATTTGTTACACAGCATAAATCTTACAGTGAGTTTGCTCAACATATGGACTTGCCTAGTTCAGTATTATAGCACAGAATAGTGGTCTCTTGTATTCTAAGCATTCTGCTGCATAATAATGGAATTTTAAAGCAAGAGTCCAAAGATAAATCAAATACTTGCTCCTGTAGTACTAACAACCACTCAATGTGCATTTTGTCACTGAAAATACTTAAGTAACAATAAACTCTTAAACTGGATTCTATAGCTCAATAGTGAAAGTTTTGCAGTTATTCTATAACCAGTTTTGTGAACTGGCAGTTTGTTCATTCCTCAAAAAAATGGTGATTTCTTCAAAAAGGTGTTGTCATCAGGATTTTTTCTTATGCCCCCCTCTAAACCACCTACTTATGTAAATAACTCAAAAGCCTAGATTCCAAAAGAGTTGCTCTCAGTGTAATTCTGCCCTGATTCTGAAAGACTTGCTCTCAGTGTAGGTGACTTACTTTAGTCTAAGGCCTATTTATAAACAGGCTTACTACAGGGGCCAGTGTTGCTGTCTCATGTATTCAAATGAGACACTGAGGCTGGGTATGTGTTTAAATCGTTTATTATACATAAACACATCAGGAGCTATAACTGGAACATTTACTTCAAACACTCTCACATGCATATCTCCATTCATGTCTGCATTCACTCTGGCTAACTATACATAATGGCACTGATTCTGCACGTGACAAGTAAGATGCACATGCTATCTAGCTACAGTGGCTGACTAGGTTCAAAATACACACTGATCTATAGCCAGATTCCAAAACACCTGTTCTCACCCACTGAAAACTTTTAAAACTGGGTTCTAAATTTATTTGTTGATTTTTTTTTAATTTTATTTGACAGCAAGGTGGACTGATCCTCATGTCTCATTTTTTTCAGTCATGGCACAGGTTAATAAGTTCATAGGTAGGTACTAGGCTAGCAGGTCAGTTTGAGCCTAGCCAATTTCCCTTTTTGTTCTTGAATTAACCTATATAATTTGGTGTTAGACTGGCCTTACCCATCCCATGACTGATAATTATATATTACCTCTAGTGAGAATAACTGGGATCATTCCACAGATAATTTGAGGGGATTTGTATGTGGGATTAAACATTTAGGAGCTGCCTCTCTCCATTAGTAATACAGGGGGCTATCCTGGGGGTAAATATTATAAGTACACTTTACTTTTATGATAAAGGAATCAACAACTTTGCAAAGCTAAATTATATTAGTAAAAGCAAAATAATATGACAAAAAGGTGTAGCTTTACATATATGTATTTGCTATGACCTATAGAAATATATTTAGCAGCATATAACCTAAAAATTATATAGAATTATAGGTAATTTGGGCACACTTTTGCTTTCTTCTGAGAAGCACCTTAAGGGATGGCATTTCTGTAGATACAAATTAAAACTTAATGAATGCATTTGATGGCAGCTGTGACTGAAACTGTCATGGCAGGATACTTGAGGCTGACCAGTAGAGAAGTTTAGAGTTTTAGGCTCAAACACTTTGAATGCCTTGATGCTTGTTTTGCAATGAATAATGAGGATGATTTGGGTGAACTGTGATGTGGAGCCTTTTCTTAAAGATGTGATGTATCCTCTGTATGTAACTGGTCTGATATGAAGCCATGAAACTTTCAGACCTTATAGATAATGAGTTAAAAGTATTTTCTGGTGTGTAATAGGAAGTCATTTATTACGTATCACACAATGATGCTGCATGTTTTGAAAACTAGTCATGAATCTGTACAGTTTTGTACTGTACTACATAGTGACTGGGTATACGAAGCAGAGTTTGTGATTGTTAGAATGAAAGCTGCAAGGAATACTGTCTTTCCAAGGGTAACTCTACCTTCCCTGTAAAAGAGATTACACGGCCAACGTCATGTGCTGAAGCACACAATGCACCTAGCAAATGATCCTGTGTACATATGCAAATAGGAAAAGTGGTAGTCATGTAAGGTTTGTTTTAGCTGACCTTTGTTGCTGCCACTGTTCATCTCTGACTTTTCTGTGAACAAATACAATTTTTATGGCCCTTACAGGGGAATAATGATGTTCATGCTAGATTTTAGGATGGTAAAATTCGGGATTAGTGAAATCTGAGTGACATCAGTGGCTGTATGGCAAAACAATGGCATAGTGGGAGCAAACAGCCTCTGCTTTTCTAATCTCACTATATCGGACTGTGAAATCCAATCCTTCCCTGGGATGGCACCATTCCAATGGTTCAAGATTCACCCGGTTCAATACCTCATTACACCTAGGTATTGAATTTGAAGGTGGTTCACTATACTTAGAACAGATCATGACATCCTATAACATTCTATGCAAATGAACCACATTACCTATTTTGAGAATATCAGGGAATTTACCCAATGATTCCAGATGGTTAATGATTTTGTCAGAAGTTCTTGGGTGCAGCAGCTCCAACTCTGTGTCAGCCTTGGTATTGTGGGTAGGGAACCAGCTAGCAATATCAGGTTAGACACACATGCAGAATTGTATGACCATAAGGCTGTCCAGAGCAAATGCTTCACTTATAGATAAGATAATGAATGCTATGCTGATTAGCATGTCTAAATTCACCCATATAGGAAAAGGGATGGACATGGAAGGCTACTAACTGACCAGGAAACTATGTCTCTTTTTTAACAAAACACAAAAGAGAGCAACGATGGTCAGGGTGTGGCTTACACTAAACACAACTCCCCACTTGTATGGTTCTAAGTATGTTCTGAACTTATAAAATGTTCAGCACTGCTCCACATGTGGATCGAGGCACTAAAGACTATCTGGCATCTGAATAGGCAAAACTGCAGTCCCTAGCTTCAAATCCAGGTAAAGCTTCTGCCTCATTGAGAAGCCAATTCATTTCTGTGGGCTTTAACCTTGGTTCAGCCTTGTGCATTCATCAATGTATGCTGAATTATTTTGGCGATGTGATCTTGATTCCCACATTCAAATCAGACATAGGACTCAGGCAGTTCTCATTACCATATGTTGACTGGACACAGTCAGAGCCCTATCTTTTGGACTTGGATGTGGAGTAATTGTCAAGTTTGGTCATTTTTTCCACATTCAAGTCCTTTTGAACTCTGGATCCAGATTAAAAAAAAAATAAAAATGAAAATCCATAGTTTAAAAAAAAAAAAATATATATATATATATATATATATATATATATATATATAAAACACACACACACATATATACATGTATGTATTTATATATATATATATATATATATATATATATGTGTGTGTGTGTGTGTATATTGATCTCCCTCTCTTAAAACCCGATTGCCTCGTGGTTTTGGCATCTTTTTGGACTTGTTGGCTGTTGGTGAAGCACCTACCAAGAGGAGAAAACTCTGAGAGAAGAAAGGAGCCACTTTTGAGATTTTAAGTATTTTGCTTCAGATTATTTGTTAATTTTTTCTGCATTGCCGCCTACTTTTGAGCATTTCCTGGCTTGTTAAACTTGATTTCTGTGTTGGTAACTGTATTTAGAACACAACCTAGAGATGATTACTGAATTTCCTGCCTGCACTTATTTTTAAAATTGTTTTTTTCTTAAAACTTGCATTTTATCTGTCTCTGGCCTAGCACTCAAGTGTGGGGTCATTTACTGCACTGTTCTAACTTGTAGATACTTGTGAACCTCTGCTTTCCTTAAAAAAAACAAAAAAAAAAATCTTGCTTTTTTCCCACTTTTCTGAGATTTAAAAAAGTTCAGTTACAGATTTGCTGTTCTGAACTGTTTGTAAGTTTCTTGGAGGCCATTGTTTGCTTGGGCTAAAGGGAAGTCTCTGTGTTCATCAGTGGCAGTGATAAACATTGAGCAGCCTGCCTGCCCCTGTGGGTGTGGTTACTGCCTTGAAACTGTAGTTTTATTGGCCATTTTGGGTCAATTCCTAACTCCTTAATCTCCCTCTCTTAAATCCCTCTTTTGTGCAGTTTTGCGCATAGCGCAACATCGGGCAGCACCACCTAATTGGGTTTAAACTATTCCTGGCTCCACAAAGTCTGCTCTTCACTTTTTCCCTTAGAACTGCTCTATCTCTCAAATTAAACACCATATTCTCATTCTAAGGCCCCTCACTGGTCCAAATAAGTAATTATTTTACAAGTTAGCACTAATAAACCATAAGCACTACTTACTCTTATACTCTCTATGATTACCTTGTCCCCTATTGGTCCATTTTAATTCAGTTCCCTATATTACTCTAGCATGTCCAAAGGTCAGTCAATGGTTTCCTCTCCAGTCCAGCTGGTGAATCTGGGAATTTTGAGGCAATGTTACAACTGTCTCATGTACACGGACAACCCTCTCCTCCTCCAAACAGGTTCAAATATATGTGAGAGATGCAACCATATAGCCAAACTGGAGGCTGAGCTCTCTCATCTCAAAACTGGTGTAACCAGTCAGGAGGAGAAGGTAACCTCACACAACACAATTCCAGTATCACATAGTCCCACCACAGCAACGAACCAAACGCATAAAAACACAAGAACATACTCGGAGGCTCTAAATAAAAATCTACCTAAGCAACAGAGACCTCCAAAGCAGACATCCAAGCAAACGCTACCCCAAAACAAAACACGTACAACACATAGCACACAAAGTCAGTGTGCCAAGCAGTCACAGCCCTTGTAATAGGTGACTCTATTGTCAGACACACTGACGTTCTGCTCACCAGGCTGAATAAAGAGAAGGTCACAGTGAGCTGCCTGTCGGGTGCTAGGATCCACCACATAACGCAAGCACTCAGGTCACTCCAAAGCAAATACAAATATGACTCAGTCATTGTACATGCTGGCGTGAATGACCTGAGACGTACCTCCCTCGACTACATGAAAAGAGACATAGAGGAGCTCCTTGATCATGTAGCCCAGGCCGGTATGACCCTGACCTTGAGCAGCATCTTACCCTCACCTAGAATGATGCCACAGTATAAAGACAAAATGATCGATTTTAACAATTGGCTAAAATTTTGGTGTCATTCAAAGGGGATCCAGTGTCTGTCAGCCTGGGATGACATGCTCGACAAGCCATGTTGCTTCACTAGGGACAGCTTGCACCTGTCACCCCTGGGCCTTCGGATATTGGCAAAAGCTCTTGCCACCCCCATAGTACCTTTTTTAGGCAAGGCTCAAAAGTCAAACACACCTCCATAGACAGCACAAGGAACAAGAAACTAAGGGTAATGCTGCTAAACGCCAGAAGTCTTAACCTCAAGATGCATGCACTCGAAGCTCTCCTCAGTATGGAGAACATCGATATCTGTGCAGTGACAGAAACCTGGTTCAAGGCTCCAGAGAGCACCCCAGCACTACCAGGTTATACCTCATATCATGCTTTTTGGCCCCAAAACCCGGACCGAACCACAATAGGAGGGGGAGTTTCCATATTTATCAAGGATATCCACACCTCCAGGTTAGTGGCATTGCACGAAGTATCGGAGACCATCCATGTGCAAATGACAGTGGGCAAGACTGCTTTTCAGTTTATAGCATCCTACAGACCACCCTCTCAAAGTCAGGAATCCCACTCGGCTTTCCTGAAAACATTGGAGAACATGAAGTTCTCTCCAAACACCATTATATTGGGCGACTTCAACTACCCAAACATAGACTGGGAGCATTACTCAAGCCCCAGCACCTTAGCCCAAAGGTTTCTGGAATTTATAAACTCAAATGCTATGGAACAACTAGTCACCACTCCCACAAGAGGGGAAAACATATTAGACCTGATCATTACCAACATGGGGACTCTATGCTCCATACCAGAAGTATATCCCTCATTGGTAAGATCAGACCATAAATTAATTTCACTGGATATCCACATCCCGACCCCACCCCCAGCCCAGAAAATCACAGTGAAAAACTTCTCAAAAGCGAACTTCACACTTCTCAAAACCGAAGTGGAATCCTTCAAGGCTCCAGGGCCAATGGAAACTACGGCCCAAACTGCAGAATCCTATATAAATGCATTCTACGGACATTTCCAGGAATGCATGGATCATGCTATCCCAAACAAAATCAAGACCCAATCATCCAAAGGCAGGCGTCCAGTCTGGTGGACCCCAGCCATAAATAAACTGTACAACAGAAGGAGGAAGCTACTACATGATAGAGCAAAATCCCTAAAAGGGAAGGCATCTCTGATCAGTACTAGCAAAAAATTACGATCCCTCATAAAATCCTCCAAGGCCAGCTTCGAGAGAAAAATTACACAGGACACTAAAGACAATCATAAGGCTTTTTTCAGTTTTGTTAGGAATCTGGGATGCAACTCCCAGACTTGTTCTGAGTTGATTCTAAGCGACAAAAAATACACTGAACCCACAGACATCGCCAATATCCTGGCAGACAGGTTCAGTGCAAACTTCTCCACCCCCCCAAAAAGAGCAAGTATCTATCCTGGCAGAGTGCAGCCTCCCAAACATCTCTGATGCTCAGGTGAAGGCCGCCCTCTCCAAAGCAAAAAACACTGCTTCCATGGGACCAGATGGCGTCCCAGGTTGCGTCCTACATGAACTCCAAGAAGAACTAATCCCTCAAGTAAAACTGCTGTACAATCTCAGCCTCACTACAGGATATGTGCCCAAAGAATGGCGTACAGCAACAGTGGTCCCACTCCACAAAGGTGGCGCCTCTGCCGACCCTGGAAACTATTGCCCAATAAGCCTGACTAGCCTAGTCTGCAAGGCTATGGAGAGGATCATCATGGAACTCATAAACAAAGACATTGGGGACCTACAGACACTAGATCCTACCCAATTTGGCTTTGTCAAGGGCAGATCCTGCCTTTTGAACCTGGTCAACTTCTTCGAAACAGTCATCAAGGCCATAGATGAAGGGAAGGTAGTCCACACAGCCTATCTGGACCTCACAAAGGCATTTGACACAATACCCCACTCGGGCATCATAGATAAGCTATCCAGCCTAAATATAAACCCCTATGTCACAAGATGGTTCGCAAACTGGCTCAAAGACAGAACCCACAGAATCAGAGTTGCTGGAGCCATGTCAGACTCAAAACTGGTCACAAGTGGCATCCCACAAGGTTCTGTCCTGGGACCTCTCTTGTTCAGTATTTACTTTTCTGAGGTACAGGCCAATGTGGGAGGACTATGGCTCACCAAGTTCACAGATGACTGCAAACTGGGCACCATAATCGACTCTCCAGCTGACACAAACATCCTTCAAAAAGGTCTCGCAGAGACGGATAACTGGTGCCAGAGCCATGGTCTAAAGCTAAATGCCAAAAAGTGTATAGTCATACCCTTTGGCAAAAACAATGTGCCCACAAATTACCACATAGGTGGTAACCCATTAAGTACAGAGAAAGTAATTAGGGATCTGGGGACCCAAGTTGATAGCAATCTCTCCTTTGACAACCACATTGCCAAAGTGGTTAGAAAGACCTTCTACATAGCCCACCTCATAATGAAATGATTCACATCTAGATCAAGAGAGGTAATCGTGCCCCTTTATTCATCCCTCATCAGGCCCATCATAGAATACAATGCCTGCTTTGGGATGTACCTTACCCGACACCTGCAGCAATTAGAAAGACCCCAAAAGTACCTCACCAGGAGGATCAAGGGACTCAAACAGATGCCATATGCTGCTCGGTTAAAAAAACTCCAGCTCTACTCAGTTGCATACCGCCTACTTCGAGGCGATCTATGCCTGACATATAAAGCTATGTCCAACCCAGAATTAATGGACATGCTCCACCTCAGTAAATCTAAATCCCTTAGAGCCACGCGCTCGAGGGACTTGAACTTCAGCACAGAAATAAATAGAATATGCTGGAGGGACAGATTCATAACCCAGAGGCTCCCTTCACTCTGGAATAGAATTCCAATTCATGTTAGGCAGAGCACCTCACTGACTCTCTTCAACAAGAATCTTGATGAGTGGATGGGGGATCGTAGGTTTGTCCCGGGGATTACTTCCGTGTCACTATTAGACAGAGGCACAGTAAACTAAACTTTAAAAAGGGCACAGTATACTCAAATCAAGGGGTGGCGTAAGCCAAACACAATCGGGCTAGGCTTATAAATGCCCCAGGGCAGATAGCCTAGTATGAACCTATGAACCTATATATATATATATATATATATATATATATATATATATATATATATATAAAACAAATGTTGATGATTGAAAAGACAGATTTTTTTTCCTGGGCATAATAAGAATTGTTAAATAATAACATATTATGTATTTCAGCACACATCATATTTCTCAATTTTCCAGATTTTCACCTCTTATTTTTGGTCTGTTCCTCATAAAATTTGTAGTTTTCTGGCAAATGATTGAGGATTGATGTCACTAAATAATACTAAATAATGACAGGCATTTGAGATTCAGACTTCATATCCTTCAGAAAATATATAATAATGTAGAGTCTGTCATTCTAGCAAGAGTGATATTCCTATAGACGACCACATCAATAGCAATACCCTAAGCACACAGTCAATGGTGAAAGATCTCAGCACACAGGTCGTCACCAACCTTAACTTTGATTACCGTGTCTCCACAGTTGTAAGAAGGGCATTTTATACTGCTCATCTCATAAGTAAGGCCATTGCCTCCAGAAAAAAAGAGATTATAACCCCCTGTACTCTTCTCTCATCAGGCCAATGATAGAGTACAATGCTCCCTTTGGTATGTTCCTTTACAAACACCTGCAGCAATTGCAGAGAACACAAAATTCCTTACAAAGAAAATTCAGGGTCTTCAAGATTTACCGTATGTGGACAGACTGAAACCATTGTCACTTTACTCTGTGTCATACAAACTGCTCAGAGGCGACCTGTACCTTGCATATAGAGCAATCTGTGACCCAGCTTTAACGGAAATGCTGCACATTTGCAAGTGAAATGGCATTCAGGTCACTCAATCAAAGGACCTTAACCTGGTATGTAACATCAACAGAACTTGCAGAAGAGACAGATTTGTCTCACAGAGGTTGCTTTCTATTCATGATAAACAAAGCCTCTCACTGGCCCTATTTAAGTGTAATTTGGACTATTAGATGGGTAACTGGAAATTCACCTCGGGGGTTCCACCTGTGTCCCTCTTGGACAGGGGCAATATGTGCTGATTTTAGTGTATGCTTGAACCAGACGCCCTTAGGAACATGGGTTAAACTTGGTTAGGCTTTTAAGGGCCCTGAGGCCATTAGCCTAGTAACCTCCTATGATCCTGTGATCAAACTTCCTACCTATGCACTGAAATAATCTATACATAAGTGTATTATACACACTCACCAAGTATAATTCTGAATGTGTGTGAACTTCCCTGCATCTTTGAAAGGATGACATGAGCTTTGTCATGCAAAGGAGAGTGTGTGCAAAAATGACTTCTATAGTTATGTGGAATTATAAATGTTGTCAATACAAAGACACTCCTGCAACCTTTTGCATTTGTGCACAGAGTGAGGAGAGTGCCACAGCTGTATTTAACTCCCTACCTATTGACTGACACAACCTACACAGACATTGTATTGTACACACATGCCACAGGAAAAGTCTGACTTTAGTGGTGTGAGAGTGCATCATTGAAATGATGACCTCATCAGTGTTTTGCATGTAGTATGCATTTGTGGACAGAGTGAAAAGTAGATGTGGGATTGATATGACCATGTAAATGTTTCTCACAAGTGGGAGTCAAATAAGCATAGCTGTTGAATTAATCCTATAGTGATGCTGTGGACCCACCATCACACACAAAAGTTAATTGCTGGGAGATTAAATTCCACTACCTATGTAGTTATACAATCTAGCAGGAGAAGTACTTATTGCAAGTGTCACCACAAAAGTCTGACTTTTCCTGTGTGAGAGTGCACTTTATAGAGGATGACATCCGTATAGTACTGCAGAGAATGTGATGTTGGGAAAAGGGTCTGACATTGATGTGGACTCACCCTACAGTGTAAAAGTTTCTCCAGGCTACAATTCTATTGAGGCCAGGATTATGTAAGGTCATGTTGACACAACTGTATATACACACACACAGACCACTTGACTGCTGGGAGATTAGAGCTCTCTGCCTATCTATCTGCACAATACCTAATGTAAGCACCATCACAGACGTCTGGCAGTGCAGTATAGATAGTATTAGCTTGTCATTTCTATGTCAGAGAAGATATTGTGATGTTGAAGGCTTTGTACAGATCCACATTTGTTGATATGAAGGAGTAAGTTTAATCATATGATCAATAGTAAATACATGCTGATGACTTATGTCAGCTATGCTGTCATTGATGTGTGCTGCAGAACTGAGAATGACATGTACCTTTGCTGTGTACATGGATTACACACACTTGTGGATCATCAGGTTATGATGATGGTAGGTAAACCTTAATGAATGGTACTAATATTAGCAATGTTATGTGCTCATGCATGTGTAATGTGAACTATCAGTACCGAGCAATACTTAATGTTCCAATGCAGGAGGGATAAATAATGATGAAGTATGTGTGCCGAGGCTGTATGTGGTTGTATATCATTTGTATCAGTGCAGACGGAACTGCCCAAAAAGAAAAGTTCAGTTAACTCCCATGAGTACATTAAGTGATTTCCATGTATTGAAGTAATAGAATCTATTAATAATAATTCCTTCTGTTCAAAATCTCTTCTTAAAGTGCAATGCAGAGAAATGTTTTTGTGTGGATGCTGGCAAAGTGTTATTGTAAGCGTGATTATACTTTGATGTGTTGAACTCAGGCTATGAAGTACCAGAGTTTAACGGTGTTCATTGGTGCTCCCTGCCAACCTTTGCACAAGTAAGAATCAGAGACGAAATATTGTGATGCTGATTACATTTACAACAGATCTGTTTTATCTTAACATGTTGCATCTATATGCTTTGCAAGTTGTATTACATCTTTCCATGTTAGGACAAGCTCAATTCAAAAATGAAGTGTTGTGCTTGCCTTCCCCATTTGTGTGATGTTTGGCAGTGAGCAAACAGTGTTCTCTGCTGAAGCAAAAAGTGAAAACTTTAATTTGATTAGCCCTCAATAGTGCAAACAGGCTTATCAGCAGTGTGTGACCATCAGCAGTATGGACAGGTCTTACTGGAAAAAATCCACCTGTCCACCTAACTTTCTCTGTGGCACAAGGTGTAAGCTTACTGAGCTAAATTAAAAAGCAGAGTTAAAGCAACATTGGATTCCAGTATGCAGATAATTTTACAGTGTTCTCTGCTTAAGCAAAAAGTGAAAACTTTAATTTGATTAGCTCCCAATAGTGCAAACAGGCTTAGCAGCGGTGTGTGACCATCAGCAGTGTGGGCAGGTCTTAGTGGAAAAAATCCACCTGTCAACCTAACTTTCTCTGTGGCACAGGGTGTAAGCTTATTGAGCTAAATTAAAAAGCAGAGTTAAAGCAACGTTTCATTCCAGTATGCAGATAATTTTACAAAGTGTGTCAGAATGTGATTATTATAATTAATTTTGATCATGACTTTAAGAATACATAGGAATGACTATCTTAAATATATTGCCTGCCCAAGATGTGTCAAGAATGACTAGTGAAATACATTTTTATACTTGCTACATATGAGACTGACTTCAAGGGAAATTGCAAGTTAATTGAGTGTACAATGTGGTGTAAGGCAAAAACTCAGCACATTTTACAATAATACTTAAAATGCCATTTAGCATCAAATACTACACTTGCTCATTATCAAACCTGGTCTAAATGCTTAGGGCTGCAAGTGATAAAAGAAAAAGGGATTAGACAGATACATAGTCAGCAAAGACACTTATAAAAACAGGCAATAAGGATTTCTCCTAATGCTGGATTCGAACCATTGTTAAGATGAAGAATTAAGCTTATAAACTTGATCATTATCTTGGCACGCCACAAAAGAAAGTATGCTTTGCATGTCAAATATTAAAATCATACCTTTGAAGGATCAGTGGTGACCTCTTCAGCCAATGGAAGATGTTGGTAGTTTTCTTTAGCAAAGTATGAAAATGCCAATAGATGACATTTACACCCAGAAACACAATGAATAGTCAACCCTACAAAGTGTTGAGAGACAAGGGGTGAAGATAGAGACAGATATACGGACATATATGAAAGGATGGTGTTACGGGTCATTAGTGCACATCTTTATAGTGTGTTCTCAGTATTCATCAGTCATGCTCTATATCATTAACTGATGGCTCTAGGAATCAAGAAACTGTAGGACAGTCAAAACCTGATTAAGACATGAATAGAATAAGGGTAGTTTACTAAGTCTTCCTTATGGTCATGGATGTGTTAGCAAATGCTTTATTCCATCTGTTAATTAAAGGTCTTAGTTGGATAAAAATTTAGATGTCATACAAGTGCAACATCACAGTAAGAAATAATGTGACATTTATCTTGAATTGAACCCTAGATGCTATGGTTAAAAACTAGTTGCATATATGAGTCAAACAACTGTTAGAATAACTGTTGCCAATCATTTCCTTTACTCTGCTTTTATATTGCATTCTGATAGTGGAGCATGTTTAAGCACCTTTTCACATGGATAACTGAACTTCTGCAGGTAATGGCAACAAATGAGCAGGTTTTGCTATTGGACATGAACAGCCATTCACTGTCACTCAGCATTGGTGCATGACGCCAACATCTGTGCAAATGCTGATGGAAAGAATTGAGGGCTTTCTTATGGGCCATTTCTGGTCATATATTTTCTGTGTGATTCTATTTTTTGACCAGATTAAACATGGGAAAAAGGGGTTGATAAGAAAGTGGTGAAATTTAGAGGGGGTAAGCAGAGAAGAGAACACAGAGGAAAGACGAGAGGAATTTTCAGGAAGGTAAATGGAGAAAACCATGGCTATTCACTTCTTTAAACATAAATATAGATGTAGAAAGAAACACTGCACCAAGTTCAAAAATGAGGTTAGCACTTTCGTTTACTATCTCAGCAAACTTCTTCAGACGTTTGCTAAAATAGTAAATGGAAGCGCTAACCTCATTTTTGAACTTGGTGTGATGTTTCTTTCTTTTTATCCAGTTTTTCAGTGTTTGGTTTTGGTTTGGTTTTATAATAAATGTAGATGTGTAGACAGAATTTTCTGAATTTGGACTATCATCATGCCAAGGGTAGGTGACAACAACAGAATGATGTTGTATAGCCAATTGTACCAAATCAAGTGTGTCAAGAAGACACATAGGTGAAGTGGAGAGCTATGTACGGGTCTTTGTTTTTGTTTTGTTTTGTTTTAAGGGCAGGTGTCCAATTTTAACTTATTTTTTACTTTTAAAGAGAGAGGACAGTTGAGAAAGGGGAATGTGAGGGTCAGGTAGGTAGATTAGGTGAGAAAGCAGATTCAGACACACAGAACAAACAAGGCATGGTGAGGGGCACCATACCTCTCAACCTCTTTTATCAAGAAATCTGGACAAAGCCATAAGTAATAGGGGGACAAAGGCCCCAAAATAGGGAACATTTTTAAATATTGCCATTACAAACTTAGAAAGTTGATCGAATAACAGAATTTGAATTATCATGAATTTTCTGAAGGGTATAAAGCCTTAAACTCAAATGCCTGTCATTCGATTTTGACTTGAATCCTCAATGATTTGCCAATGATTTGCTAGAAAACCACAATTTTAACAGTCAGAACCTAGTTGTCACCCTCGCAACTGTCATTTTTGTCCACTGTCTCAGTTTCCTGTGTCAGAGCTTGATGTGGCATCATCTTGGCAATATGACAAAGCAACTTTTCTACACAGCTGATTCGGACACCATGGCCCCCTTCCATTATACCATCCACTTTCCCTGTCAGCTCTTGGTGGGTAACAAAATCACCATCTGCACTACTACTACTCTCAGAGGGTACCAGTGAATCAGCTGCCAGAACAGAGCTACCTGAAGCTGATGGAGTAGGTAGGGCAAGGGTAGTGGAGACAGTGCTGACAGCTTGCGATCCTGAATTGTTGGGTGTCAGTGCTGCAACCTGTGGAGAGATGATGGGTTGATCTACAGTGGTCATTCTACCTCTCTGTGCTGTATGTTAGTTTTTATGAACAAAACATTTAAAGCCATATAAAATATTGTCCCCCCAAAAAAATGAGAGGGAGACGTGGGTTGAGACAAAACAGAGACAGAATTAGAGCCATTGGAATATCACATGACTTTATAATTTCAGAAAATACACTGTTATGATTATCCAGTCTATATACCTTCCCACATCCAGGTATGATGGGAAGGTAATACACTGTTGTACCATTAATCAGTTGTACTGCTATGCTATCATATAAACAAGCATTTATTTCAGTCTTGCCATAGCATGTAAGTACAATAGTTATTTGGCTTACAGTAAGAACTGCTGCAAACAAACCCGTGCCTCTCTGAGGTTAGTGAACCTTTCTTGGTGCACCTCCCTGTTTGCTGCAATGTCTTCAGCAGCTGTACAATAGAGAAAAAGAGACAAAACATACTCATTAACAGTCTTTGCTATGTCCTGCATTATATATCAGTTAATACCGATGGATCAGTATACTTACACAACCGAAGGATTTCAGCAGTTCTAAACTCATGGTCCCATTGGCTAGGCAGGTCTTTTGTACCTTTCCAAGTCAGTTAGATAAACCCTTCACTTTTAAAGAGCTAAAAAAAAATAAAACCAAGGAAAGTCACTTTACTCTTACTCTATCGCCAACTTATGGAATACCCTCCCACCTAATATTAAACTAACTCCTAGCCCACCTAACCTCAAAGCCTCCTTAAAAGAACACGTAAAAAAAATCATGGCTATGCACATGCCTTACTCTGTGCTAATCTATTTTTTACCTTTCTTATACCTCCTCTTACTTCATTAACCTCCCTCTCCTAAACTAATCTAATTATCACATCAAACTTTAGGAAACCATGCACCATTCGATCTCTAGCATCTTACTCATTTACCATAGGACTAATACTCTGATTGTCCCACTCCAGTCTGTGTCATGACATTCAGACAAACTTTAAGGAAATACTATCTACCCAAGAAGCTTATTTCAATTTGTGTATAAACACAAACTGTAAATATTCTACTATTACTACAAAAGCAGCCTTAAGTGACTGCTCATAATGCACACATTACTGTATTCCTATATGTGTAACAAAGTTTTATATGTGGAGCTTTTCTCCCCTAGCATCTGCTGAAAATGGGTTATGTAACCCAGTCGGACTATCCTGGTAAACAAATGTCAAATAAATAAATAAATGCATAAATAAATAAATATTTTGCTTCATTTTTACAATAACAGAGATTTACAACAAGTAGCAATTGTCTTTCAGTAAAAAAGAGTGTTTGTATTGCATTTTAAATCTTCCCATTTTTCCAGCTCATTTATCCAGCACATATATATCAGGATATTTTTTACCAAACCTGAATGTATAAGAAATAAATGCTTTACTTACAATCCTTTGACATTAAAAAAAATAATGTTCTGCCTGAAAGTCTGTGAAATGTCCATTTTTGCTTTCCATTTAACATTCTGCAAGCATCCTGATATTAAAAGTTCAAAGTTCGTGTTTCACTTCCTTGTTTTACTAATGAATGGTTCCTCATAAAAATGTGGAGCTGCAAGCACACTTAGAGGCTTAAGACATGCATAAAATCTTTTTTAGAGCACTAAAACATGAGTCTGCAGGAGTTTAACCTAAAAAGAAAAAGATTTCAGCATACATTGTACTTGCCTTCCCTCAACATTATGTTTTACCTGTTGTAGCAGGGAAGCTATTGTTTGCAGTTTTATTTAATTTAAAATAGAAAAAAATATTACCTTTAGTTGTATTTCTTTAAGGAACAGCAATCTGTTTTAAAATACATTGTACAAAAATGTGGTTTATTTGTCCCTAGGCTTTTTTTTTTTTAATTGACCAGTCATTTTTTGTAGCTTGTCGCTTTAATAATGTAGTGATGTTCATTACTTCAACTGTGTTTAGTAGATTCCTTTTTCTGGACAAAGGATGTAGCTTCTTCCGATGAATCAAATGTCTTTTTCCCCTTCAGGTAGGAAAAGTCTTAGATTTGCAGGAAATACTAAGTGGGTTTTGATTCCAGCGTTCTTCAGGGATATTAGTAACGGTATGCAGGCTTTTCTTTCTGAGACAACAGGGGAAATGTAGTCATTGTCAAATCTAATTAGAGATTGTCTAAGTTTTAAAGGTGAAGCAGACCGGGCACTGCAGTTTTTAATAAGGCCTTTGTCTTGGCCGGAAAATAATTGTACTATACTGGATCTCAGATGTGTCAGTTTTTTATTTGGAGAAACTGTGACCAAAGATCTGTGTGCCCATTCTACTCCGAATGAAAGGGTTTCTGGAAGATGAAGTATTTTTCGGTATCCAGGATTATAGAAAAGTCACCATATCTTCACCCTCCATTTGTTGTGGGACCCCATAGATTCTGATGTTTCTTCTTGCTCTGCCCTATAGATCATATATTTTCTCCATGAATTTATAGTTCTGCTGTAAGACGAATTCTATATTGTCTTCTGATGATATTCTATGATATTCTATGTCAGAAACCGAGTCTTCTATTGCAGCTGAGCTTTTTGCTGTTAATCAGTTCATCAATTAATTTAATTTGTTTGGTGCAGTCTTCTTTTATTTTATCCACTTTGAAGTCAAATTTGTCTATTTTAACAGCTAGATTCTGTATATTGGAGAGGATTGACTGCAGGTCTTTCTTCATTGTATTTTCCTGCTCAGCAGTCTTAGAGTGGCTCTTCTTTCACTGAGATGTTTCCCTCTTGAAATTTGACAGGAAAATATAATAAATATTTCCATTTTTGTATACCAAAATGATCCTTAGCACACGCAGATCACTAATTCAGTAATTTTAAGTAGATTTTGGTATAACTGACAAATTAATATTGTCAGAAATGATTGTATGAAGCAAAGCAAGGATTCTGTGCTGCTCTTAGCTTGCCATCTTGGCTATGCCCCCCACCCCTGTGAGGACAAACTTTTTGTAATTAGCAATAACCATTTCTGAGATGTAAGTCTGAGGAGAGAGTAAAAAGTATTTTATTCCTTTAACATCTGAAATTACTTAACATGAGTATGTAGAACAAAATTTGCATCATTTTCATTCACTATTTCTCTCCTTCTTGTGCTTGCTTATAGGTTCATAGGTTCATGGGTAGATACTAGGCTTTTGGCCCTGGGGCCTATACAAGCCTGGCCAAAAAGGTACCCTGGCTTTCACCACCCAAGAAAATAATTTTCCTGTGTCCCTGTTGAGCAAAGCCACAGAGGTGATCCCCGGGGTGAATTTCCTATTTCCCATCCAATCATCAAGATTTTTCTTGAAGAGTGCTAATGAGGAGCTTTGTTTGATATAGATAGGTAGTTTGTTCCAGAGTATGGGAAGTCTCTGGGACAGGAATCTATCCCTCCAGCATGTTCTGTTTATTGTGGTGACAAGGTTTAGATCCCTAGAGTGTGTAGCTCAGAGGGATTGGGATTTCTTTAAGTGGAGCATGTCAACAGCTCTGGGTTTGACATAGCTTTGTATGTTAGGCAGAGATTGCCTCTGAGTATGAGATATGCGACAGAGTAAAGCTGGAGTTTTTTTAGATGATCTGCAAGGGCATCTGTTTGAGGCTGGTAATCCTCTTTGTGAGGTATTTCTGTGGCCTTTCCAGTTGTTGTAGATGTCTTGTGAGGTACATACCAAAAGGGGCGTTGTACTCTATAATAGGTCTAATGAGTGACGAGTAGAGGGAGAACAATGACCTCTTTTTTCCTGGATGAGAAACCTTTTGTGATGAAGTGTGCCATGTAGAAGGATTTCATGACTACTGTGGTGATGTGATTATCAAAGGAGAGACTACTGTCCACCTGTGTCCCAAGGTCTCTTATCACACTTTCGGTGTTAAGTAGACTACCACCTATGTGGTAGCTCATGGGTACAGAGTTTTTACCAAAGGGGATGACAATGCACTTTTTGGCATTGAGCTTGAGGCCATGGCTTTGACACCAGGCAGCTGTCTCAGTGAGGCCCTTTTGTAGGATGTCCACATCGTTAGGAGTTTCAGTTATGGCTCCTAGTTTGCAGTCATCTGCAAACTTCATTAGCCAAAGACCTTCTGTGTTAGCCTGTACTTCAGAAAAGTAGATACCAAACAGGAGAGGACCCAGGACTGAACCCTGTGGTACTCCACTTGTCACTGGTCTGAAGTCGGATTTGGAGTCTGCTACTTTCACATTGTGGGTTTTGTCAGTGAGCCAGTTGGCAACCCATCTTGTGACATAGAGATTTACACCTAGTTTAGTAAGTTTATCTATAATTCCAGAATGGGGGTTGGTGTCAAAAGACTTGGCAAGATCTAGATAGGCTGTGTGAACCACCTTGCCCTCGTCTAGGGCTTTGGTGACTGCTTCAAAGAAGTCAATCAGGTTTAGGAGACATGATCTGCCTTTTATAAACTCGAACTGGAAGGGATCCAGAGTTTGGAGATTACCACTGTCTTTGTTAATAAGTTCCACAATGATACGTTCAATGGCCTTGCAAACCAGGCTCGTTAGGCTAATGGGATGATAGTTCCCGGGGTCCGTGGTGGCTCCCCCTTGGTGGAGTGGGATAACGATTGCTGTGCACCATTCAGTGGGTGCAAAGCCTGAGGTGAGGCTATGATTGAACATGGTGCTTCATGTAAAACGCAGCTTGGGATGTTGTCAAGTCCCATGGATGCTGTGTTCTTGGCTTTGGAGAGTGTGGATTTTATCTGTGCAGCCGTGATTACAGGAACTTTGCATTCTTCCGGTATAAAGATGGGCCCTTTAGGGGGTGTGGGGGGGTAAAGTTAGCACTAAACCTATCTGCCAGGATGTTGGCAATATCAGTTGGTTCTGTATATTTAGTGCCATTGTGCTGTAACTCAGGGCAGATCTGGACTTCAGACCAGTTGTTTTACATTGAGAAGGCTTGTGGTCTGCACTGTTGTGGCAGGACAGGTAACTTACATCCTTCTAAATTGAGAATTGCTAATTGAAGGCTCATTGTCTGTTATTCTAAAAGTGTATTGATTATTGATTATTATCACAGGTGTTCTTGAAAGTGGCAGTGTATGACTCATGACACCTGATGACAGAGTATCAGTAGCCTCTAATGATGATGATGGTGATGATTTGGAGGCAGAGTCAGAGGGTCGCAGGTAGAGTGAGTTCAGAATGTACCTGTCTATCAAAATTAATACTATTTTTTACATATATCTTACATTTTTCTGAAAAACATGGGCAAACATTTACTGACTACTTCTGTGATTTGCAGTTTTTGTAATTTATTGTTTAGAAAAAAATTAAAACTTTTTTTTTACTTAGTCAAATTTTTTTTGTCCCATGAACCCTTCATGATCATTGTAGACTAGTTAGTCAAATCTGGAAGTTCAAAATGGCAGTGCTTTGTGACAGATTGGAACCACAAATGTTTCAACCCTAGAACATAAATTAATTGATTCTGCACTACGCAATAATTCCTAACAATGTCAGGCATGCACTTACATTATTAAATGTTTTGTAAAGCTAGTTAAAAAGTCAATTAAAGACTGTATTGTGTTAATGGCATGCTGTGTGAGATGATAGTTTAATGTTTATATAAGTATAATACTTAAAAAAATATCACAGTGGAACTGATACATTAGGGTGCTTGGCAATGCAGGTCAGATCTTGTAATAATTAAGGCCATCTTTATGATGACAGCATTTTGTGCCTTGACTACATTCTAGCGGGTGTAATTTTAGACCTCAGGATTGCATAGGTTAGCCATCCAGAGATGGGTTTGATTGTCCAGTGTTGGGTTATCCATCATGTGGGAAACGATTTTTTGTCAGAAGGGCAGGGTTATCAATGATCGGTACTCAGAAGCATTGCTACAAACTTACTATGAAGTGCATAACACAATAACTAGGCACTGCTTATATGCAAAATCACCAAGCACTGTGGTATACAGAACATTGTCACACATTGTCTGACCACTAGTGATAGAGGTGTTGGAGAGTTACAACCTACTGTGAGCAGTAAAAGTGTGATTGCCAGGACCTTTGACTGTCTACATTCTCCCAAAATGAGTATCATATGCTATGGGGTGAGAAAATGAGGAGGGACCATGTGGTGTGGTTTAACAGTCCAACAAGAGGAAGTGGCTTCACAAAAATGAATATAAAGAAAAATCATGTTATTTTTCATGCCATTATTGTCAGTTGCTGAACACAAGAATAACTTATCTCACAAATGTAAACTTAATGTATAAAAATGAATTCAGTTAAATTATTTTTTTCTTATCTGACAAAGGAATTGGTTATCTCAAGACCTCCATTATCACTTTTGATGGCAGTCAGTCAATGCTTGATATTGCACAATGAATATTTTCCATCTTCATGAAATCCAATTCTGGATGGTAGTTTTTAGCTGCCTTTCGGACTGTGCAGTTTGCTATGATTGTCAGACTTTTGTGGTGTCATGAGTACTTGTGGGTCTGTTTGTAGCAAAGCCAACTCCATCATTGGCCTTTAGACTTGTGGTGACATTTGAGAAAAGTACTTGTCTGCAGATTTTGGGCTTTCTATTAATAGTTGATGCTAACTCAGTCAAATTCTGTGACTTTAACATCACTGATTTGGATGCTTGTTACACATTGTTCATAGGCTGATTGGCTCCTATGTTAGTAATAGGCAGGAGATTTCAAAAAACATATATAGTCTAACCAGACCCCCTTGGAAGTATTGCCATTAGATTTACCTCCTTTCTTGAGATGGGCCATATTAATAATTTCTGGGATAACTTTGAGTCTTTCCAATCATCAAGACTTATCTTGAAGGTTGCTAAGGTTTTACATTGTTTAACATGCAAGGGGAAATTTGTTCCATGGGAAGGGAATCCTTTGTGCAATTAACATATCTCTCCAAGCAATCATGCTAATTACATTTTCATTTTTTATTTAGTCACTAGTCTTATTTTACTTTTATATATCTTTTGTATGTTAAATTTTATGTGTTCCCTGTTATTGCTCATTAGTTAGGTTTAAGAACTCAAATGAAGGATTGGTTGATTATTTGAAGAATGAGTCACAAAATTGTTCATACAACACTAGAAGTTTAAAATTGCTGTACTTGAATTTCTTGACCAGGGAAGTCTGGCTGAGCACAAAGGCCCCTATTCAGCAGTGGCCCAGGAAGAAATGCATCAGTACATGCAGTACAATCAAAATCTTTTAAGTTATGTAATATCAACAATGTCAGGCACAATACAATTAACATAAATGTTACAATGTCGAAATAGATAAGATAGCAACTAAGCATACAGTAGCAAGTCTTATTATAGTAATTATTGCAGTATAGTTAAATAATCATGCAGTAGGATAGATGTCATAATGGTGAGTACTGAGTTATTTACATAGGGCGGATAACAGAAGGCTGATATAATTTTGAGATACAAATAAAATAAGTGGAAAAGGGTTAAGAGAGGCATAGGTAGAAGGTGGGGTGGGTGAAGACAGAGTGATAATTGGTAACAGAGTAGAAGAGAGCAGAGGTATAACAGAAGAGGTGGAAGAAGGTAGAGCTGTTATACTTATCTTAGAGATGTACAGTTGCAGAGCCAGGATGTTGAGCGGTGTTTTCTTAGATGTGTTTTGAATGCCTGTTTGTTTTCAAGAAGCCTGAGACCATGTGGGAGGGCATTCCAGATGGTAGCTACAGAGTCTGACTATAATGAGGCTCCCAATGCATTTTGGGCTTTAGTGATAGAGAGGTGGAATTTTGCCTTTAGAACAAAGAGCTTTGGTAGGGTGGTAGTACTTGAAGCATGCCTTTTTGTGCCGGACACTCATTAGGGTAATATATTAGAGTATGAGCTAGAAATAGCTGACTATAGTGGTGATGATGTGGGAGGTCATTCTAATTTATTTTTTTAAGGGCAGAACAGCGATGAGTTCTAAAGGTGTTATTTGCAGCAAAGTGAAGTATTTTGTGGTAGTATTGTTCCAGCTTTGTTTGTCTGGACATTAGTAGATTAGTCATTACCTGTGAGCGATCATCCATTTGGTTATGGATTCTTCCTTACCTATACCTTCTACAATGCACCTTTCTGAATCTGGACAACATAAACTCACCATTCATAGGGACATTCTAATTTTATTTTATTGTGTTTTATTTTATTTTTATTCAGCTTCAGCAACTGACTCCAAGTTCCTTTGGTCCAGATCCCTTATTCTCTCATCCTTAGGTGCTCCCATGCTTGAAATGTACTGGTAAAAGGTCTACAACACCTGCATGCTATTTCTCAGGGTTGTCTCTACTGCATTACTCTTGGATGTTTGAGGGCCAGGTGAGTCAATATTTACCAGCATGTCTATATTACATTTGTATGATTAAGAGGCAATGAAAGGGTATTTCTTTTGGGACCTGACACTTGATAAAGTTGCTCTATTTAAGCAGCTTCCAGGAAATACTGTCCCCAAGATTTTTAAGGGAATTCATGCTGCACTGCCTGCCAGACAAATATCCCTAGGGAGTGAGGGTCCCCTCATTTATTGCTTAGCTTGCACCTACAGGCCATTAGTGGAATAACATATATCCTATCTTGCCTGAACTGCTTAAATGCTGACCTTATTCACTGTATTTTTTGTTCCTTTGCAACTATCCTGAATGCTAGTCCTTTGATTTGTTAGACATGCTTAGAATGCTTAAATGTATGTATCTACCTCATACTTAACTGTGAATGTTGTAATATTGTATTTGCAACTACCATGAAGGCTATTCCTTTGAAATGCTAGAGACATGCTTAGATTGCATAAATATATGTACCTACCTCATATTTAAATGTGAATGTTTGAAATGTTGTATTTGTTACTGCTAGCTTATACTACTTATATATATGCTGAATGCTAACTTTTCTCTTCTGTATATTTGTCTCCCTTTCTCCCCAAAGTACCCAGCTCAACTTTCTCCTGCTTCTAATATAACCACTACCTACCTGGTGAGATAAGAATCCCATCCAAAGTCCAGCGACCTCATCTACCAACTTCTTTTCTCAGCACCCTCTATCAAGGAAGAAAGAAAGTATGTTATGGGCTAAGTCCACATTGTAAATCAGACCCCTGTCTATTACTTGCTTCAGGGCTCCAAGGTTTGCAGTGAGCTTGAGCAGCCAGCTTCCCTTTGCTCCTCCTCTCTATCTACCCAACAGCCAACTCACCTCTACCACTTACCTAAACCCTCTCTTACTATACATCTCTTCTACCACAGTTCTACAGCTGTTAGCTCCCTTACACACTTACCTACAATACCAGATCTTCTCACTAGGTGGCACCTTTATCCTATCCATCTTTCTCTGCCTCTCTCTGTTCTACCTCTGTAATTTCAACTAATTTCTTATGTCCTTTACCTGATCCTCTTCATACTCACCTTGTGCCCTTTCAGTACTTTGCCCCTCTGGCTCTCCTTTTTGGTAGACTCCTGTACCATCTCAGACCTTCTCCACTCAAGTCCTACCTATCTAACCTGTAGCTAACTGCATTGCTGATAGTTTTCCTCTCTAACTTTTATTCCTTTTGTCTCTACCTGCTCTGTTCGCCCTGCGGGCTCACTCCGCTCCCCTACCCTACCCCCAATTTCCACACCCCCCCACTGCATCTACATTTATACCCATCTAACCACTCCTACTACCTCTCCAACCTTGAAACCCCACCCCTTCCTCTTCCTATCTCCTCCCACTTTCATACAACCCTTACTTCACATCCCTCCCTCCTCCTTACTCAACACCACTACATTGCTTATCAATACCCTAACATGCTTAAAAAATACTCATCCTTCCCAATTCAACTACTACTCCTCCTGAACCTTACCTACATCTACTGTCTTACCCAACCTTATCCCATCACCCACTCACCACTCTCACAAACAACCTGCCCTCTCCATACTTCACAATCCAACTTCTTCAACTCAATCTCCCCTGAACTATATCCCTTCAGCAACAACCTATGTTTTCATTTCAAACTATTCCCCCCTCTTAAAACCTCATAAACTACTCTACCCTTCATACCTCCAACTACTCTATCAATTTATACCTCTCAATCGAAACAATCCAAATACCTCCACTACTTAACTCAACTTCTAACTTCCATACTTTTATCTGGTGATATACACCCTAACCCAGGCCCAACCCCCCCCCTCCTCAATAAATAAATCCATCCTACTTGCATCTCTTAATGCACAAAGTTTAGCTAACAAAATTCCAAATCTTCATGCCTGGCTACTCCATAACAAACCAGACATCCTAGCTATATCTGAAAACTGGCTAAAACCACATGTAAAAAATGAAGAGATATTACCACCCAATTACTCTATCATCAGAACAGACAGAACCCATAAAAAAGGTGGTGGATTGGCTCTAATCTACTCTTCCTCCCTATCTATAACACCCTACAATAAAGCCATTCCAAGGTTCACTAATGTAGAATTAATACTAGCTCATCTTCAGCTAAACAAACATAAATTTATATACATTGCCTCTCTTTACATTCCCCCTGGAGACAATGTCCCAATACTCGAAGAAATCCTATCCTGGCTATCAACTAACATCTGTAATGAAACTATAATCATGGGAGACACTAATATTAATTGGTCTTCCATTCAGTCCCCTACTCACCCCCTCAGCATCAACCTATACAACTACTCTCAACTCATCAACTCCATAACTAGGCCATCCAAAGACTTCACTAGTGGCAACATTTTAGACTGGATTCTAGTCTCCCACCCCCACAACTATCCTGACAGTGGAACCCTCCCTGACTCCCTCAGTGACCACCTTCCCATCTTCGCTAGATGTTTTCCTTCTTCCTTACTAGCTACTCATACTTACTTAACTACTCAATGTCATAGAAACTTTAACCCGGAAGCTTTCTCTGACACCCTTAAATCACTTAACTGGTACCCTCTAAAAACTCTACCACTTGCAAATGCAATAACTCACTTTGATACTACCTTCCTACATCTCCTAAATAATCACGCTCCCTTAATAACCAAAATAATAAAAAGGAAAGCCACCCTCTGGATTACTAAAAGTACACTAGCCACCATGCGACTTAGAGATAAAGCCTGGACACAATACCAGAGGAACAAATCTACATCTAACCTTAATGAATACAAAACTCTTCGTAACTCAGTTAAAAAGCTTATCTCAGGAGACCGTCAAAACTACTTCGTCCAACGTCAAAGCAACCATAAAACCAACCCACAAATGTTCTGGAGAGGTATAACTACCCTCTTAAAACCTGGTACTACAGAGAACCCTAACCCCTCCCCAAATGTACAAGACTCTGATCTTGCTACCCAATTCAATTCTTTCTTTATTGACTCTATTTCCAAACTTACCTCTTCTTTTTTAAATAACAATCCACCTCCTACCTCCACTTCTCCTCACCCATCTCCCCTTCCAACTTCTTTCTCTCATTCCTCACCCTCTCAACCCCCACCATTTTTCATTAAACCTATTCCTACTTCTACTATAAGGAAACTCCTGCAGAAACTAAAACCATGCACCAATGCCCCTGAAAACATCCCCTCATACTTCCTCAGCATAGCTGCTGAATCCATTGCCCTCCCTATCAGTATCCTAATCAACCGCTCTATCCAGGAAGGTTTTGTTCCTGAAATCTGGAAAAAAGCTTACATCATTCCCCTGCATAAAGGAGGAAATAATACTAATATTTCCAATTTCCGTCCCATCGCCATCCTCTCTCCCATTTCTAAAGTCCTAGAGAAATGTATCCACCTTCAGCTCCTCCCCCATCTCTTAGACAACAACCTATTAACTTCTACCCAACACGGATTCAGACCCCATCATAGCACTATGACTGCCCTCCTTTTCTTCCTTGAAACTGTGAATAAAGCTAGAGATTCTGGCTTCACTGTTTCTACCATCCTTCTCGATCTCTCTAAGGCCTTCGACACTATCTCTCATAACCTACTTCTTACTAAACTAGCTAACCTAAACCTCTCCCCCTCTCCCCCTCTTTCCTCAAATGGTTTACCAGCTATCTCTCCAATAGGCAACAAGCTGTCAAATGGAAAAAGGCCACCTCCTTTTTCCTCATCACCCCCACAGGTGTCCCACAAGGTTCCATACTGGGCCCCCTCCTCTTCAACATTTTCATTAATGACTTTTACCGCTCTATCCCTCTTGCTAACATTATCCAATATGCAGATGATTCCACAATCATCAGTGCTGCCCCATCCATACCAACTTTTTTAAAACTAACTCAAGATGCCTTCTCTACCACAGAACAATGAATGAAAGACAACCATCTAGCACTCAATGCTGCTAAAACTAAACTTATGATTTTTACCTCCTCTAAAACTAAGAATTTCGATCGAAATTTATTCTCCATCACCAGCCAAAATGCAACACCTCTAGAGCTGGTAACTGAAACCAAACTACTAGGAGTTCAAATAGATGACAGGCTCAAATTTAACTCCCATCTACTACTAAACATAAAAAAACCCCACCAAAAACGTGGCATGCTCTACCGACACAATCGGTTCCTCACCTCAACTACTAAACTTACTCTCTCTACTACATTTCTCTTACCCTCCCTTCTCTATGGAGCCCCTCTTCTAACAAACCTACAATTATCTCTCAAAACCAAACTGTCCTCTTGTTACAATAAAATAGCCAGATTCGCCACTAGCAACAAATCATCAACCCATCACTGTGAATCTCTCCACAAACTATACTGGCTTGAGCTTCCCAACTACCTCTCCTACACTCAGCTCACCTATGCTCATAAACTCATTTTCCAGCCATCCCTCTGTCCCTCCCTCTCCACTACCTTTAAAATGCACCACACAAAGACTTCTCAGATCCAACAATCAAAACTTTATAGAAGTTTACAGACCCCTCCACCCCCCAGGACAATACCTCCTCTCACACTCTTTAGCACGCCTATGAAACTCCCTTCCCCCCTCCATTCGTACCATTACTAGCCTCCCATCCTTTAAAAAAATCACTCCACTCTCATCTAACTTCCACATGGGAATGCTCCTGCTCCCATCCCTCATAACTTACACTTTACTTCAACACTCTTTCCCTTCCTTCTCTCAAATCCCAGGTAACAAATTCTTGCTTGCTTCTATTATACAACTCCTTACTAGAAAAAAATGTATTAACTTTGATTGAAATACTTTTGATCAGTCTGTTTTACCTCTGTAATCTTCATTCATTCTATGTGTGTATATTAATCTTAGTTTGTTTACCTCTGTAATCTTCATGCATTCTATGTGTGTATATTAATCTTAGTTTGTTTACCTCTGTAATCTTCATGCATTCTATGTGTGTATATTAATCTTAGTTTGTTTACCTCTGTAATCTTCATGCATTCTATGTGTGTATATTAATCTTAGTTTGTTTACCTCTGTAATCTTCATGTAATCTATGTTTGTATATTAACCTTTGTGTAATCTGTATGAGGAGCTTTTCTCCCCAGGACTCCATTGGAAACGGGTTCTTCAGGCCCAACGGACTATCCTGGTTAAACAACTGCAAATAAAATAAAATAAATAAATAAATGAGATGTGGCCTCTGAGAATGTGTCTGCACAAATCCATAAAGCAAAAATAGCTCATTAGCCAACCAACATTTCCACTTTGGTAATTACTTTTTATCTTGGCATCCACCAGGGCTCAATGAATGATCCACAAAGATCAGCATAGTTCCACAATAGGCATGGCCATCCTTTATGCCAGCTCCATTAGATGCTTATCCCACTACTAGATCTCAGGCCACCTTGGCTGTAGTCAGGGCTTTACCCACTAGGCTGGTTCTAATATATAACTGAACTTAAAATACTTTTTTGGATAGGCATTTATTTGGCTGCCCCCAGAAGCAATTTTCTGAACATAAAATGTTCACATCTAGTAAGACCACAGTAAATACAGCCACTTTCATTCAGCTATAGTGTCCACCATTCCAGTCAATATATGATTGGGAGGTTGCACATTCAAAACAGCAACATGACTAAGGCTACACAAAATATTTTGTGGTGCCATGGTAGAATGATTGATTTAAAATGTTATTTTTTTTCTTATTCCAGACTGTTGGACATTTGAAAGCCATATTTCAGCTATGTTTAATCTGTCTCCTGTGGCCTGAGAATTTGTCTATTTTGTCTATAAATTAAAAAAAAAAGATAAGAGATGACAGGAAAAGAAATGTATGAGATCTAGTACTGGGAGTGCACATTGTAACTTCTTGCTTTTCCTGTGCTGGGAAGCCAAGGGTCATAACGTGCAATTAAAAGACTCTTCAAAGGAAGCAGTTAATTTTTAGATGAGAACATTTTCCAATAAAAGTAGTACATTGAATGTGGAAAAATGTTTATTTTTTTTTTTATTTTGGCTTTCTTCAATTGTGTGTGGAAAATAAGAAATGTCATCTGATGTAACTCCCTAGTTTTCAATGGTAACTGTATGATGAGATGAATTGTATAATTTTAGAGTGAAAGCAAAGTCATCCTTATGAATCTCAGGGTATATACTATAAAACCCTAACATATGCCCCGTCCTGACATTTGTAGCTAATTTGTCACACAATCTGCTATACTCATGCCCAGTCATGTGTTCACCATTTCTATTATGCCATCTCCCCTGCTTAGCCTTTTTAATCTTCCCTCCCCTCCTGACACTTTTTTGCTTTATCCCTTATATCGTCCATCAACATTTTGAGAGCTTCTTCTCCTGCTTTCAGCAAATGCATTGATCATTGCTCTGGCAACTGATTTATCATCATCAGCACCTTTCTTTCTGTTTATTCTGCAGTAATTTCTGTACAAATGGTATACATCATTACTCACTCCTCTTCTCTGCTGTCACTTACAAATTCCTGACTCTTCACCCTTCTTCACTTGCCATATCTGACTTCTGTTGTACTTTCTATTAGCCTAGCATCACTCATTAATTCTTGACCTTCGCAGTACAGTCTTAAAACTTACCCCATCTCCTGTTCACCACCTTTCTTTCTGGCTGATGAGCGCACTCTATGATATCCCTAAAGCTTGTTATTCTCATAGTACTATCTACTATCCCTCTAGTATATGTCACTTATATTACTATCTGCTTCAAACACTAACTGTGATGAAATCTCTCTTGCCTTCATTATTGTAAATGCTTCCGCTGACAATCTTATTGTATTGCACACTTACTGCATTCCTGATCTGTTATAGTTTTTGCTTCGGATCCTTGTATTTCTCATTGTATTGCACACTTACTGCATTCTTGATCTGTTATAGTTTTTGCTTCGGATCCTTGTATTTCTTATTGTATTGCACACTTACTGCATTCTTGATCTGTTATAGTTTTTGCTTCGGATCCTTGTATGTCTCACTGTATTGCACATGTACTGTAATGTAGATTTTTGTTATTATCTGTACTTTGGAGCTTTTCTCCCCAGGCCTCCACTGAAAAAAAGGCTTTGACCCAGTCGGACTATCCCGGTCAACAAATGTCAAATAAATAAATATAAATAAACAAATAAATAAATAAAGTTTACAATACTGAACCTCATCATTTCCAGTGTAGAGTTAATTCACTAGTGAAATTGCCAACAGAGTCACCATTGTCAACTTGCTTACTTCTCCCCTTGACTGTTCCCATAATCCTTCCTAAAATCATATATGTGCAAACAACAGCTCCTCCCTGACCTCCTTCCCAAATAATCCTGCAGTGTCTGCCCACATTTTATCAATCTCCATGCAATCCCACCACATGTGCATGCATTCCAGCTATTTCCATCCTGTATTTCCAGTATGTATATTCACTCCTAAATACTCCGTGATTCAACCTGTCGGGAGACTTGTACAGTTTTGCAATCATCATCTTAGTAAAACATCAACTAGTCTTACTTACTTAAACCTTGTAGAGTCTTTGCCCACAGTTTAGTCAACTCCCATATTTTATTTTTCCTGAGCCAATGATCAGTCTGATCATATACTAATTTTCTCACACATCAAAATATATATTCCTTAACATACCTTTCTTTTGTTGTTTCAACCATGCTTTATTATTCTTTACCCTCCGCCTAATCCTGCTTTTCTCCTTTGGCCCATGCCTTCCATCCCTTTAGTATGAACACTTCCAAATTCTAATACATAATGCTTGAATCCTACATTAACACAAACTTTATTTCTGCAAAAGTTTTGAACCATCCCACTGCCCCTTATTTAAAGAGATACCACCATTTTGTTTCTTACTCACTTTAACCACAATGTATTAAGTTCTCCATTGTGAATTCACTCCCCCCTTACTTCATATCTAGCCCCTCTTCAAGAAATCTGTACAGCCAAAACACTTCTTAACATCCATGTCCATTGTGGTTTTCTCTGTCTTTGTATAACCTCTCCTTCATTGTTCTCCATACCTACTTTCTCTTAAAATCAACCTGAGCAACCATTCTCCCACCCTCAAAACCTCTGATTTATTTCTGATGCTACAACATACATACTGAATGTATGTATGCTATAGCATCAAAACATACGTACTGAATGTAGCCATTTTACAACAACCTTTCCTTCATCTCAGAGTTAACCAGTCCTTTGTTTTCCATACCACTTGCCCTTTGTGTGAATAGATCATATATTCTTTTCAAATTTATCAGCGCTTTGCATGTAGGTGAAATACTGAAATACCTTACCACTTGTAACACTAGTTTAAGAATGATAACTCTCAGTAGTTTAGTTATTGTGGTCAGCAGTCCTAACCTGTCATTCTATCTGTAATGTAATGTCTAACTTTCTGTTGTAGTTCATCCCATTTTCTTTCATCCATCTTTGAATATATCTTTATCTCTTCCATAGACTATGGACAATCCCAAGTCTCTCTCCCTCCTCCCTAATTCCCTACTGAACACGTTGGGAAATACATTTTAAAAAAGAACTCCTTACCACACTCAAGTATACTAAACATTCCAGCTAACATTTGTTTTCCATCCAAGAGCAGTAGCAATGTGTTACCTGCAAACAGACCGAAGCGACTTCTTTACCCACCCCCATGACCTTGTTCACCAATAAAACTAATGTACAATCTAAGTTAACATGTCTGCTAAAAGCAGAAACTGAGTCAGTGGCACAGGGCATCCTTGTCTCACATCTCCTCCGGTTCCTTTAGGTATGGCTGCCTTCATTCATCTCTGTTGTGATGGCAGGGTCAATATGTATAATGCCTTCACTCATGAAACAAAATTCCTTCCCTATTACTCTATCCAGAAATACATATTAAAACTCCATAGCCATGTTCTGAGTACCACACAAGACTCCAAGCCTTTCTTTCTCTTTGTCTTTCTAAACAGCCCACAAATTTAACAGTAGGTATCAACAGTCTGCAGATGACCTCCCTTTCCAATGTTGTCCTGAGATGAAAAGAAAAGTTTTAGCAGTCATGCCTCTGGCAGTGCCACCATTATTCATGTAATTATTTTCACATCTGTATTAGACAACATGATGGGTCTATAGTTACTGAGTCTCTCAGCCCCAAGGTTAACCTTATCCTTTGGGAAAATTGCCATTGTTGCCTTTCTCATTGATGGCAAAATAATACATACATTTAGACACCCATTATATACTGTTACCAAAATCTCCACCACCTCCATTCCTAATATTTCGGGGAAGCGTATACAGGACCCATTTGACCCTCCTCCTTTAATTTTTGTAGGCATGTTATTGTGTTGGTATTTCACTCTTCCCTCTCATCTTATTTTAAGACTGATTCATATTGCAGTTTAATATCTTTACGCATGACTTACTTTCTCTCCATTTTGAGTACAGTACCCCATGATCTGGCCTGCAGTTTTTGCCCTAATCCCACCTGTTTCATTATCCTGCTTATCAGTTGTTAATATTCTGCAAAACTATCAATTATCTTGTCCTCCTTCATTACTCTAACTTTTTTCCATGACTTTCTGACTTCCTTATCTTCACCCCCTGCCTCTGATATTCATTCTCTACAATAACTGCTTCATTTCCATGTGTCTTTTTACCCACAGTTTGACATCTTTCTACCACTTTCAGCATACATTTGCTTCCACCTCCTCCTCCTGCTCCACTTACTCCATCATTCCTTCATTTCCTACATAAATTCCTT